>NC_064643.1:647316913-647623370 GCF_023864345.2 Schistocerca serialis cubense
GTTACAAACCATTTCTGTAATCATGCATAAATACGCTCACAGAGGTAACAGATCTTACATTCGGAAACACACTGGTGTCCAAAATTAAAGCAACAAACGGAAATTTTGCAAGGTTGCGTTTATTTTGCCACAAAACATAAACAGGTGGTACTAAAGTAGAAACAATGAACAGAATAATGAACGTTAACTGTAATATGCATGACGGTAGACAAAAACGTTCTTCATTCTTTCCGTCTTAACGGATTTGCACACACATTCCAACAACTGGTTAATGTGCTCAAAATGGAGTGTGGCTATCTCTGACACCAATACTCGCCTGACAGCGACGGGACATGTAGGGAACAGTGACATCAATGTCGTGTTGAGGCAATAACGCCCACTCTTCCCGCAGAGCTGGTAGCAAGTCTTGGGAAGTGGGTGGGGGATGCTGACGTCATGCGACCCGTCTTCGCAGCGCATCCCAGACATGCTCTACGGCAGGGGTTCCCAACAAAATTTTCTCGAGGACCCCCTCATCGAGCATGATTGGTACCTTGTCATATCACAGTATCGAGTACCCAAAAAAGCCAAATTAAGAGTCTTTTTATACGTTTTCTATTTTTGGTGCTTAGAAAAAACATTGACATATTCCTTATTGAAAAATATTGAGCGGCCAAAACAAAAAATCTGTTATCATACGAAATATATTTAATATATTTTTTATTCTAATAGCATCTTGCGGACCCCTCTAGCAATAGCTCGCGGACCATCTGTTGGGAACCACTGCTCAGCGGGATTGAAATCGGAAAAGCGAGGAGGCGTACCTCTGACGCGTGTAATATCTTCCGTTTCAAAAAAAAAAATCAACCACACGTGCTCCATGACGTTGAGCATTATTGTCTGGGCCTACAGCACACCTCGCAAGAAAAGCACATGAGGTCCCAAGATCTCTTCACGATACCTGATAGCAGTTAACTGCCGATTCACCCGTACAATTTCATGAAGAGCTGTTCGCATGGTCAACATAATCCCGCCCACACTATTACGGATAGTCTTCGATATCGGTCTCTTTCCACAAAGTTTGGGTCCCGAAATCGTGTTCCACGTTCCCTCCTGATGCGAATCCGTCGAGAATCACTCTCCAGACCAATTCGGCAACATTGACTCACTGCTCGACCGTCTAGGTGGCACGTTGACGACTTCACTCTAGACGTTCCCTTGTGTGAAGAAGCGTCAGAGGAAGACGTACAGCCCGCATCTCGTGGTCGTGCGGTAGCGTTCTCACTTCCCACGCCCGGGTTCCCGGGTTCGATTCCCGGCGGGGTCAGGGATTTTCTCTGCCTCGTGATGGCTGGGTGTTGTGTGATGTCCTTAGGTTAGTTAGGTTTAAGTAGTTCTAAATTCTAGGGGACTGATGACCATAGATGTTAAGTCCCATAGTGCTCAGAGCCATTTTTGAAGACGTACAGCAGGTCTCCGACAATAAAGGCCACTCTGCCGAAGCCTCCTGTACACCGTTTGCCCCGATACAACACGTCCAGTGGATGCTGCGAGGTCAGATGCCAGTGGCTGTGCAGTAGTAAGGCGGTACCGTCCAGCCTTTACAGCGAAACAATGGTCTTCTCTTTCTGATGCCACACGTGGTCGGCCCTGCCCTTATCTTTGAGATACAGTTTCGGTTTCTGTAAATTGTCACCATATCCGAGGAACAACACAACGATTCACTTTAAGCCATTGGGCAACATCATTTTGCGCCTGTCCTGCTTCCATTCTTCCTACGCCTCTCCACTGCGGATAGTCTGGCAGGCGTCTTCTCTGTGCCATACTGCACCGTCTGTGATGTGGATGTGGGACGACCCAACAAAGACTACTTCGTTTCATAAGTGCCCTGACGTCATCGCTGGTGTGGTTGTCCGTCGACCGGAATACCATTTTTCGTGCAGAAAACGATCTTACGGACATCTGTTGAAAGTTTATATGATTATATGGTGAATTAGACACAGGAAGGAGAAATAGCGGTTTGTTGCTTTAATTTTGGACGCCAATTTTGTTTTCAGACATACGTTACACGTGTTGTAAGCACTGGTCAAACGATATTACTGGCCGGAACAAGTAGGCCTCATAGTACAAATAGAAGGAACTGACGCGCTACTGAGTTCTAACAGGTCGGTGTTGTGTAAATTGAGAGGTTTTGAGCCGTGGCGGCGTATATCGCTCCTGCCTAGAGCCTGTGTATCGGGAGAAGGACTCATGCATGCACAGTGACAGATGGTCTGAAGCGGGTTCAGCCCAGTACATAGTTCTGATTTTCAACTGCTAGAGGACAGTAGCGGACAGGACTCAACAGAAAGAACTATAATGTAGTTAAGAATTTCACAAGCTGCGACACTGTCGCGAATAAAACAGCGACCCGTATATACAATAAGTTTCCTTTAATTTACGTCTATGGTCACAAACTTTTTGTAAACAGATTACCGGTTTCGGTCTATAATGACCATCATCAGATATGTTTTATAAAAACAAAGTCCTAATGTACTGCAACCATAATGCCATCGTCAAATGTTAAATGCGATGTTGACGATGCTGGTGCTGATTCTGCATTTAACATTTGACGATGCCATTATGGCTGCAGTACATTAGTACTTTGTTTTTATAAAACAGATCTGATGATGGTCATTATAGACCGAAACCGGTTATCTGTCAACAAAAAGTTTGTGACCATAGACGTAAATTAAAGGAAACTTATTGAAGTTAAGAATTTTGACCACCCGAGTCCAGCAGCGCACAGAGACATTCAAGAAACAGATTGAAAGAATGTTTTTGTGAACTGCTCTGTTCATTTCTTGAAGGCTTTTTTGTTTATTTATGTTTGTACAGTTTTGTATATGCTTTTAGTTGTGTGAATAACGCGTGTGAATGTAGTTTAAAGTAAATATGTAGATCATTGTTCTACTGATGAACGCTGTACGAACTAGTGTGAGAGAGTTTTAAGACAGTGTGAATGCAGACGATGGCGGATTTTGTATTATAACACGTTAAGTAAGTTAACCATAAAAGGAAACATAATTCGAGTGCAAACGAAAATAGTTAATAACGTAAAGTATAAACAAAATATCAAAATGTTAAATGTTTACTTCGGGAGAAAGTACTGTTCGGAAGTGTGTTGTTTGGTGATTGGTTAGTCATAAAAAGCGCAGACTAACGCGGGAGACTAATGTTTTTGTATTGGCCTTAAAGAAAACTGACCAATCATAACGGAGTATTCTTCGCGTGTCTTTGCTCTTGGAGATACAGAATGCTTACCGCAGTCCAAGGGAGTCGGAGCCCAACCTTTCAATTGTACGGTCGTGTTAGTGTGAGCCCCGAAGAAGTTATAATTTGCATGTTTTAGGTGTGCTACATACTTCAAAAGTGTTTTAAAGTGAAGGTATATTTATTCCTATGTGTTTTTTAGAAAGTACGGCTTTTTAAAGTAATTTTGTGTATGAGAAAAGAGAGTAACTCCGCTTGGCATATTGAGCAGATCGGTGACTAAAAACTTGAGTGCATTAGACACCGATAAACTTAATGGTATGGGAGCATTTTCATTTAAGAACAATCCATGCTTATTGGCTGTTCAGATTTCGGGAAGCACGTTACCATAAACTTGCTAACGTGAATGAAAGGGTTTGTGCAGGACTGGGTTAAGATTAGCACGGGCTTGGCAGTGAACGTGTACATCTAAGGTTCAGAATACACCGAAGTTCTGCCGACATTTCCACCTTTCATTAAAAATTAAGACCTTTTCCCGATTCTTAGAATAGTTAGGTTGAATGCAGCCTGGTGCGACTTGCAGTACGGTAGGTTTCTGCTCAGCTTTCCTACCGGTGGTCTGCTGCAGCGAGTTGACAGGTTGGTGCACGTAATAGACAACCGTAACCGCGCCCCCGCAGTCTGGTACTGGGAGGAGTCTGCATGAAAATTCTACTTCCACCATCGTACACCTCACTCACGCAGCCATCGCGATGGTAAGTGAGAGGACACAGGACACAGACACTCTCCACAACTATTAGCGGAGTTCCCTGAGCCAGGCACTATACTGGGAGTCTCTGTAAAACCCTGTTGACGAGTGTGACCGCGCCGTTATCTGATACAAACGTGCCAACATTTCGGCCGGCTCGCCCGAACTCGACAACTGCTAGCTGCTGGTGGACAACGGGATCCACGAATTCAGCAAGTCTGTCCAAAGCGCCTCCTAAGCAGCACGTACGAACTGGGCAACATGTACCTCATCGTGGCAGCCCAAACTCAGAACACTGTTCCAGATCTGAACAGAGAAAGTGCACGACCTCCGCTAATATTGTAATGTTTTTTATCGACTACTATCAATACTGGATCAATGAACAAGATATAAAAGAAAACAACTGATACAAAATGGTTCAAATTGCTCTGAGTACTATGGGATTTAACATCTGAGGTCATCAGTTCCCTAGAACTTAGAACTACTTAAACCTAACTAACCTAAGGACACCACACACATCCATGCCCGAGGCAGGGTTCGAACCTGCGACCGTAGAGGTAGCGCGGTTCCAGACTGAAGCGCCTAGAACCGCTCGGCTACAACGGCCGACGCAACTGATATACCAACACATATATTTTATCTTCGATTATGATAGAAGGGAAGAAATGAATTAAAATTTGTGCCATGGACAGGACTTAGTAGGCACATGTGCTGACCATTACGTCTCCATAGCAGTGTAGCAAAGGTAGCTGCATAGAATATTCCAGCCCATTGCCCTCCCTAAAACAAACTTCATTTCAGGTGGCACAAATTTTAGTTCATTTCTTCGGCTTCTATCATGATCGAAGATATAAAGTTGAAACTCATAAGTCTCAAGATAACTGTAATTCCATTAGGCAAATATATTATTACAAATTTCACATACAAAAGTATTCCCTCAAAACAATTGCAAATTCAGCTCACGGCTGCTTTGCATGAAATGTACTTTACAAATTCTGATTTGCCAGTTGCACCATTTCTGAGTAAATCTAATTTACGTTGTATGAAAGCTTTCCTCTTCCTGGTTTTTGAATCCGTTTTGATGATGTGGCCATTTTTTACCAGAGTTAATACTTAAGTAGGGTATCAGTTTGTTCGAGCTTCAGACTTTTCACAAACTTGACGATGTTTGGGTGAGGAGATTCACACGAAGCATTGAAACGGCAATGAAAGCTTTAACAAGCGTTAGTAGTTCTCCGTAAGGAAGAGCAATCAGCTGCCCAAAATTGAGGATGAAACAGCGCAGCTTCTTCGCCATCAAAGAACTTTTATGTTGGATAATCGGCGAATTTGGCGAGTTTTTGGTCTTGTAGTCGTATGCTGGCCAGGTCAGCAAAAACATTCGGTACACCTTGAGAATTTAAGCAACTAAGCCCAAAGATTTAAGGTAGCCACTGCGTTTTTTACTTTTCTGGTCTTTGTACATCAGAGCCAAACTAAATGTTTGTATTTTTCACCACCTCAAATCTGTAGAAAAAATAACATTTGTAGATATTTAAAAGGCAAAAGTTTTTTTAAGGTCCGCGGCTTAAGCAATGTACAAAACCCTTTGTAGCGTGAATGATGTACATCTGATTTTAGGAATAATTGTGTTCTACTATGTTGCTTTTAAAAAGGCAAATAGTAATCTATTCTATACTAATTATGGCTGTTTATCGTTCAACAGTAAAACGGTTTTCTTAACGAAACCGACAAACAGTAATCTTGACTTATGGGAAGGCTACCTTTATACTCACATGGGTGGAGTGTTCGAAGTCAGTTGCCACTGTTTTTGAATTTAAAGACAGCTACCTCTCCCTTTTTTTTTTTAATTTGTGGTAAGATCTTACGGGATCAAACTGCTGAGGTCATCGGTCCCTAAGCTTACACACTACTTAAACTAACTTACGCTAAGGACAAGACACACACCCATGCTCGAGGAGGGGGCACAAACCCCCGACGGTGGAAGGGTGGTGGGGGGGGGGGGGCGGGAGCCGCGCGAACCGTGACAGGACGCCTGAGACCGAGCGGCTACCCCACGCGGCGCCTCTTCCTACATTCAACTTGAACACACTGTATAATTTATAATAAGTGTCCTCTTTCTTCTCTTTCATATGGCTGAGCGCTAATGGTATGTAAGAACTTCCAGAATAACTGTGCCTCTTGGGTAACTGGAGAAAGTGTTTCGGAGCGTATTGAAAAATACCACCCATCAGTATAATTTCCTGTCAACACAGGTGCTGTATATTGGAGTCGGCTGAAAAACAACAAGACCATTTTCCATATCAATATTAATAACAAAGGCTTCGACTTCTGTAGTTGTCACCTACATCTGCGAGAAGGAAATCCGAATTTCCATTGCGGATTTTGGCAGTTTCGGTATACTGTTCAAACGAGTGCGAGCTATAATGTTGCGAATATATCTTACATCTTTCCTAGTTAATGTGTTCACAGCTGTCGGATTGTCAGCTACTTCCTCGTGTATAAGCTTTGATGGTCTCCCATCCAACCTTCGCCTTCTGTTTCAACAGAATTCGATTATATTCTCCTGCTTAACATGCGTTTTGGAATTGGTGTGTGGTCAAGAGTACGTTCCAAGTAGGAAAATACCTTTTGGCTGTCTGCTGTAAGAAATTCAACAGAACACCGCGGATTTTTACCAGTGTCGCCATCCACGTTCTTCAATTGCTAGAGCTCCTCTGTAAGGTATGAATTTATAACCATCACAGGTTCAAATGGCTCTGAGCACTATGGGACTTAACTGCGGAGGTCATCAGTCCCCTAGAACTTAGAACTACTTAAACCTAACTAACCTAAGGACGTCACACACATCCATTCCCGAGGCAGGTTCGAACCTGCGACCGTAGCGGTCAAGCGGTTCCAGACTGTAGCGCCTAAAACCGCTCGGATAACCATCACAGGCTAACGTACACAGGTTGTTCGGAAATTCCCGTTACAGACTTCCAGGACTTGTAGAGGGCAATGAGTGTATAATACTTTGAGCCATTTAAAAACTGTTTGCGACATAGGTATGGAACAGGGTAGTGGCGGTGGGACGTGGTTGCGTCGGAACGGCTGTGTCATTTGACGTCTACCCTACCTCTCTGACCTGGCTCGAGCCACATTCTGGTGTCTATGAGTGTTAGAACAATATGGCTGAGTACATGTTTGCAGAATAAACCGACATGAACCTTCTAAATGGTGAAACTAATGGTAATAGAAGAACTGCTCGTCGACGCAACGTCCGACTCCATCGCATACCCTATTCGTCACAATTACGCAACGGCTTCGATATAGGGTATCTTCACCCAGTAGGGGTGACAGATACTCCAAGGAGACGCCGTACACCCGAATTGTAAGAGGCTGTATGCGCCACGTTGAAGAGATCACGTCAACGAGTACACGAGAAATTTCTTTGGCTTTTAATGAGTGGAACTGTAAAACAGGTGATGCACTGTGTGTCACTCTTAATCAATTACGTGTAAAAGTGGTCGCGTTACCAACATTTTTCCAAATGGTTGTAGCACGGAAACGGTACGTTCCGAGATATGGGTTCCAGTTCAAAATATTACATAATCACTTCCTTCTAAAAGTCGTAGAAGTTTTTAACGGAAATTTCTGAACACCCTTTATTATCACGATCACTAATTATAGATTGCAAAACGTGCGTTTCTGACAAATCAAATGGCTCTGAGCACTATGGGACTTAACATCTGAGGTCATCAGTTGCCTAGACTTGGAACTACTTAAACCTTACTAACCTAAAGACATCACACACATCCATGCCCGAGGCAGGATTCGAACCGGCGACCGTAGCAGCCGCGTGGTTCCGGACTGAAGTGCCTATAACCGCTCGGCCAGCGCAGCCGGCGCCTTTCTAACATGTTTATCGCTTCGATGACTAATTGTTACTACACAACGAAACACTATGTGATTCTGTATAGATGTTAGCGAGTTGCTTTCGTTCGCACTTCACAGGACTGAGGAGTTCCGTAAGGACCAGCAACACCATCCCTGTTGACTCATATCTACCGTCGGTCCGTCCTCCTACCTGCGTACAGGTTTGTGGAGTTCGAGTGTGGGATTAAGGACCCTTTCACAGTACCCTTCTCATCGTCATTAAAAGTTACCGAGATCCAGTCTGCCCGTTTCGACTGCTGTTGCAGGCAGCCTTCATCAGAGCGAAGAAGCCGAAATGTTGGTAGTTTTGTACCACATATGACCCTGTCATACACACAGAGCTATTTTACTAAAATAGACTCGGGCCTCAGAAGCTTACGCTCTTATACAGTACCGCAGTGTACAGGGGTTTGCGAATACTTGGTAGATCATTGGTGCTCAAAGGGAGACAAATGTTGTGCCCTTGCTGGGCAAGTTAGAGGTTTTCAAAGCTGCTCTTATTTCTAAAAATTGGGTAAACTCACCCAAGTGCAGTTGATAATAACAGATAGAGGTCTAACAAAGAATGCTGTAGTGTCCTTGTCCTCAACAATTCGTCACGTCTGTGGAAAGACCCAAAGTGCTTCAGTACGCAGTTAACGTATTTTAAGCGCAGTGGCGTGTGTTTGAAGTGGAAAAGGCAGTCAGCTGTTCTGTCTTAAGCAGCAATCTTGTTTCACGTAACCAGCGATATGACTTGACGTAAAAATCGATTAGTATTTCTCGCAATTACATAATATAATTCCCATTGACAGCTCTCGTGACCTGATGAATATCTAAAGTTGTCTTCGTATATTGATTAAACTCGAAAAACGGAGAAGAAATAACTGATGGAAATGCAAATAAGAGTTTTATGATTGACGGAAACAGAAGTTGAAGTTACGGAGACACCTGGGAAAAACCGTAGATAATAACGTAAGACCTAAAAAAAAATTCTCCTCAATCATTAATTGCGCCAGAACAGATAGCAACAAATTACTCAGATACTTAATGTATCGAACATCAGATGAAGAATCGAAGTAATGTCGAATGATATTGCAATCAGTAAGCGCCGCACATTTTTGTCCCGGTTAAATAAATTTGTTTCTGAATATGCCTTCTTTGAACAAACCACGGATTGCGCGGAGCGTCGCTTGATGAACTCCACGAGCCCCTATTATCGAAATACAACTAGAGATACCGCATGAGGGTGATATTATTCGCGGCGCACAGCTAGCAAGCGAGAGAATCCCCGGAAAAAAACCAACAACAACGTGCGGCTGGTTTCCTGACGTGTCCTTTGTCGATTCGATGAATGTTAGCACTTTGTAAATGACTAAAGACGTTCATTGCTCCTGGTAGTGCGTTGATTGCTTTGTTAGATTCTTCGCCAGCTGACGCCGTTATTCACCTAGGAGATTTTTTTTTTCCTCTGGATGCAATCCACTGTGATATAACTTTTGTAATTCATGTTTTTTAACGTGTGGTCTTAGCGGTCACGATGTTGGTATCCTAAGCGGTTAATTCATTGGAACACCCTATGCGCAACCTCCCATTACTTTAGCATATATATTTGCTGACTGACTGGCCGAAACCTGGAAACGGGTTTCGGCCAGCCAGTCAGGCTGTGTCCACTGCGCGCGGCTCCTCTCAACTTGCACGGTGATCGCCGCTTCCATCATTTAAAAAAAAACTTTAAATAGATTTTTAAATTTTAACTACCCATTTGACCAGATGACAGTATATTGGACGTGAGTGGTGGGGAGTAGTTACAGGGCAATATTCAGCGTTACTATGTTGTAAATAGCGTATATTGCCTCAGGATGCACCGATAAGTGGTGCGAAACCGGTCGCAGATTTAATAAGTCATTCATACAGCCAGTGTGGAATTTTCTTTGAAAAAAATGTCGAAGTTTGGCTGTGGTTGCCCGCCCTACACAACAACATGTTAGAAAAACATCGCTTTTCGGTTGCTGAATCCATAGATGCCATACAATCCTTCTGAAATTGAATTTTGGGTTTCATGTAAGAAATCTATAATCTGAATGTTGAAACCAGTTAAATCTAGTACCCAGTACGTTGCTGTCGTGAATTGTGGGTCTACAACAAAGATTGCAATAGGATAACAGGTTTCATGGGGGACCTACCAATTTGGCTAATTGCAAAATTGTGTCACATACTGACAGAAGAAGTTGCGATGCAATATTGAAATTTAATGAAACTTCTGTTTTCAGTAGTAATGTCCATTCAGACTAATACTAGATGTGAAAATATCAAGTTACAAGAGAGGTGCTGTGCGTCTGGAAAATGTTTCTGTTGAAATTATGAGAGAGTTAAGTTCCAAGACGACACGAAACTTCCTCCCTCGCGAAATGATCACGATGAGAAAATCAGAAGAGTGAGAGGCCACACACAGCTTTACAGATAATCATTCTTCCCACGTACAATTCGTGGATGGGACAGATAAGGAGGACAAGACAGTAACACCGTAAGATGATCTGAGGAGTATAGACGTTGGTGTAGACATCGTCGGCGAGACGTTAAACAACTAAACTTCCCTCGTCCCTTCATTTAAAGTATTGAAAAGAAATAAACAGAAGGATATATGAGCCTGGTGTGCATTTGGTAAACTAAATAATGTATTCGGATATATGTTTCCAATGTGTCTGTAAAAGAAATCTTACATTGAGTGTGCATAATCAGTTATGACTAACGGGATTGAATCCTTAGATGTGAAAACCCTGTAGAAATTTGTAGTCGCTCTGCTAGCAATACGGAAATGCTCGTAGCAAGAAAGAGGCAAGTGGATAAGACAACAGGCTGGAGTGAAAGACGGAACTGTCACTGTAGTGATAATGGAATAGAAATGGGCGGTGCATGCAGATAGGTGGCTGATGGAAAGTGGACAGATGAAGTTGGTAAAGAAGGATATGCGAATGAATAATGGAATAATTGCTAGGTTATACTAGAAAAGCGTCAGCATAAAAGTGTTGACGTTTACGTATACTGCAAATACGTACAATAAAGATGTGCAAAAGTCAAATATCACGCATACCTTATTAAAACACTATTGTTAGTAATACATGGCATATACGAGTACATGAACTGGTTCTCCCTCGAAACTCTTTAACGGAATGGGAGGAAAATTAGGTCTTAACGGCACGTCGGTACAGTAAAGAATTGGGTCGTAGAAAGGGTAGGGAAGACAATCGGTCGTGTTCTTTTAAAAGGAAATGTCTTAAGCCATTTAGGGAAACAACGGGAAATCTAAACTGTTAAGGCTTTCGTGGCCACTTGTGGACAAATTGCTTATTGGGTTTTGTTCAGGGTTCTTCAACCGACGTTTGTTTGATGATTTTTCTGACGCTTCGCGAGAACGAGTGGCTTACAATCTCATAGTTTCACCGCCCATTGCTGGTGGACTGGAGCGAACCTCGCGGCCGCATATCATACACTGAAGGGCCAAAGAAACTGGTACACCCGCGTAATATCGTGTAGGGCCCCCACGAGCACCCAGAAGCGCCGCAACACGACACGGCATGGACTCGACTAATGTCTGAAATAGTGCTGGAGGGAACTGACACTATGAATCCTGCAGAGCTGTCCATAAATTCGTAAGAGTACGAGGGGTGAAGATCTCTTCTGAACAGCACGTTGCAAGGCTTCCCAGATATGCTCAATAATGTTAATGTGTGTGTGTGTGTGTGTGGGGGGGGGGGGGGGGGTTGGTGGCCAGAGGAAGTGTTTCAACTCAGAAGAATGTTCCTGGAGCCACTTTGTAGCAATTCTGGACGTGTGGGGTGTCGCATTCTCCTGCTGGCATTGGTCAAATCCGTCGGACTGCACAATGGATATGAACGGATGCAGGTCATAAGACAGGATGCTTACGTACGTGTCACCTGTCAGAGTCGTATCAGGGGTTCCATATCACTCCAACTGCCCATGCCCCACACCATCACATAGCCTCCACCATCTCGAACAGTCCCCTGCTGACATGCAGGGTCCATGGTTTCATTAGGTTGTCTCCATACCCGCACACGTCCATCTGCTAGTTACAATTCGAAGCGAGACTCGTCCGAACAGGCAACGTGTTTCCAGCCATCAACAGTCCAATGTCGGTGTTGAAGGGCCCAGGCGACGCGTAAAGCTTTGTGTGTGCAGTCATCGAGGGTACATGAGTGGTCCCTCAGCTCCGAAAGCCCACATCGATGATTTTTGTTGAATGGTCCGCACGCACGCTGACACATGTTGATGGCCCAGCATTGAGATCTACAGCACTTTGCGGAAGGGTTGCACTTCTGTCACGTTGAACTGTTCTCTACAGTCGTCATTGGTCCCGTTCTTGCAGGATGCTTTCCCGGTCGCAGCGATGTCGGAGTTTTGATGTTTTACGGGATTCCTGATATTCACGGTACACTAGTGAAATGGTCGTACGGGAAAATCCACACTTCATAGCTACCTCGGAGCTGCTGTGTCCCATCGGTCGTGCGCCGACTATACACCACGTTCGTACTCACTTAATTCTTGATAACCTGCCATTGTAGCAGCAGCAACCGATCAAACAACTGCGTCAGACATTTGTTGCATTATATAGGCGTTGCCGGCCGCAGCGCCGTATTCTGCCTGTTTACATATCTCTGTATTTGAATACGCACGCCTATACCAGTTTCTTTGGCGCTGCGGTGTATGTACCTGGCTCGCCAGCGTCCGAGGGCATTTCCGTGGCCATTGCCGGTGCATCGGTCGTTCGCTGCAGTACGGGAATCGAGGATCTGTACCATGGAGTTTTTCTGTTTCTTGTCGAACCTAGTGTCATGTTTATGTGGATTTCTGTACCTTCCGTGAACAAACAGGTGTGGCAACTTTTCTCTATAGCAAAAACATCCGTGTCGGCGAATTTTATTATGTTGTCGATCTCACACAGTGAGTACCACACCACAGCCGATCTCCCCACCTGCTCCAACCTGCATTGCCGCTTATGTTCGGTGATCCTGATGTTGACTGACTTTTCCACATGCAGACGGTATCCGGTATATTACCGACATTGCAGGTGGGCCCCTTTTCTCCTTTGTTGATCTGAGATACTCTTTGATCTTTGCGCCGTGTTTGCACAATATACGGCCGATTCTGTCCTTCATTCTGGGAATGTATGGCAGAAAGGCCATACCCGACATTTCTTCTTCCGATGTGTCGATTCTGTCTCCCATAGATTCTCGGAGTCACGGACAAAGCTCGACTGCAGCCCGCCAAAGCCACTCATGCTGGCGAAACGTCAGAAAAATCATCAAACAAATGTCGTCTGAAGAACCCGAGACAGAAGCCAACAGGCAATTTTTAAACCTAAAAGCGGATGTCCGGACGGGTATTTGAGGCGCCGTGCTCCACTGCCTTACCACCACTGCCTCAGTGACCTCTGTGGGTTCAGTGGCGCAGTGAATAGTATAAGTGCAGTTGCCCTTGCCTCCGGAAGCAGAACATACACAACGAAATAACGCACTCGCGAACCAGCAGCAGTCATAAGAAAAGAGATAAAGTGCCATCTACGATGAGATCGTAAGGGACAGGATGGAGATAAGTTATCGCAACATTTGTAAAAAAAAACCGTTTTTATATTTTGCGCCCGGTGCATGCGTAATGCGAGCTGTTTTCTTGCTGGTCATAGTGCAGGTGCGACCGCACAATGAACGTGGCAGCCGGAGCCTCTGTGAAGTGCCTTCCATTAGTTTAATGTACGGCTTTTATACGTGATATCCGGTTTCGTTCAGTTACAGAACATCATCAGATGACGCTAAGTGTAGAGAAACCAGTTAGTTTTTGATGCTGTGTACAGCGTCCGTGAGCCACTAAGGTTATTGGGGAAAAAATGTACATTAAAGTGTTGTGAAAGACATTTCACTAATTAAGTTGTCGCGGGACTTCACCTCGACAGAATGTCACGCTTCAATAAAGACAGAAAAAAAGTACTGTAATCTGATCTCTCTCCGCGCTGCTGTGACCAAACGTTTTGCCTGTGTTGAGTGTTGGCACTCATCCTTCGATAGCATCTATCGTACTTATCTATGCTGTACGGTGTGCAGAGGAGGGTACACAGTATTCTAAAGTTATTGTCGCGACTTCATATTCCATTCGTTTGGTTTACACGTCGTTGGCTGGATGACTTGGAACGCAGGCGGGTAGAAGAGCAAGGGCATAACACTCGCAGACAGAACGGTTCTCAGCAACGCACCTCGCCGCTCCAGTGTTAGTTTGTTGACTGCTTTACTTCGCCTACGTGAATTGGCTAGTGTTGGTAATGCCATGGTGTAATACTGTATATTTCGGTTCACGTTTGTAGTTGAGATGGTGACTGAATCCTTGGCAGATGGCGCTCAGATTATGAAACGTCCCCTTAGAAAAATTATAAATGACTGCGCTTAAACTGACACACAATATTTTTAGCGCAACGCAATCTGACTTTCAAAAATCCCTACAAAAGAATGGCCCTGACTAACAATAACCTGTACCTTTCATGAATGACTTACTTCACAAAAATCTTCGGTACTCGAACTACTGCAATACAGCGTGCGCCAATACTGGCAGCTGAATAAAAGATTCTAACTACTGAAGGCACTAACTACTGATAGGCATAGTTAGCAAATGAACGATTTTGATAAAGAACAAACAATGTAATTAGATTAGTAGTGTTCAAAAGTCATAATATATATATATCAGTTCATAATATCTAGTATTACAAATTTACTCTTTCTGGCGCACACACGTCCAGATCATCCGCTCTTAAAATTCTGCCATCTCCCTCCCCACATCCACCACTGCTGGCGGCTCACCTCCAACTGCGCAACACTACGCGCTGTTAACAGCCAACTGCCCAACACTACAATAGTAAATTCCAACAATGCAAACCAGCCACAGACTGCACGCAGCACAGTCAGTGATTTTCATACAGAGCGCCACGTGGCATTACCAACATAAAAACCTAAACAGCCTACTTGCAAGATGAACGACAAACAGCCCACCAGCAGTGAGCGCGCTTCGTGAACAGAATAACGGCGAGGGCGGAGGTGGAGCCCGTCGCATCGAAAGCGGTCGCTCTGTAAGTCTCAACTTTCATAGCGGCGGGAAGAATTCGGGGCAGAGTGGCCAGCTCACGCCGGATGTTTATTTTACGCTGCGCCGCCGAAATCTACTCTGCGTTCCGAGTGGGCTCCTGGACCACATGACAATCCCAAGAATGCCGACGTTTTATTGAAAATGGCCTATCTGACAGATTTACTGGAAACAGTAAACAGTCTCAACGCCGCAACAGAATGAAGCTGATGTACTTACGCAGAGTGCAGTAGAGTGAAGCTATCGTCAACTTGAACAACAAAGCGCCTTACAGTGCGCGGCATTTCTGGAGATTGTGTGCCCTTGCTTTCTTCGACGTCTGAACTGACTTAGCCAGCCAGTTATAAGGAAACTACAGTTTAACGTGCACTCCGAACCACGTTGCAGGTCGGTGTTTTTTAATATTTGTTTAACTCACACAGATTACAGCAGCGGTAAGCGACAGGAAAATGTGCTAGAGAGTCCTTCCTCCCTTTTACCGTCTATTTTCCTCTTGGATTGGCATTCCTCATCATTCCTTAGCGAATATTCTCAATATAAAATTCTATCATCAGGTTACCTTCCATTCAGAAGGCTGTTGGATGCAGCGACTGTTATATTGACTTGTAAATAATAGATTTCAGCTTTCAGTCGTCCTTTACAAATTTTATTGGCAGATCTAGATTTCAGCTAGAAACTAGCCATTCATATTCCATGAACTGTGGATGAAGCTCGACCAACAGGCATTACATGCAGTGATCGAAAATGATAGTGCATTGAGAATGGCTAGTTTCTAGCTGAAATCTAGATCTGCCAATAACATTTAAAAAGGATGACTGATAGCTGAAATCTATTATTTACAAGATAAAAACTTATGTTTGTAAAAAAACTGAAATTTTTCAACTAAAAAAATCTTGGTTTTTATAAAACAACCAAACCAATTTTATTCTTTCAGACTCCTTAATAATATCAACTACAGGAAAACAATGACTTACTTCTACAAGTAAGGAAAATTTTAATGTTGGGTCCACATAAAAGAAAAGCAGAAGCGGAAGAAACTCAAAATTCCTTTATCAGCTTAAGCCACTAAATAGCTTGGTTCACAGTATGAAATGTTAAAATTCCCAGGATCAAATCAAATTTTCAAATGGTTCAAATGGCTCTGAGCACTATACGACTTAACTTCTGAGGTCATCAGTCGTCTAGAACTTAGAACTAATTAAACCTAACTAACCTAAGGACATCACACACATCCATGCCCGAGGCAGGATTCGAACCTGCGACCGTAGCGGTCGTTCGGTTCCAGACTGTAGCGCCTAGAACCGCACGGCCACTCCGGCCGGCTCAAATCTTCACTCCTCTCTTAAATTATGTGATTTTATTGCACATGAGAGTGTAAAACGAAGGAAGATTTCACAGTAAGTTCTACTTACGTTTTGCAGAAGGTAGCCCTGTTCGACGCTGCTCATCGTGAAATGTAGTGACCTCATCAATGAGCCAGATGTAACTACTATGTTTTGTTACTGGAACAGTTTCCATTCTGGCTGTAAAACATCTCTTTGAGGTGATGTCGCACACGCGCGGAGTCACACTTTGAAATCACGAAATTAAAATAAGAAAACCACACTGTCCAGCAGCATTAATGAGCCCAGCTGTCAAGAAGCTGAAGAGCCGCCTTTTGCAGCCCGAACCGCTGAGAGATGTGCAGCAAGAGAGTCGGTGAAGTTCTGGAAGGTACCGACAGGGACATAGCGCCACTCCGACTACACTACGTGGACAGCTGCGCCAGGTTTCTTGGTTGAGGGTCCATGACGCGAACAGATCGATAAGGTAGTCTCGAAGATTGCAGTTAATACGGGGAGTTTGGTGACCAGGGAGAGCGATCAACTCATTTTCCTGCTCTTCGAACCACGCACGTACACTTTGAGGTGTGGCGTGTTCCGTTATCCTGCTGTAGATGCCATCGTGCGGAGGAAAGACAAACTCCATATGGGGGCGGACATGGTTCTCAAGGATAAATGCATACTTGTGTTGATCCATTGCGCTTTCGAGACTGACGAAATCATCCAGGAAATGCCACGAAAACATTCTCCAGACCACGACGCTCTCTCCTCCGGCCTGGACCATCCCTACGATTGTCCCAGGGCAGTACACGACAAAAGCCATTTATCCTATGGAGCATAAAATGTGTTTCATCTGGAAAGGCCACCTGTTGCCAATCAGTTGACGTCCAGTTGCGGTATTGGCGTGCAAACTCCAAACTTCGTCGCCGATGAGCAGCAGGCAGCGTGGGTCAATAGCCAGGCGCCCGCCGCTAACAACCATGCGCAGCAACAATCACTGAACAGTCGTTGAGGAGACATTGTTCACAGAACACCAACATTGTTGGTAGCCCCTTGGTTCATCTGGGTGGTCGGTAGCTCAACAGTTACACGTCTATCCGGCTGTACACATCTCCAGAACCGTGATTCATCGCTGTCATCTATGGCCCGTGGCGGACCACATTGCCTCGGTGCCGGTTTTGGACTGCGCCATTTTGCCATGGACTGTATACTTTCACCATGGCGGCACGCGAACAACTTACAAACTTAGCCGTTCCGGAAATTCTTCCACCCTCGGTCCGAAAGCCACTGATCATGCCCTTTTGCACGTCAGATAAATAGCTCCGACTCCGCATTGCGACAACGACTGCACTGTTTTTCGCCCCCGTACCCCCACCCCCGACACGCTTTATATGTCCTCCGGTGCTAGTGTTGCCGGCTGCCGTCTGTGAGCGGTTATTGCACGTTGACGTCAACCATATACGTTGGTCACATTATTGTAACTGTAGTATGCAAAGGGACATTTTAGTAAGGTTTCCTCGTTTACGAGGTTAGCATACTGTCGGGTGGGACAATCCTAGTCAGCTGAAGTATTAAAATGTTTTAGTGCAGTCTTATTTTGTGGTTTTCAGGCACGGAGGCGCCTGTTGGGAAAGACGGAAATAGCAAGTGCCTCCTCTGCCTCAGAAAGGAATACATAGATTCCAATTTAAGCAAGACTCAATATTTTCCAGGATTCCACAACTGGCTGACAAATTCTTCACCAGTAGATCCTGTTTTCCTTAAATACACTCCTGGAAATTGAAATAAGAACACCGTGAATTCATTGTCCCAGGAAGGGGAAACTTTATTGACACATTCCTGGGGTCAGATACATCACATGATCACACTGACAGAACCACAGGCACATAGACACAGGCAACAGAGCATGCACAATGTCGGAACTAGTACAGTGTATATCCACCTTTCGCAGCAATGCAGGCTGCTATTCTCCCATGGAGACGATCGTAGAGATGCTGGATGTAGTCCTATGGAACGGCTTGCCATGCCATTTCCACCTGGCGCCTCAGTTGGACCAGCGTTCGTGCTGGACGTGCAGACCGCGTGAGACGACGCTTCATCCAGTCCCAAACATGCTCAATGGGGGACAGATCCGGAGATCTTGCTGGCCAGGGTAGTTGACTTACACCTTCTAGAGCACGTTGGGTGGCACGGGATACATGCGGACGTGCATTGTCCTGTTGGAACAGCAAGTTCCCTTGCCGGTCTAGGAATGGTAGAACGATGGGTCCGATGATAGTTTGGATGTACCGTGCACTATTCAGTGTCCCCTCGACGATCACCAGTGGTGTACGGCCAGTGTAGGAGATCGCTCCCCACACCATGATGCCGGGTGTTGGCCCTGTGTGCCTCGGTCGTATGCAGTCCTGATTGTGGCGCTCACCTGCACGGCGCCAAACACGCTCACGACCATCATTGGCACCAAGGCAGAAGCGACTCTCATCGCTGAAGACGACACGTCTCCATTCGTCCCTCCATTCACGCCTGTCGCGACACCACTGGAGGGGGGCTGCACGATGTTGGGGCGTGACCGGAAGACGGCCTAACGGTGTGCGGGACCGTAGCCCAGCTTTATGGAGACGGTTGCGAATGGTCCTCGCCGATACCCCAGGAGCAACAGTGTCCCTAATTTGCTGGGAAGTGGCGGTGCGGTCCCCTACGGCACTGCGTAGGATCCTACGGTCTTGGCGTGCATCCGTGCGTCGCTGCGGTCCGGTCCCAGGTCGACGGGCACGTGCACCTTCCGCCGACCACTGGCGACAACATCGATGTACTGTGGAGACCTCACGCCCCACGTGTTGAGCAATTCGGCGGTACGTCCACCCGGCCTCCCGCATGCCCACTATAGGCCCTCGCTCAAAGTCCGTCAACTGCACATACGGTTCACGTCCACGCTGTCGCGGCATGCTACCAGTGTTAAAGACTGCGATGGAGCTCCGAATGCCACGGCAAACTGGCTGACACTGACGGCGGCGGTGCACAAATGCTGCGCAGCTAGCGCCATTCGACGGCCAACACCGTGGTTCCTGGTGTGTCCGCTGTGCCGTGCGTGTGATCATTGCTTGTACAGCCCTCTTGCAGTGTCCGGAGCAAGTATGGTGGGTCTGACACACCGGTGTCAATGTGTTCTTTTTTCCATTTCCAGGAGTGTAATTGTCCCTTAGCGACATAAATCTTGTATGGTGCCTCATCATAATATCATCGAATTTCAACTGCTCTACACCATCACTGTTCGTGATAAGTCACGAAAATACAACAGTTTTGACATTCGCACGAAAACACAATAAATCGAACTTAACATTAATATGACGCTTTTGATAACTACATGGGAACTTGCTCGCCGCCTCTACTCTGATAGTAGTTGGCAGCAATTGGACTCCTCCGAAGCTCATTGCTGCACTAAAGACTTACAAGACACTTGGATGAGTCACATTTGTGATCTGACATGGCAAGCACTCAGCAATACAAACAACTACTTGGTGCACTAGATAGAACAAGTGGCGGAACTACACCATCGCGGCAGAGGGTTATGGTTTCGGTAAAAGGTCTTTGTGGTATCTGATACAACGAAATAGTCAACACTCTCACTGGGAGGGATCGCAGACGTATGACCGTATTCCTTATTCAGACCTTCTCAAAGATGTGCGGCGGCAGATCAGAGCTTTATGGAACAGCAACGTAGCAGTAGAGATTATACAGACCTAGTCCACAATCGTGGTACTTCTTTGTTATCTATCACTGGAAATTCCTCGTGATAATGTTTAGTCTCTGCTTTAACTGTGGAAGGTTCAGAAAGCACCTTAATCGTCTATAGCCTAACTACCACAATCCTATGTGACTGCGGCGCGGAGGAGAACGCTCGCAACATTTTCGCCTGTCCACTGCCGTACTGTTTGACATTCAGTCTGCTACATTGCTGAGTGCTTTGTGGAAGACAACTGCCCATCAGGGTAAAGATGCTGATTATAACAACTGATGTGTTCACATATAATCAGAGGTTCAGCCTTTTTGCGACTATACGAATAACGATATAACTTAATACGTCTAAAACCTAGCTCTAAAAATTCTGTCAGATGATTGGTTGTGTGTGTGTGTGTGTGTGTGTGCGTGTGCGTGTGCGTGTGCGTGCGGGCGCTCATGAGATACGTCTTTATGTACTACAGTAGTTTCGTAGTTTCGTTTTCTTAGTGTTTGGCAGTATAATACATAGAGGCTGCATGAATGGATAATGTCCGGCGGCCATCAGTAAATAAAAGGCGATCTGTTCTCAGATTGTTATATTGTTTGACTAAATGTTTGATATGTTTCTTTGGCCGTATCCCACCTCAAATGCTTCACCATATGTGAATCATCTTTCAAGACTGGATCTATTCGATCTGTTAACTGTGTCAATTGCAGGAAGTCTCAGATCACCTCTATTGTTATCTTAACCAAACAGAGAGTCAACAGCAGCGATTACTACACAACCGAGCCACTTCCGTACCTTTCTTAATGGGTCTTCTTCAGGGACAACGTACTTCGCTCTGGCTGTCAATAAGTCCGAGGTACAGTCAGAAATGTATCGGTAGATCTATAGATACACGTTTTCTTTGATATTTGATATGGTAAGAATGGTCCAGTTAAATATAGCCGTGTGTATCACTATTTCTAGCTTCCCTCACTTCGAGATAGATAAGTTTTTTTGTGTTGTTGTTCATTTAATGAAAAGACTGGATTATTATGCCACAGAAGGCAGAATTCAATTTTGATTTTAATATAGAAACTAAGAGGAGTGAAACGGTGAGAAGGAAATTGATGCTTAAGTTGTGCAGCTCTTAGATTGTTCGTTATATAGAACTGACTGGTAGAGAACACGGTTAGGATACAACGCGTTAGACAAGCACATGGCATCACGTGGGACTACCGCCTGACGGCGGAGAGCAGAACTCTGAATGACATGCACACACGCGATAGATGTGCGGGATGGCTACGAAGAAACAATGCGCGAAGTCTTGCATATAGCTTCCAGAGGCTCTGTAACTGTACCAGTTGAGAGAATTGGACAGCGATCAGTGCCTCCATACCCAGCTAAAGACGCGCTGCAGCTTTCAAAGAGCCACACAAGTGGGCTTCGTAGCGCTGAAGGTGCCCCAGTGACTGGGAGGCTGAATCTATTTCCCAGGAGGAGAGCGGTTTAAACCTGCCCACCTGCTCTGATATACAGGCTGGAGAAAAATTGTGTCACGAAATTTTAACCCTGGATAACTGATGCCAGTAAGAACCAAAATTACTAATGTTGTGTAGGTCGACATCGCACCATTTTTAAACTACGGAAACTTGGTGCCACGCGCTCCGATTTGCCATGGGATTGCCGCTTTTTTTTCCTTTTTTAAATGCTCGGGACAGCGCGAACGCAATCCCGATTACCAAAAATTATGCGCCCAAGTTACGTGCATTTGTTGCATTTATTTATGAACATATCATTACAACAATACATGTACAGAAAAATGTAATTGTGAATAGCTGGTCAATATTTCACATAATCGAAATCCTTTAAGAACAAAATGGTTCAAATGGCTCTGAGCACTATGTGACTTAACTTCTGAGGTCATCAGTCCCACAGAACTTAGAACTACTTACACCTAACTAACCTAAGGACATCACACACATCCATGCCCGAGGCAGGATTCGAACCTGCGACCGTAGCGGTCGCGCGGTTCCAGACTGTAGCGCCTAGAACCGCTCGGCCACTCCGGCCAGCCTTTAAGAACAGAAATAAATACAACTGACATGTGTGACAAGTTATTTACTGAAAGCTTTTAATAACAATTCTAAAAAAAGGTCAGTATGTGTTGTGAAATGTAAACAAAATGTAAATAAGTGCATGCCGTTCGTCGGTTGACGGGCAGCGCTATGGTTGTCGGGTTCACACATACGAACGTCCCTCGCCCCGTCACTGCCCCAACGTGATACGCACACGTGTCGAATAGGTCCAGAGCATCCGGCAACAGGGCAATTCCGCGGCCAATCGGAGCGCTTGGCGCCAAATTTCCAAAGTTCAAAACTTGTTCATTGTCGACATATACAACATTAGTAATTTTCGTTCCTACTGGCATCAGCTATACAGGGTTAAAATTTCCTGAAACAATTTTTCTCCATCCTGTAGATATGTCATGCATTCCCTTGGTCACGTAATGTGCTTTGCTAAGGTTGCGACTGAATCCTTCCCGCCCGACTGACCAAGAACTCAATACGTAAAGACCCTTAAGAGCTCCAAAATTTAAACTTCCAGTAACGTCTCTACGTTCAGCCCATATCCAATCCGCCATCGTTTTCCGTCCAAAAGAGAAAGGATTCGTCACCCGTTCTACGTCTGCATCTGTACTGTACTGGCCGCCGTGCGATGCCTGGAGGGAGGTTAATATTGTACCAGATGAACCTCCCCCCCCCTCCCCACACCCACTGTTAGCGTGAATAAGCGTTGTCGACACACCTCTATATAATTTGGAATGTCTCTATCGTTATCGTCGTGGACATCAAACGAGGTACACAGCCGGCCGGTGTGGCCGAGCGGTTCTAGGCCCTTTAGTCTGGAACCGCGCGACCGCTACGGTCGCAGGTACGAATCCTGCCTCGGGCATGGACGTATGTGATGTCCTTAGGTTAGCTAGGTTTAAGTAGTTCTAAGTTATAGAGGACTGATGACCTCAGATATTAAGTCCCATAGTGCTCAGAGCCATTTTTTCGAGATACACACTAAGCCAGAGAGAGAGAGAGAGAGAGAGAGAGAGAGACGCGCTAGACCGTCTCTCTTGGTTTTCGGGCCGTATGGCAGGCGACAGTCAGGTTAGTATCCAACAGCTGTCCGGTGCGACTGCAGACACTTCTTCGCTAGAAATTGGGGCTCAGTTCGAAGCGGGCCTCGTCACTGAAGACAATTCCACTGCAGTCAATGAAATTCCAGGCAGAAGACCTGTCTGGAGACGCGCTGCACAACGCTGGGATACCAACCTGATCTTCGCCCGCCATACGGCCCAACAGCTATGATTGATGGTCTTGTCGTAACAGGATCCCTTTGGTTGTCATCCACTGCACCCTTACAGCACAGCGGTACGTCGACGATATTTTACGCCTCGTTTTGTTGCCCTTCACGGCAAGACATCCTGGGCTTACATTTCAGCACGACAATGCTCGCCCGCACACGGTGAGAGTTTCTACTGCTTGTCTTTGTGCTTGCCAAGCCCTACCTCGGCCAGTAAGATCGTCAGATATTCCACCAATATTTTGGAGCGTTATGCGCAGAACCCTCCAGCCCTCTCAGGATTTTGACGATCTAACGCGCCAGTTGTACAGAAATTGGTACATAATCCCTCAGGAGGACATGCAATGAATGCCAAGTTGAATAACTGCTAGCATAAGGACCAGAGGTGGACCGACATGTTATTGACTTTCCAATTATCCTGAAACTGTAACCATTTGTTTGTCTGCACATGTGCATCACATCTACCAGTTTCCGCCACATTAGGATAATTTATCCGTGGCGAGTCTTTTTTTTTCTTTTGTCTCGTTTTTTAATTTGGTACTTTGGAATTATGTAAGGCTTCCTGCGTTGTACTACACTTTCCCGTAGCTTCTTCTTGTTATTATTATTCTTTGCCGTTACCAGTTTCTCTACGTGATCGGCATTGTTATATAGGTGGTGGCCACGTGCCTTTCCTGACTCCACCCTTTCCCGTAATGTGTCCTACCACAGTTTCTTGTGCATCCCTGTGACACTCTCAGGCAGACCAAAGTACACTCCTGGAAATTGAAATAAGAACACCGTGAATTCATTGTCCCAGGAAGGGGAAACTTTATCGACACATTCCTGGGGTCAGATACATCACATGATCACACTGACAGAACCACAGGCACATAGACACAGGCAACAGAGCATGCACAATGTCGGCACTAGTACAGTGTATATCCACCTTTCGCAGCAATGCAGGTTGCTATTCTCCCATGGAGACGATCGTAGAGATGCTGGATGTAGTCCTGTGGAACGGCTTGCCATGCCATTTCCACCTGGCGCCTCAGTTGGACCAGCGTTCGTGCTGGACGTGCAGACCGCGTGAGACGACGCTTCATCCAGTCCCAAACATGCTCAATGGGGGACAGATCCGGAGATCTTGCTGGCCAGGGTAGTTAACTTACACCTTCTAGAGCACGTTGGGTGGCACGGGATACATGCGGACGTGCATTGTCCTGTTGGAACAGCAAGTTCCCTTGCCGGTCTAGGAATGGTAGAACGATGGGTTCGATGACTGTTTGGATGTACCGTGCACTATTCAGTGTCTCCTCGACGATCACCAGTGGTGTACGGCCAGTGTAGGAGATCGCTCCCCACACCATGATGCCGGGTGTTGGCCCTGTGTGCCTCGGTCGTATGCAGTCCTAATTGTGGCGCTCACCTGCACGACGCCAAACACGCATACGACTATCATTGGCACCAAGGCAGAAGCGACTCTCATCGCTGAAGACGACACGTCTCCATTCGTCCCTCCATTCACGCCTGTCGCGACACCACTGGAGGCGGGATGCACGATGTTGGGGCGTGAGCGGAAGACGGCCTAACGGTGTGCGGGACCGTAGCCCAGCTTCATGGAGACGGTTGCGAATGGTCCTCGCCGATACCCCAGGAGCAACAGTGTCCCTAATTTGCTGGGAAGTGGCGGTGCGGTCCCCTACGGCACTGCGTGGGATCCTAAGGTCTTGGCGTGCATCCGTGCGTCGCTGCGGTCCGGTCCCAGGTCGACGGGCACGTGCACCTTCCGCCGACCACTGGCGACAACATCGACGTACTGTGGAGACCTTACGCCCCACGTGTTGAGCAATTCGGCGGTACGTCCACCCGGCCTCCCGCATGCCCACTATACGCCCTCGCTCAAAGTCCGTCAACTGCACATACGGTTCACGTCCACGCTGTCGCGGCATGCTACCAGTGTTAAAGACTGCGATGGAGCTCCGTATGCCACGGCAAACTGGCTGACACTGATGGCGGCGGTGCACAAATGCTGCGCAGCTAGCGCCATTCGACGGCCAACACCGCGGTTCCTGGTGTGTCCGCTGTGCCGTGCGTGTGATCATTGCTTGTACAGCCTTCTCGCAGTGTCCGGAGCAAGTATGGTGGGTCTGACACACCGGTGTCAATGTGGTCTTTTTTCCATTTCCAGGAGTGTACTACTTTTTTACATAGTTGCCATTTAAATTAAGGCACTTATCGTAGCGATGGACGAGCTTGGAAATTCCTTCGTCGTAAAATTCGGCCGCCTGCGCCTTCAACCACGTGGTTACCTCTTTTGGGACAGAAAAGGTGTGATTTTTGTGGATTTCCTGGAAAGAGGCACTACAATAAACTCTCAAAGGTATTGTCAAACTCTGCACAACCTCAGAAGAGCAATACAAAGCAAGCGCAGGGGAAAGTTGGGCTCAAAGATCTTGCTGATTCACGACAACGCCCGGGCCCACACGGCAAATGCCACTCGTGAAGTTCTCGAATCTTTTAAGTCGCCGTACAGTCCCGACCTGGCACCGAGCGACTTCCACTTATTCCCAACAATGAAGAAGTGGTTGGCTATGCAGCGTTTTGATGACGACGCACAGCTTCAAGAAGAGGCAACCACGTGGTTGAAGGCGCAGGCGGCCGAATTTTACGACGAAGGAATTTCCAAGCTCGTCCATCGCTACGATAAGTGCCTTAATTTAAATGGCAACTATGTAGAAAAGTAGTATTTGAGTGTTGCTTTCATCTGTATATAATAAAAAAAATTTCCAATACTTTATTTATTTTTAATTCCAAAACGTAATGTACTTTGTGGATAGCCCTAGTAATACGTGCATTTCATTAAATGAATAGCATCTTCATGTAATTAAGTTGCAAATAAAGTCTTTAGATCCGGATCACTTTCAAATGTCTTCATTTAAAAGCTTCCATAACAGTTTTTACTTAGCATCGAATTTTGGATGAGAATACCAATACCGATTGAGAAAGTACATGAGAGAGGTGAGTTAAAGTGAGCTTAGTACATTAAGGTGCAGTTTCATTCTAAAATATTTTCTTTTCAAGCAATTTCTCCAGGAAAAACTGAGGATTGGCTGTGGCCCTGGTGTACAGTTCGTGTGACAGTTTCAGAGGTGTACACTACTGAGGTTACTCACTTGACGCCAGCGAGATGTCTGTAAATGTAGAAGCAAATTGGGAACTTGTCAGGAGTGTTTTATAACACTTCTCGTTCCCGTTGGCATTCAGCTCCAGAAGTATTCCCCGTATGGGCTTTCAGAAATGTCCTTAGCACACTGAGCTCCAGATCCCACGCTTAACACTTTACTTTAACTGAATCTCTACTCATAAAATTATGCGAGACTTTGATCGCAACTGTCGAGTGGGCGGCAAAGTCAAGATACAGGATTTGCATTTGGGAGGAGTGTAGTTTATAGCCCGTCCACTCCGTCCACATTTAGTTTTTCCGTAAATTGTGTGCAACGAATGCCAAGAAGGTTACATTGGAGAAGGCTGCCGATTTGTTACTCCAACCCGATATTATGCTTCAATAACAAAATTAAACGCTAACCTTCCACTTCGTCGCGAATAATTGTAAGATCTGACTTTTAAGTTATGACAATCAGTTTGCGTTCTCTGACACTTATGGATGTGTTGTGGAAAGCGCTCCCGTTGATAGAGCGTGTATAATAATCTTGATTCTGCATCATGGTTCACTCTTAAAAACGTCTATAATGAGCCAGTATGAGTCCAACGTGAATTACATGTTACGAGATTTAAGCACCACCAAAGAAGCAGAAGTACTGAGTTCAAAGCGCTTAGTACGCGCCGTTCCTTATTTGCTGGATCATCGGTTAAGTTTTGCGAAACACTTTGAAAAATATTTCACATCATTCCGCAAAGCCTAGATCGCTCGACAAGTCTCAATCACCGGCTTTACTGAACTGTCCTCGTCCATCGCGCCTGACCTCCATCTAGTAAACCAATGGCCGCCTCGGTTAAGCCCACACACATCCTTTATGCCACCCAGTATCAAAGCACTAAAAGCGCATACATTGTCTGAAAGTGCGCTCCACGTAAGCTGTCTTAATGGTTATGCTGTGGACACACGTAGTGTTCACAATAGTATTACTTTGGTGTGTACACTGACAGATACAAAAAAAGAAAAGACTTCATCCTAAGATACCGCGTAAGTTCCCTTTATTCTTACGCCATTACAATTTCCCCAGACGCCACACAGTATTATTTAACGGCGGAATGGAGACACTGGATCCTCAAAGGTTTAACGACCGACGGTAAACGTGGCTCTAGTGCGGCTGGTGCAGCGAGCGCCGGCAGACAATGAAATATTTGTGTGTGTCTACGAAAGTACCGGTTTCGACACCGCCGGCGTTGCTTCCAGGCCACACAAGTGTTGCTCGCGCCGCAGTGTTTGTCTTGCATTACGGAAGATTACGGAGCAGAGCCCGTTGTTTGGCGTGGAACTGCGGAACGCCAAGGAAACTGCCTTCCCTAATCCGAGGGCTCAGCACTAACGTCTCTCGGTGCGACTGCAGACGCACGATACATTAACAGCGACGTCCTTGGCGCGCGTATCACTCTCAAAAGGAACTTAAGTTTTGTAAATAGCGATGCACTGCCAACAGCAGCATCTCTGGCAAATCACTGATGGTCAGTGATCTCTACGTAAAATGCAGTTGTCTGAGCGTGCCGACCAAAGATCATGGTACTCAGTGGCGCCATGTTGTTGTTAATCAAGGAATGAAATATCCGTAAAGCACAAAATAAAGTACACTCCTGGAAATGGAAAAAAGAACACATTGACACCGGTGTGTCAGACCCACCATACTTGCTCCGGACACTGCGAGAAGGCTGTACAAGCAATGATCACACGCACGGCACAGCGGACACACCAGGAACCGCGGTGTTGGCCGTCGAATGGCGCTAGCTGCGCAGCATTTGTGCACCGCCGCCGTCAGTGTCAGCCAGTTTGCCGTGGCATACGGAGCTCCATCGCAGTCTTTAACACTGGTAGCGTGCCGCGACAGCGTGGACGTGAACCGTATGTGCAGTTGACGGACTTTGAGCGAGGGCGTATAGTGGGCATGCGGGAGGCCGGGTGGACGTACCGCCGAATTGCTCAACACGTGGGGCGTGAGGTCTCCACAGTACATCGATGTTGTCGCCAGTGGTCGGCGGAAGGTGCACATGCCCGTCGACCTGGGACCGGACCGCAGCGACGCACGGATGCACGCCAAGACCGTAGGATCCTACGCAGTGCCGTAGGGGACCGCACCGCCACTTCCCAGCAAATTAGGGACACTGTTGCTCCTGGGGTATCGGCGAGGACCATTCGCAACCGTCTCCATGAAGCTGGGCTACGGTCCCGCACAGCGTTAGGCCGTCTTCCGCTCGCGCCCCAACATCGTGCAGCCCGCCTCCAGTGGTGTCGCGACAGGCGTGAATGGAGGGACGAATGGAGACGTGTCGTCTTCAGCGATGAGAGTCGCTTCTGCCTTGGTGCCAATGATGGTCGTATGCGTGTTTGGCGCCGTGCAGGTGAGCGCCACAATCAGGACTGCATACGACCGAGGCACACAGGGCCAACACCCGGCATCATGGTGTGGGGAGCGATCTCCTACACTGGGCGTACACCACTGGTGAACGTCGCGGGGACACTGAATAGTGCACGGTACATCCAAACCGTCATCGAACCCATCGTTCTACCATTCCTAGACCGGCAAGGGAACTTGCTGTTCCAACAGGACAATGCACGTCCGCATGTATCCCGTGCCACCCAACGTGCTCTAGAAGGTGTAAGTCAACTACCCTGGCCAGCAAGACCTCCGGATCTGTCCCCCATTGAGCATGTTTGGGACTGGATGAAGCGTCGTCTCACGCGGTCTGCACGTCCAGCACGAACGCTGGTCCAACTGAGGCGCCAGGTGGAAATGGCATGGCAAGACGTTCCACAGGACTACATCCAGCATCTCTACGATCGTCTCCATGGGAGAATAGCAGCCTGCATTGCTGCGAAAGGTGGATATACACTGTACTAGTTCCGACATTGTGCATGCTCTGTTGCCTGTGTCTATGTGCCTGTGGTTCTGTCAGTGTGATCATGTGATGTATCTGACCCCAGGAATGTGTCAATAAAGTTTCCCCTTCCTGGCTGGCTCTGAGCACTATGGGACTCAACTGCTGAGGTCATTAGTCCCCTAGAACTTAGAACTAGTTAAACCTAACTAACCTAAGGACATCACAAACATCCATGCCCGAGGCAGGATTCGAACCTGCGACCGTAGCGGTCTTGCGGTTCCAGACTGCAGCGCCTTTAACCGCACGGCCACATCGGCCGGCTTCCCCTTCCTGGGACAATGAATTCACGGTGTTCTTATTTCAATTTCCAGGAGTGTATTTAAGTGTGGCTTTCATCTGTATACAATAAAAAATATTTCCAATACTTTATTTATTTTTAATTCCAAAACGTAATGTACTTTGTGGATAGCCCTCGTACATGAATACAGGGTGTACATAAAGTCTGGGAACAATTTCAATTATTTATTGCACAAGAACTAAACATTGTACAGATGCCATACATATTGAATTTTGAAGAGAAACTCTGAAACTTTTTTTTAAAGAAACTTTCGATTTGCGAGCCATGATTGATCCGGCAGATGTCAGTACGGTAATCGAATTCTTGCCACACCCGTCCCAGCATGGCATCGTCGACTGTGGTAGTCGCTACCCGTATTCTCTCCCGGAGCTCTGCTGCATCACGTGGTAGAGACGGTTCATACACCAGGTCTTCAGTGTGTCCCCACAGAAAAAACTCACACGGAGTGAGATCTGGTGATGGGCGAGGCCTTTTCATGAAACAGCTGTCCCCTTCTGTAGCACGGCCGATCCGTCGATGCCGCAGCTCCGTGTTCAGGTACCCAAAAACTTCACGATGAAAATGGGGTGGAGACCCATCCTGCTGAAAGATGAACGGAGAGTCCGATTGCATTTGAGGTATCAGCCATTGCTGCAACATGTCAAAGTAGGAATATCCAGTGACAGTGCTCTCGGTGAAAAAGAATGAACTGTACAGTTTTCGGCGTGACAAGGCCCAAAAAACATTTACCTTTGGGGAATCACGCTCAAATTCAATGCATTCGTGTGGATGTTTTTTACCCCAGTTCGACAGTTATGCCTGTTACTTTCCCATTAGTGTGAAAAGTGGCTTCGTTGCTAAAAATTAAGCGAACAACAATGCCATCCCCTGTGAATTTTAAAATTTTCCCGGCGAATTGACTGTTCAAACAAATTTCGGGCTTGCAGCCGGTCGTCGTTCAATACTACGCACGATACTTTTTAACTGGGCACCTGCCAGTCATCTTCAGGTGAGCCGTCGCAGACTGGCGAAAACGTCCTCCGTTCCGCAATATATAACGTAATGTAACTATTCTGCGCATGCGTCGAAAACTTGATAGATGAACCACACTGCCCGCCGGCAGTGTGGTGGAATAGCGGAACTCAGTCGCCATCTGAGTTGCTGTTTGCCACGGCTGTCGACGCACTCTGTTAATCAAGATTATTTTGAACAGACTGACGGTGTCGCCATGGGTAGCCCCCTGACTCCTTTGGTGGCCAACCTTTTTATGGAGGATTTTGAAGAGAGAGCGCTTGAATCTGCTGCCCTGAAACCAACAGTTTTTTGGCGGTATGTGGATGACACTTTCATAGTGTGGCCTCATGGAGAAGATAAATTAATGGAGTTTCTACATCACCTCAACTCCATTCATAGCAACATCCGGTTCACCATGGAAATAGAAAAAGATGGTTGTTTGCCTTTCTTGGATGTCCTGGTTCGAAGGAAGAATGCTGGCTCTCTAGGGCATTCAGTTTACCGGAAACCCACTCATACTGATCTGTACCTGCAAGTATCGAGTTGCTATCACCCATTGCAGACCATGAGTTTGCTTAAAACACTTGTTCATAGAGCTCATACTGACTCAGATCTAGATAGCTTACCTCAAGAACTCGCCCATCTAAAGATAGTATTCAGCGAAAATGGGTATTCCATCCGGCGGATTAACAGGGCACTAACAGTTAAAACTAAGAAGCAGGAAGTGAATAAAGAGGAGAACATGCCGGAACAATCTTTAGCTTTTCTTCCTTTAGTTGGAACCACTTCTTTTAAAATAACAAGAATCCTCCGAAAATTTCAGGTAAAAGTGGTTTTCCGCCCACCATCGAAGATTGCGGACCTTTTGGGATCAGTTAAGGACAATCTGTTACTACGAAAGGCCGGAATTTACAAGATAGCGTGCCAATGTGGTATGGCTTACATAGGTCAAACCACACGCTCCGTGAAAGAACGCTGCACTGAACATCAACGTTACACCCTTTTGCAGCCAAGCATGTCCGCTATTGCTGAACATTGTATTTCTACTGGACATTCAATGGAGTATGAGAAAACAATGATTTTGTCCACAGCAACGTCTTTCTGGGACTCCATTATTAAAGAATACGTAGAAATACTACTGGCGGAAAATCTTTTAAACCGTGACAGCGGCTACCAGCCGGACAGTGCATGGAATCCCATCATCTACACGATTTGCTCAAATCGAAGACGACAGAGTGCGTCGACGGCCGTGGCAAACAACAACGCAGAGGGCGCCTGAGTTCCGCTATTCCACCAGCGAGGGCGCTGCCGGCGGGCAGTGTGGTTCATCTATCTAGTTTTCGACGCATGCGCAGAATACTTACAGTACGTTATATATTGCGGAACGGAGGACGTTTTCGCCAGTCAGCGACGCTCACCTGAAGATTACTGGCAGGTGCCCAGTTGAAGTATCGTGCGAAGTATTGAACGACGACCGGCTGCAAGCCCGAAATTTGTTTGAACAATGCCATCCCCATCCTCACTCAGTTGTTGCAAGTGCGAACAATACTCAAAACGCTTGTCTTTGTCGTCGTCATTGAGCTTCTGCACTAGCACCAGTTTGGATGGTTTCGACGGCCGCTGTGGACGAGCGGTTCTAGGCTGTCGTGGAGCGTAGTTGTCACACCAACGAGCCGCCACTGTTATGCGCCATAAGCCTCCCTTCAACAGCGGAGAAGGGTAATTTCGTAGTCGCAATGCATTACAGCGGTGCCGTGTTTAGTTTTTGTTGCGAGTAGAGGGAAATAATATGGGAAATAGCAAATAAATGCTCGATATAAAAGCAGCTCACAATAAATTAACATTTCTAAACACATGTCAACAGAAATGGAAAAGTCGATTAGCTCAAATAAATTTTGCAGCAAAGAACGATGACTGACGTAAAACCTGCCACTAATGGCTTTCACAGCTGGCGGTTGAGATCTCGCTGCTGCTATTACAGTCGTCTTCTTGGACCAGCAACGGTTCTATTGCTACGTCAAGACTCACTGAATTCCTCCAGACACTTTGTACAACACTTTCCAGAGCGGAGCGACACAACTGTGAAATATCATTTATTTTAAAATTCTTGTTCTCCTTTGCTATCTTGTTCTTGACAAGTGCCCAAATAAGTTCAATGGCGTTCAATATTCAGTGCGCTACAGGCAATGAAAGAAGTTTAATTTGCTTGCCCACGCAATATACTCCCCAGCAGGTATTCCAGCGACCCGAAGTGCGTTCGCGCGTGTTCCAGTAGGCTAGTAAATTCCTCATATGACACGACATTAGATGGACGTCTGCATTACTGCTTTCCATCTGTTCAATACTAGAATCCTTTCTCCATTTCGTAGATGGATTTCGTGAAACTGGATATATCACCGTGTGATTTGGACCCTGATCTAAAGTAATCGCAGATCGGTTTGGTAATTTTTCGTGAACGCTCCTAAACCACTCCTCGTAGTGTCTGGCATTCATTTCAGAACAACAGTGTGCATCTCCTTTTTTGCCCAATAAAACATAAGCCATCATTGTGCACGACCCATCTTCATTCCAAGTGTGGCACGTTATAATCCTTTTTCCAGACCCAGACGGTGTTTGAATTCATCCTTTCCAGCCATTCCTCTCTCGAACATTTCCTCTGTGATAATCGTATACATTTTCTGATGCGTAAGGCGTTTTTTCTTCCTGCCAATCTAACTTTCTGGAATGATTTGCACCACACCAACGCTCATCAGTATAATAAATAGTCCATCCAGAGTTACGCAAGTGTCTTATTTCCCACAAGAACTCGTCTCTTTTTCTGCTACTTGGTTATTTTCCATCAGCACAGGTTTTTTGTTGAACTTTTTGTATCTGAAGCCCAATTTTCGAACAGAGCGCCAAATGATTGTTTCATTCATGTCAGGAAAATCTTCCACTTCGTCTTCAACGTACCCAACACTGCTGCCACTGTTGGAAATTGTTTTTCAACATGGAAGTCGTGGGTTTTTTCCCTATGACCCCCTATGTAAACTCATCCAATACAGACTTCTGTCCCCTGCCAGAAGTCTTTTTGTTGTTAGAAGACATGAAGTTTCTCTATATTCTCTCGAAATTCGCTTCACTGTACTTGCACTAATACCGAGACATTCAGAAGTTTTCTTTAATGGCTGTGGGACGGAACTGCTCACGCCCTGTTCTTTTTCGGCCTCAAAGTAAGCACGCGCACTGATTACGATAGACTTTTCACAGCCCCGTAAATGATGCATGGTTTCACATAAGTACAAGGCAACTAATTGTGTTACAAGTACTTTCTCACACGAATACACAACAACGAATGGGGGCACGATTGTTTCCTATCTGACGGGAAGCCGCGATGTAACACCGCAGCAATGAACAATGAAGTGGAAATACTGTTCAGAGGGCCGGCAACATAGCGCACGCGAGCACGCGGCGCATAGAAACGCAAAAGCAAATAAATTAAAGATGTGATATTAGCGCTTTATGTAGATTTACGTGCGTAAAAACATAACAGCTGTGAAAGGCAACAACAGAGCTTGCATTTACACTTTTCGTCTTGTTAATATGCATCATCGTTAACCGAACTGCAGAAATCTACGCGCACCTTTATTAGTACAAAACGACTAATTGGAAACCAAGGACAATCTACATCTACATCTACATTTATACTCCGCAAGCCACCCAACGGTGTGTGGCGGAGGGCACTTTACGTGCCACTGTCATTACCTCCCTTTCCTGTTCCAGTCGCGTATGGTTCGCGGGAAGAACGACTGTCTGAAAGCCTCCGTGCGCGCTCTAATCTCTCTAATTTTACATTCGTGATCTCCTCGGGAGGTATAAGTAGGGGGAAGCAATATATTCGATACCTCATCCAGAAACGCACCGCCGGCCGAAGTGGCCGTGCGGTTAAAGGCGCTGCAGTCTGGAACCGCAAGACCGCTACGGTCGCAGGTTCGAATCCTGCCTCGGGCATGGGTGTTTGTGATGTCCTTAGGTTAGTTAGGTTTACCTAGTTCTAAGTTCTAGGGGACTAATGACCTCAGCAGTTGAGTCCCATAGTGCTCAGAGCCATTTGAACCATTTAGAAACGCACCCTCTCGAAACCTGGCGAGCAAGCTACACCGCGATGCAGAGCGCCTCTCTTGCAGAGTCTGCCACTTGAGTTTATCAAACATCTCCGTAACGCTATCACGGTTACCAAATAACCCTGTGACGAAACGCGCCGCTCTTCTTTGGATCTTCTCTATCTCCTCCGTCAAACCGATCTGGTACGGATCCCACACTGATGAGCAATACTCAAGTATAGGTCGAAGGAGTGTTTTGTAAGCCACCTCCTTTGTTGATGGACTACATTTTCTAAGCACTCTCCCAATGAATCTCAACCTGGTACTCGCCTTACCAACAATTCGTGTGGAAGTTGAGTATGGTTGTATCTTTTGCTCCTAGTTGCGGTCTGACTTCTATGACCCCTCAAATTAGACACACCCCAAAAAATGATCGAAAAATCACGCATTCTCTTAAATATTACCGCGTGTGCCGCCCCCTTTTCAACCAAAATATAATATTCATACACCAAATAAAATTAAGTATCTCCACGATTCCGGCCAGATATAACACATCGATGTTCGTCAAAGTCAGGTGTCAATCATTATGAAATGGAAAATAGTCAGTGTCATAGGCGGTGACATCATTCACGATTCCTGACAACACATTATCAGCGAAACTGCAGCGGAAAACGAAACTTCATTGTTGCCGATCATTTTTGTTTGTTTGTAGAAGCAAAGAGTTGAAACAACGAGTGAAAATATAAAAATGATGATGCGATATATACGAATTTCTGCAGCTGCATACACTAATATTGTAACTGTTTATATGCAGTCTTATTGGTGCAATGTGGAATGTGTTGCATTCTGGTTTCACTAAATGATATATTTCTGTGAAGTCTTTGGATGCAGTATTATCACATTTGGCATCATTAAGTGAAGAAATTCGACCTGTCATATCCTGAAGCAAGAATGTAATGGTAGCGACTAACGTTGGCTAGCAACTCACATACTGGACCACTAATTATTGACGTTAGAGGCATCTGGTGACACGCGCTGAAAGTCGTTAGCACGTTTCGTGCCGTCTTCGCTAGAATATACGGATTAACTGTTTATCTGCTCGCGTGTTTCCCGGAAGCACATGTGAATAAACATTAAGGCGTTTTCCTATTCATTTTGTAGGGCCGGACTTTTTTTTCTGTTTGTGACGACGGTCACGTCATCCGTTTGGGATAGGAAAGGTTTTCTTCAGTTCATGGTAGTACTGTTTTACATCTGAGTAAAAAAAAACCCAAAATTGCATTTTGTCCCAGAGTTACATGTTTACAAGAAATCGTTTCGTCTGTAGTTGAACTATCGCCAGGTACTTGTCTATACTGTGATAGGCCAATAACAGAATCGTAATGAATATATCATCAGATGGTGATTATCCACTGTTAGCTTTACGCATCCGAGGTATAACTGTTAGAAATTTTGACTTATGTCGATTGTGTTTTCATAACCTCCTCCTTATATTCTAAAGTAAGGTTGGCAGAAATATTGGAAATGTGAAAGCTAAAAAGACGTGGACATTCTCCAGAATGATCAGTAAATTTACGAATGCCAGACTCACAATCTGGAGGGAAATATCTCAACCCAGTTCTAACCTGTATCATGTTGCTAAGAATGATCTTTTGCAGGGTTTTTTTTTCAGAAGAAGATGGTTTTCAAAAGCTGGTGAAGAGATTTCTTCTCAAAGAAGTAGTTTAAAAGTAGATCATGGAAACCAATGTTTTTAAGTTCTTTAGAAAAATAAATTCTGAAAGTAATAACTTTTTCATTTATATTAACTATATTTCGTGTGATTTTTTCCTGTCTATTTTTTCATATGCTTTAGTGTAAATTTTCTTTCACACGATTTCTCCATTTAATAATAATGTGTGGTTAAATTTGCTTTTCCTTAATTTTTTTAATCAATAAAACCCGTTCTTCACAGTTTTAAATAACACGAGCAATCGCAATTCACCTGCATTTTATAACTAAAATTTTGGCATCGATACATCAGTATATCGGTATTTTACATTCGATTAATCATCGATATTGATACTTATCTTGGCGATACTCGATTATATAGAAAATCAATTCTCATATTTCAAAGTCTCATCCCAGCCGTGACTGCAAACGCACCCTTTTCAGTCGTTTCTGCAGAGAGTGCGTAGCACAAAATGTGTAACTTACTTTTAAGAAGGCCCTCACGGATGTACAACATTGGGTTTGGTCCTGACAATGCGAGCATGAAGACACTCTGCATCTTGTATCAGGGTTCGATACAAAAATATATTCAAATACCCCAACAAATAAAAATCTGTTGAGTTTTGGTCTCGAGGACATGGAGCCCAAGGAATCGATTCACCTCTTCTTATACATTTATCACCGACCATATTATATAGAACCTCGCGAGGTCCGTCGTAATCGGTTATGAGTTGATGCTGTAAGCGAAATACTGAAGCGAGTCGCCTGAAACTCAGGCAGTGCCGTGAGTCATGTCTCAACATTGCCTTGGGTGAAATGGTCACAAAACAATGGCGCTGAATACAAGGGGTGGTATTTAAACGTACGTAACCAAGACTCATTGCACAATTCCATGCAAGAAAGAGTTTCATGTGTTTTGCTGGTACCTTCCGTTCACCTGTGTTTCCCGCAATTAATGTTCTATAAAGAGTATTAGAAACTGGGTTCTAAACAAGGAAGTAAGCTCTTCCAGACCGTCGTCCAGATAACACTCGTCTGCTCTTAGGTGGTGGTGGTTAGTGTTTAACGTCCCGCCGACAACGAGGTCATTAGAGACGGAGCGCAAGCTCGGGTTAGGGAAGGATTGGGAAGGAAATCGGCCGTGCCCTTTCAAAGGAACCATCCCGGCATTTGCCTGAAACGATTTAGGGAAATCACGGAAAACCTAAATCAGGATGGCCGGAGACGGGATTGAACCGTCGTCCTCCCGAATGCGAGTCCAGTGTGCTAACCACTGCGCCACCTCGCTCGGTAGTCGTCTGCTCTTACTTGTGAGGAAGTGTGGCATAGTGATATCATGTATAAGTATCAGAATACAAATTCAGGGGGCAGAATTGAATTTCCAGTCGATTCTAGCATTTTTTCCTCTCAATTATCGCCTTTTTCATCTTTGGTAATGACTTGTTATTATAAAATGCAGAGTTTTAAAGCGGTGCAGAGCCCATGTTAAACCGTAGGTACGCCTGTGATAGGCTGGGTACGATACTACAATGATCGGAGGAAAGCAAGGGCACACCTCCAATACGACCAGTGCCTCTAGTTTTCAAACCAGTCCTCAGCTTGAGGGCAACTTTACTATCTGCGAGGGATTTGTCTTGAAAGTTTACCGCACCTTTCAGTTACATCCTATGTAAGTAATTAGTGTGGAAAGAAACATATAGCTCTGGGTTAATACAAAAATAAGATGTGATAAGAGAGGCAGAAAACTTTTTGTACTCTAAACATCATGTAGAATTTTGCAGTTATCCATCCCAGCTCTAAGAAGGCAGTCGCTGACTGCAGTACGAGTAAATTTAAATTTGCCCATGCTATAAAGTATAAGTGCGTTTGAGACGCGGTAAACTAAAGTTCGAACTAGGGTGTCTGAAAATAATGAACGGCTACAGATGTCGAGAATTACCATGGCTCAGGTGCACGGAACAGATGGAACAGTCGCTACAAACTTACTGCTTGCGTTACATTAAATGTCAGAGGCGTCTAGCCACAAACCAGCTCTAATCTGGCCCCTCGAGTAGCTGCACAGAACAGTGAAGGAAGGATGTACATCGTACAGTGCACCGTGTGTCTGTCATCGCGAAGTGGAAGGAGCCAATCTGTACGCCAACATTACGTGTTCTGCTTTTTAAAATGCTCTTACACACCTTTGTTCCACTTGCCTGTGATTCCAATGAGACTTAACTACTTTGGGACGCCCCGGACTTAATGGTTGTTCCTCGGTAATTCATAGCTTCGGGGGAAGGGTGTCGGGGTGGGGGGCTGGGTTGACGTGTCACGGATGTTCTGGTAAGGCTAGCGCTGAAGACAGAACACGTGAAAGATAGCCGAGTATACCCGTGGTTGTGACTGTCGTTAACTCAAGAAAAATTTTAAGTGCATTAGTGGGCCGGCCGAAGTGGCCGTGCGCTTAAAGGCGCTGCAGTCTGGAACCGCAAGACCGCTACGGCCGCAGGTTCGAATCCTGCCTCGGGCAAGCATGTTTGTGATGTCCTTAGGTTAGTTAGGTTTAACTAGTTCTAAGTTCTAGGGGACTAATGAGTCCCATAGTGTTCAGAGCCATTTGAACCATTTTTAAGTGCATCAGTTGTTATGCGATACGGAGGAGAAGTGTTTTCCTTTTAGGGAACAGGATAAACCGACGGCGAATGTCTAGTTTCAGAATATGCAATTCCGCAACTTGATAAAACCCTTTGAACATAAGTCTGCTTGATATGATAGGTAGAGTAAAACAAGAACCGACTTTTCCATAAACTTAGAACTGTCAATAGGAAGGCATTTCTGTTGATCATCGACTGACAATTGTGTTGCGGCTCCCAAAATATTTTCACTTGTGACTCAAGCAGTACAGTCCACGCGTATGCACTCTCCCTCACTCCAAACAGGACAGAAATGTGACGCTGCAAATCATGTGACAACGTAGTGGGATGAAAAATTTATAATTATGCATCGCTGACAGGATCTTTTTTTTATTTCACCCACTACAGAGCAGATGCAAGCCATCTCTCGCATTACTGTTTAGTGGCTAGCAGTAGAGATTTCTTGCAGCAGCATGCACGGTACCAATGATGTTAAGTTTCGTCTTGCACTGATAATAATTAATTAAATTAGCCTTAGCATCTATTAATTCGACATAATAAACAGTTTAACGATATGAAAGATACTTACATTGCAAGAAGAACAGTGTATGTGCAGCATGCTGCATTCTGACACGGAAAATCGCATTTGCTTTACACTGTGACCTAATGTTGTGGTTATCTTGCAAGGGTATTATATTTTTCATCTGACACTAAATTAAAGGGTAACACTCCACTCACAACACTTCCTGCTTTTTGACGTCACACGCAATATGGCGAAGCGCACTGCAATATCGACCGTCGATTCGTCAGGCCCATATTTATTTTCACATATTTTGTTGTTTTTTTATTATAACTTGCAATATGCCGTCTCAAGGCAAAGGCACACTGAAAATGTATAACGAACACGTTTTTTTTTTTTTTTTTTTCAATAAACGTCAGTTAATAACGGATCAACGATACGGGCCTTCAAGAAATACTATGATGTCCGAGTCTTACAACAAACATCACATGAATAGACTGTAGCGCAATGGATGAGGTCGTGATGATGACGATGTTTGGTTTGTGAGGCGCTCAACTGCGCGGTCATCAGCGCCCATACAAAGTCCCAATTTCACGCAGTCCAATTTTTACACAGTCCAATCTAGCCACTGTCACGAATGATGATGATGATGATGAAATGATGAGGACAACGCAAACACCCAGTCCGCGGGCAGAGAAACTCCCCAAACCGTCCGGTAATCGAACCCGGGACCCCGCCATCCAGAGGCAGCAACGCTAAAGATAAGGTCGTGGTATGTGCTGTCGAAGGACGCAGGTTCGCATCTAACAAACCGTTAATTTCTTTCATCGTAGTGTTGTTAACACATTCTGAGCCTTTCTTATGAATTTAATACCAGTATTTCTGCGATATTCCATGTTATTTAACATTTTCGTCCGATTAGAGGACGAAAGGTTAAATAAATATTTTGCTGTTTATTTACGAATATGGGGCGAAATCTGAGTGTGTGGTTAGGCGGAAGCCTAAGAGGATAGCTTAAATTGCTGCAACTGAATCAATGAGCAATAACATTCATATTCTTCACTGAGACAAATATTTCGTGGTAACAATCATATATTCGTCGATATTGCGCATAACGTCAAAATGACGTAACGTTTGCAAGTAGTGTGAAACGAGTGTTCCCCAATATATTTAAACGCCGAAAGAAATACACCACAGATTTACAGAGAACAGGAGATGAGTGAGTAACATACGTTCATTTTCTGTACCAGCACTGTTGTGGTACTTATGGGCTTCTTTTTTGCACTGCGAGTACCTTTTATATCATTAACATTTTTTCCCAACAATATAAAATAAATTTTAAAATTTTTCACAAAATTATCGTAATAGTAAGCAACGAACAAAAGAAGAAATTGCCAAAAATCAAACAACCAGTTGTTTTCAAGTTGTTTCACTTTGTAACCACTAGGATATACAGTTTCCAACCACCCATCATTTCATGAGATGTATTTGAAAGCAATTTCGCATTGTTCCCAGAGATAATCACATATCTCGGAATTTTTATGAACTCATAGTGCCTAAACAAAAATGGATCAAATGGCTCTGAGCACTATGGGACTTAACGTCTATGGTCATCAGTCCCCTAGAACTTAGAACTACTTAAACCTAACTAACCTAAGGACAGCACACAACACCCAGTTATCACGAGGCAGAGAAAATCCCTGACCCCGCCGATAATCGAACCCGGGAACCCGGGCGTGGGAAGCGAGAACGCTACCGCGCGACCACGAGCTGCGGACAGTACCTAAACAAATTACAGTCCTAAATAAAGAGAAAAATGGCCCAAAATTATATCAGAAGTACACATTCTCCAATGGTTTCATTTCGAAATCAGTCACAACAGCAATCCCGGTAGTACAAACTCGAACTTGCGACACAGTAACCTTAGATAACTTACTTTCGCTGTCAATGATGTCCTTCCAACAACCGCGCAGCACGACCTCCGCGCCGACTGTTGCATTGAACGCTGTCGTTCACTGCTACAATAGACTACACTCGTAGAATTACGTCACTATATCAATATATGTGACTGTCTTGCAATAGCATCGGTGGTTTCATGAAAAAGCACTGGAACTTAAAAAAAATGTATTTTCAGGTAGAAACAATGTGTTTTTAGGCAGAAACCACTGGCACTCGAAGAAGGGAGGAGTTCAGTTCAGTCCTTAGCCTGTTGCATTTGCTCGGTCAATACAGGCATGGTTAATGATGTTTGTGAGTAACGTTGGAGTTGTCGTCCTATGATTTCCCGTATATGCTCGACTGGAGACAGATATGGTGATCCGGAAGGCCAAGGCAACCTGTCGACACGGTGTAGAGCATGTGGGTTACAACAGCGGTATGTGGGCGAGCGTTGTCCAGTTCGAAAACACCCACTGGAATGCTATCCATGAATGGCAGCAGAACAGGGCGAATCACCAGACTGACATACAAATTTGCACTCAGGGTGCGTGGGGTTGCCACCAGAGTGGTCGTATTATCATACGAAATCGCACCACATACGATAACTCCATGTATAAGTCAGCTGGGTGGAGCACGCAGACAGGTTGGCTGCAGGCCCTCAACTGGCCTCCCCCTAACCCATACACGGCCATTACTGGCACCGAGGCAGAAACCAGCTCTCATCGGAAAACACAACAGACCTCCACCCTCCTCTCTAGTGAGGTCTCGCTTGACACCACTGAAGTCGCAAATGGCGGTGGTTTGGGGTCAGTGGGATGCACGCTACAGGGCGTCTGGCTCGGAGGTCCTTGATGTAAACGAGGTGTAACAGTGCTTTGAGTCGCTGTGATGCCAGCCGCTGCTCAAATTGCTGATGCTGGAGCATTACGATGCGCCAGAGCCATACGCCCAATACGATGGTCTTCCCACTCAGTGTTGCCACATGGCCTAGCGGAGCCTGGTCTTTCAGAACCGTACATTCTCATGACCAGGGCTGCCAGCAGTCTTGTATAGTGGCTACACTCCTGTAATATCGCAGAACCAACATCCAGTTTATAGTGGCCCTATTGCAAGTTTTGTATCCCGCCTGGAAGGCGGCGTGTGGGTCTGGTCCTGTAAACTGAAGGGTAGGCCGAATGTGGGAAGTGAGTAGGAGCAGGAAAAGGTGAAAATCTCTTGGTACTGCTCTTAGAAATGGTTTTACTGTATCACAATATTAACTGAATACATAACTTTGCACTGAGGTACGAAGCCTTAGATCCGTCGTAAGTAGTACATAGTCTCAATAGCAAGCTGAGGTTGAAGAGATGTTTCCAGGCCCTCTGCTCTTGACGAAAATTGGCAGAATTTGCAGCGGGGCCCGTAGAGCTGAACAGCGCCGGCAAAAGGGCGTTGTCGTCGGTGTCGGTGTCGTAGTGCCAACATACGAACTTGCACCTAAGCCGTGGCATCGTAGCTATCGATACCACAGCAACACCTAGCTGAAACTCAGTAAGATGCTGATAATGTCGTCTTTGTCGCCTTAACGGCGTTCTTGACCAACATCAACTCACCGTGTCCAATGTCAAAGGTAACTAACGCTCAAAAGAAGCAAATCTGATTTGCATCCACATAGTGGCGCTTATGCGACTGGCACGAAATTTGTAAAGACATATCTGTCAGATGTAGAAACACTCCTACCAACTTTCGTTTACGTCGCACATCTCCTACTTGGTGCTCCGATTTTTCCTTTCGTCAGTATATTAAATATGATTACTGTAATGTTTCAAAGACATCGATCTCTTTCTTGTTAACGTTTCTTATTTTCTCTTTAACAACTGGTATGCCAGTCTTCTTCGAGAGGTGTCTTCTGGCGCATCATAAGCACCATAACTGGTCGTCCCTCCACTCACTCATCGCCAACCACCTCCATGTTCCCAATGATTACTGCATGTCGCCAAACCTTCCTCTCTCCATTCAGCTGTGAAGAACCAACGCAGAGTTGTGACACAAAAATGTTCTACATCTGCAGCTCTCCAAGCTACTCTATCCTGCATAGCTACTGCAGCCATTTTAACCTGTTTCCTGTATTCAAGCATTGGCCGGATTCCAAATACTGAAGCAGTACCGTAGAACTGACCGAAGTGGCGTCTTGTACGCTATTTCCTTGACTAACTTTACGGGTGCTTCGCACTGCACCCAGAACCAGAACCATTCCAACAAATCCCAGTCTTCCATTCCTTTCGTACTAATGATTTCACGTTATCATCGCATTTCAAATCCCTTCGTAGTATTACCCTAAATACAAGGGTTGGAACTTTAACAGTGGCAACTATTTATTTACAGCTCGTACAAAGTAGATAAGTGTCTCAAGTTTTACTGACCAAAGTAGTCACCAGCACCCGTTGCCAGCGATGTGGAAGTCGTAGGAAACTCTTAGCAGTGGCAGACCAGCTGTGTTGACAGTTCGAGCGGCGCGGCCTATTGCCCGACGAATTTGTAGCAGTTCTGAAGCGAATGCCGTGAAGTGTTTCCTCCAGTTTAGAAATCGAGTTGAACTCACGAGGCCTTAAGTCAGGGGGGTGCAGTAGGTGGTATAGCACTTAGCAGCCCCATCAGTCAAACAGATCAGTAACAGCTTGCACTCTACGTGCTTGAGCATTGTCCTGCAAAATGGTGGTCAGGTCCTACAGAAAGTGTCATCACTTCTGTCTCTAAGCTGGTCGTAGGTTGTGTTCCAAAAATGAACAGCATAGAGACAGAAGTGATGGCACTTTCTTCAGGATCTGACCGTCATTTTTCAGGACAATGCTCAAGCACGTACAGTGCAAGCTGTTACTGGTTTGTCTGACTGAGGGGGCTGCTAAGTGCTATACCGTCTACTGCACTCCCCTGACTTAAGCCCTCGTGAGTTCAACTCGATTTCTAAACTGAAAGAAACACTTCACGGCATTCGCTTCAGTACTGCTATAAATTCGTCGGGCAATAGACCTCGCCGCTCGAATTGTCAACACAACTGGCACTGCTAAGAGTATCCTACGACTTCCACATCGCTGGCAACGGGTTATACACAATGCTGGTGACTACTCTGAAGGTCAGTAAAACCTTGAAACACGTATCTATTTTGTACGAGCTGTAAATAAATAGTTGTCGTTCTAACCCTTGTATATGTATTATGTGAAGCGCTTAGGATGTTAGGCTTTAGTCTTGCAATCGGATACTAACCTTTTTTTAAAAAAATTTGTTATCCGTATTGTCTTGCAATTATCCACAATGAAAGGTGCTCCCATTCGTTACTGAAAATATTGCTATCTGCTTGGTTTGGATCTAGCGAACGAGTCTCTCTCCCCCTCCCCCCTCCCTCCCTCTCTCTCTCTCTTCCTCTCTCTCTCTCTCTCTCTCTCCCTCTCTTCCAACACTTGTTGTTTTGCGGAGTGCTTATCCGTCGCTCGCTCTCGTCCGCCTAGGCTTGGGTTCAGCGCTTAGCTGGACTTTGTGGTGTGCATCTGTTTACTAAACACAGCCCACAAACGTGCCGGGTCGCTAACTGAGCAGAAGGAGCTGCGTACGCTGGGCACGTACCACACTGCCGGCCGTTGTGTAACGGAAGCAGTGAATGTCAGCTGAGATGAGACTTTCAGGTCAAGGCGAGCCTCTAGGAGGACCGCTGCGTGGACCACAGTGTGACGTTCTCTGCTAGTGCCTTGTCCCCGTGGTCGTAGAGTTAAGGTGGGTTTGTCGTTGCTGTCGTGTCGAGTTCGAAGACTGGTTTGATACAGCTCTCCATATCAGTCTACCATGTGTTAGCCTGTTCGTAACTACCGCAACCTACATCTTTTTAACCTACCTAAATCTCGTACTAAAATTTTTCTCCTGCCACCTACATTTCCCTCCATTGCTGAGGAAGCGCTCTTTCAGCCGATCCCTTTTTTTTAATCAAGCTCTTTTCTCCCCAGTTCGCTTCAGTACCTCTTCATTAGTCTTTACATCAACCCATCTAATCTTCAGCATTCTTCTGTAGCACCACAGTTCAAATGATGTCCCTCCCTTGTCTGAACTGTTTACCGTCCACGTATCACTTCCGTACGAGGCTACTCTTTAGACAAATACCTTCAGAAGAGACTCTCACATTCAAATGTATATTATATATTAAAATGTTTTGCTTTTTCAGAAAAAGTTTTTCTTGCCGGACGAAGTGGCCGCGCGGTTCTAGGCGCAGCAGTCTGGAACTGCGAGACCACTACGGTCGCAAGTTCGAATCCTGCCTCGGGCATGGATGTGTGTGGTGTCCTTAGGTTAGTTAGATTTAACTAGTTCTAAGTTCTAGGGGACTAATGACCTCAGAAGTTGAGTCCCATAGTGCTCAGAGCCATTTTTTTTCCCTTGCTTTTGTCAGCATTCATTTTACATCCTCTCTACTTCGTACATCATCAGTTACTTTGCTCAAACAGCAGTAGTGATCTAAAACTTTTAATGTCTCAGTTCCGAATCTAATTCCGTCATCATTACAGGGTTTAATTCGAATAAACTCCTTTACTATTTATAGTGCTACTTTTATGAGTGCGCTCTTTGCGACGTTTGTCTGTGCTTAGAGCAGACGAATCCAGAATGAATACACTGCAGTGATAATCTAGGGCTCCGTGCGATAATCAGTTCCACTTGCTGAATATCAAGAAGTAACAAAATACATTACCACTAATTTCTCGCCGGCCGATGTGGCCGTGCGGTTCTAGGCGCTTCAGTCTGGAACCGCGTGACCGCTACGGTCGCAGGTTCGAATCCTGCCTCGGGCATGGATGTGTGTGATGTCCTTAGGTTAGTTAGGTTTAATTAGTTCCAAGTTCTAGGCGACTGATGACCTCAGAAGTTAAGTCGCATAGAGCTCAGAGCCATTTTGAACCACTAATTTCTACCTCTATCTAATCCACGAACCCCTTGAGTGCTTCCCGGGTTCGATTCCCGGCGGGGTCAGGGATTTTCTCTGCCTCGTGATGGCTGGGTGTTGTGTGCTGTCCTTAGGTTAGTTAGGTTTAAGTAGTTCTAAGTTCTAGGGGACTGATGACCATCGATGTTAAGTCCCATAGTGCTCAGAGCCATTTGAACCATTTGAACCTTGAGTGCGAGGTCGCAAAAGGTCAATGATGTTTACGGCATTCGACGCCCCACGTACTGTCTACCATGCAACTGCAATATTGCCTGCTAGTGATAACAGGGGGCGGGACTGGGGTATTCGGTGGTGAGCACAGCATGAGGCTACGGAGCATAGTTGAACTGCTCAGTCGACGAGTAACTCACAACAATGCTTCAGTGCTCGTGGTGTTGATACAAAGCAGAGCAGTGGCAACGATATACAAAGCAAACGTTGCAGTATATCCGCAACAATAGTTACCGAAGGTCACATTTCGTCAGAAAGGAAGCCAAGGAATTTCGCAGACTGAGAAAGAAGTGGCAGAAGAAATTTTGGGGTTTTGCAAGATGAGCCGGTGGAATGTGTGGTGTCGTATATGCTCGACTGTGCTGACAAGCTCGTGAGGAATCCAATGACGACGATACCCGCTTAACAAGTTGAAGTGGTATTGGAACAGGTATTATGCACGTCATATTGCGCGTGATAGAGATTACACTGATTTCAAGGGAAGCAGTGGATGGTTGTGTAACTTCAAACAGTGCTACAGAATTGGAAGAACTAAGATAACGAAATGTCAAACAAAGCATCAACTTGACGATGCAAAGAAAACTGCGGAAAATTTGTAGATTGAGATAAGCAAACTTATCCGACCGTTCGGTAACGAATCTGTTTTCAACTTCAACCAATGGGGATTTGAAGAGGAAATGCATATGATAGGAACCTTGGAAATTAGAGGTACCAAGAGAGTTCTATCAAGATCAATTAACATCGATTCCTTAACGCATTCGTATACAATGATGCCCACTGTTAATCTGGGTGGTAAATTTGCTGGATAGCTATTTATTGTGCTGCGAGAAGTTGGAGGCGCTCTGCCCTCTACAATTCTTTCTCATGTGCGTGATCTCGCAAGGTTTACGTCACAGCAAGCGAGCGAAAATTGGCTTAAGACTACGACGATGGTATGAGTACTGCATTTGGCCAACGGCTGGTCTAAGTAAGTTGCTTTCCCTTGATTCCTGCTCTACGTATAAAAATCATACTCTTTTAGAGCAAACTATCCCTCCTGAAAGTACGTGACGTTGTATCATATTACCTTGAACCACTGGACAAATTCAGCCGTGCCTACAAAACATACTATCGCATCATCTGCAGCTACGCCTTAAAGGACAGCCACTTTCACGATAATCTCCACGACACCTTGTTCCGCATTCATTAGCATGCCAAAATCATATTCCGTCAATTCTTATCACCCCCGTTGCGCCAACGTGATTCTATATGCATTCTTTAAGAGTGGGTACGTAGCTGAACGTCCCGCACGGTTTCTAACTCCCATGGAGTTCGCCTTCGACCTTTTTAATCACTGTGGCGCGCCATTTTTCATTCGGTACTCATGGTGTAAGTAAATAATTTGCTTTGAATATTTCTTGTGTGTCGACGGTGTCCACAGAAAATTATTCTCTGCACCTCCCAGACACTCATTGTCTGTCGCCCACCTGATGCGCATGGTGGTTCATTAGCAGCTAGTATTTTTCCAGTCATAACTGTTAACACAACACGTTTAAATGAGCCTGGCTAAAGACTGAACTTGCGATCCCGAACTCAAGGGGTTCCTTGTAAGACTTACTTTGTCATTCGTCTCTGATATGTGCTGATCAGATTAAGAGGAAAGGTACGCTGGTGTAGCTGTCTTGTGTAGTAAAGTATTCGTAAAGATTATCCGTACCTAGTTCCTTAACGCTGAGTTATGAAGTATATGAGAGACTTTATAGAAAGATTCAATACCATTACCACTGACTTGAAACAAAAGTTAAAAGTTATAGTGTGTTCTGTATTAAAATCCTATCTAGTGTTAGCTAGCTTTCATGATCCTTAATTAGCCTTTCGTTTAGTGATAGTTGAACCTGCTCTTTTGATACGAGTCCAATTCAAGGATTAACTTCGTCTGTATTCAAATTCATATTTGTTAAACTGCAGTTACATCAGATAGAACGAACAGCATATAGCAATAAACATATTTTGTTCGTTTAATGCATGGTAGACTATATCTTGTTTTGCTTTTGTTCATAATAAGGATCTTACAACCTGTTTTTAAGACATTATCAATTTCGTTTAACTACTATCCCATGTCCTTTATTGTCTCTGACAGAATTACAATACCATCGTCAAACCTCAAAGCTTTTGTGTCTTCTCCGTGAACTTTAATTCCTTTTCCAAAATTTTCTTTGATTTCCTTTACTGCTTCCTCAATGTACGGATTGAATAACGTCAGGGATAGCCTACAACTGTGTCTCACTCCCTTCTCAATTTTTGCTTCTCTTTCAAACGCTATAAATAATAATTCTGTCGCTTAATGTAACGCAAATTGCCAGTATTGCCTCTGTTAATGTAAGACAACCTGTCAGTATTGCCTGGAGTGTCCCCACATTTCCCTGGACTTCAAAGCGATCTTCCCCGCGTTCGGCTCCTGCTAGTCTTTCCATTCTTCTGCAAATAATCCGCGTTAGTATTTTAGAGCCATGGCGTAATAAACCGATGTTTATTAAACTAATTCGGTAGTATTCACATTTGTAAGGACCTGCCATCTTTGGATTTGAATTATTACGTTCTTCTTGAAATCTGGGTGGATTTCGACTGTGAGATGTGTCTCGCATACCAAGAGAACTGGCTATCAATAATCACAGTAATTCTGAGGAAATTTCGTCTTCTGCAGGTGTCACCGCAGCCCGTATTCTACGGTAATTTGTTGTTGTAAGGATCTTGTCACCATCATTGGTCCAATACCGCTACAATAATCACAAATACTGGTCAGCATGTGTGAATAGCCCCGTCATATTTTGATTTTTTGTTAATTTTTGACGCAATATGACTTTTTATGACGCAATCATGTTCGGCTTACAATGGTCATCATCAGACGCTGCGAATCATGGGTGGCATTTTGTGAATTCCAAAACTAGCTCTGATAAGGCACGCCCATGACCCACAGTGTCTGAAGATGGGCATTGTAGCTCGAAACCTGTTAGGATTGCGCTATAAAATGTGTGTCAAAAATAAGCGAAACTAACATAATAAGTCAATCACTGGTCTCCTCAAATGGGATGTCTTTTCCTCCGGCCATATTTCCCAGAGAGCAGGTAGCTGCCGAGGGGTCTTAGGTATTGCCCACTGGAAAATGTAGGATACGGCCGTGCTATACACGACTCTTGTGTTTACATGCTACCCTCTCACCCTTGTACCTCGCCCCCCCCCCCCCTCCCCTCCTCTCTCACTAACTCTTATCGAGAAGCGCTTTGGAGAGAACCTGTTATTTGTGAGCTACCTGGGCGATGGAAATAGGAGTTTGTTTCGATGGCAGTAGTTCCGTTGAGAAGTTTTGCGCGTCGCATCTTTGCAGTTTGCTGAAAACAAAACACCATAGATAACCAATATTGTTTGCTAATGGAAGGTATGTGGACAAATCAGAGAACGTGGGTTACGGGACGTAGCATACCATTAACAGAAAATCTGTATCCGAAAGAGGGACAGCCGAAAGGTGTTGGTGTTGAGCATGTCATCACACCAGCGCGAACGTACAAAAAGTATACAAGTCGTAAAACTTATATGAAAAGTTACATTTTTAGGAAACTGTTCGCTTACTTAAGAACGAGCGCATCCACGAAAGGCGATTCCCTTTCTCTTTTTGTTCAAATGGTTCAAATGGCTCTAAGGCCTACGGGACTTAACATCTGAGCTTATCAGCCCACTAGACTAAGAACTACTTAAACCTAACCAACCTAAGGACATCACACACATCCATGCCCGAGGCAGGATTCGAAACTGCGCGGTTCCGCACTGAAGCGCCTAGGACCGCTCGGCCACAGCGGCCGGCTCTTTTTGTTAATTTGTTTATTTTCATTCTTGACAGCAAAAGTTGGAGAGCTGCACTTACTTTCGCTACTTTACTTTCGTCCATTCTCTTGGCTCTGTTGTGGCATGTGTCAAAACCTGGCCTAGTAATGAGTTATCGCAACTGTTGCCCAACCTGTGGCTGAAATCAGTGTTGTCAGAAATATCGTCGGATGCTCTCTTTCTTTCCTGGCCTTTATCGCGTCGTACTGGGCCCGCTGGTTTCATGTTTTCGCGAATGTATCTTTATTTAACTTTGAGGCCGGATACTCTTCCTGTCGCCAAACTTGTCAGTTAACCCACGCTAAGGAAATGATACCTTAGACTGTACGCAGACGATGCTGTTCTTTACGGTGTATTAAAGTCATCAGGAGATCAAATCTAATTACATAATGATTTAGACATGTGTATTGTGCGAAAAGTGGCAATTGACTCTAAATAAGAAAAAGTGTGAGGTCATCCACTTGAGTACTAAAAGAAATATTCCTGCTACTCGATAAACCACACAAATCCAGAGGCTGACAATTCAACTAAATACCTACGAATTACAATTACGAACAACTTAAACTGGAACTATCAAACCAAAGACAGTGTTTTATTGGCAGTAGGTGCAACAGGCCTACTAAAGAGATTGCCTGCACTACGCTTGTCCGTTAAGAGACTGCCTACGCTACGCTTGTCCGTCCTCTGTTAGAGTATTTCTGCGCGGTATGTGATCCTTACCAGATACGATTGACGGAGGACATCGAAAAGGTCCAGAGATGGGCAGCTCTTTTTTGCATTACCGTGAAATAAGGGAGAACGTCTCACGGATATGATAAGCGAACTGGGGTGCCAGCCATAGAAGCAAAGGCGTTTTTCGTTGCGGCGACACCTTTTCAAGAAATTTCAACTATCAAATTTTTCCCAAATGCGAAAATATTTTTGTAGTCGCCAGTATATATTGGGAGAAGCGATCATCCAAATAAAATAAGAGAAATCAGAGCTCTTACGGAAATATTTAAGTTTTCATTTTTCCCACGCGCTGTTAGAGTTCGATAAACCTTCTTCCGGGCACTCAAGCGTGAACTGCGGTGGAGTAGTCATATAGACGTAGAAGTAGAAGTCGTGTGCAACATCTGACTATGAACAATGTAAATTTTGTTCAGTTGTTATCGTGTTTTCTGGGGCGGTGATTGGCAACCAGTCCAACATGGAAAACCTCCAATGAATCGGTCATGTGGACCAGAACAACGGCAGCTAATCTGCCATGCGGATTCTGTCACGGTCTGGCTCAATCCGAATCTCGCTACACGAACAGTTCAATTGTGTCCCGTGTGAGACCGAATTTTTCATAGTAATTGTGTGTGCCACCTCTCACTACTGCTAACAACAGTGCCGTCGAAACAGGCTGGGACAAAACAAGGAACGCAGGCCAGATGCGACCCAGCTATTTAGTTGCCAGCAAATCCCGCTCCGTAATAGTACCGATTTCCTCTTCTCCACAGCGTAGTAAAGTCGACCGCAGCTTCAAAATACCCTTAAACAGAATGCCCTGTGTAGATCGCTACAAGGAAAGCGAGGAAACAGTTTAATGCGTAGCATAGTGTAACACCGCTCGCTTGCCGCGCCACACGCCAGTTCCACAAGAGTTTTTGGTTCCAGGAGCAACTTGTTTGTGGCTGGAGGCTGCCAGGGTCAGCCGGCTAACGACTCTGTTGTGTTCCGAAATAGACGGCCGATGGAGCAGCCAATCATCGGCCGCGGACCAGCCAATCCAGCGTCCACCCCGGAATACGCGTGCACAGCCGTCGGCCCATTGGCAGAGACGTTTCGCTCGCGCATCTCGGCGCAACCTGTTGGCAGCCAACTGCGTCTTTATAAAGCAGCCGAGAAGCTACTTTTCTGACGAAAGAGTCGTTGTCATCATCAGCGTCTCTTGAAACTGTGAATACCGGCCCAACAAACCATATTCCGTTCGATGAGGGACTGCACTACCTTTTCCCATCGACTTTTTCGATTTAATCGAAAAAATTTTCTAGCGGTCAATAATATGTTTCATCATATCATACACACCCAGAAATGGAGCATATTTACTCATCATGGCACCTACATCAGCGCTGTTGTATCAACCACCTTGGCTCCCAAAATCGACAGTTAATCGACGCATATGTGACTGCATGAAGTGTCTTGCACACCAATCTAGTCCTCATACGCATACACGCTCAGTTAACATTTGCTATACAACTCTTGATCATTATGTGAATATCTAAGCGGATTCCATGTAGTAACAAATGAAGTGTGTCCAGTGTACCCCTACTCACAAAACGACTGCTGTTGTGGCTGGCCGGCCGCTGTGGCCGAGCGGTTCTAGCCGCTTCAGTCAGGAACCGCGCTGCTGCTACGGCAGCAAGTTCGAATCCTGCCTCGGGCATGGATGTGTGTGATGTCGTTAGGTTAGTTAGGTTTAAGTAGTTCTAAGTCTGGTGGACTGATGAGCTCAGATGTTGTTAAGTCCCATAGTGCTTAGAGCCATTTGTTGTGGCTGAACACTTAATAATCCACGGGCTGAAGCCGGTCGGGTGTATACAGGGGATGTCCCTGGGAGATCGGCCAATATTCAGGAATATGACAGGAGCGATCATTCGACACAAACAGATCTTGTATAAAACTGGCTCAAAAATGCACACCTTAAGAGCTATGAGCACTTGTTCTGTAGGAGAGATGTCTTTCACAGTATCGAAGATTAAGAAGAACTTATGGCTCTTACGCACTTTAGAGGCCCTGTTTACCGGACACTTTTTTCTCGTTTTCGTCCATACTACCAGCTCTCAAAATATAGGATTCACAGTCTCGAAGAAGAAGAAAAGGAAGAAGTGCTCATGGCTCTTAAGAATACATTTTATACCCCATGTTTGCTTCGAATGATCGTTCCTACCATATCGCTGAATATTGACCGTTCTTCCTGCGTCACCCTTTACACAAATTTTTTTGCAAATGGAGATGCCATTTAATAAAATACAAGCATACTGTTGAATTTCAGAACAGTCTTTAAAAAAATCTCCTGCTGTTTGACGTAGCCTATTCAAATGTTACTGAATTATATTACTCGCAACAAACCCTTCAACGCCTTTCGCCACCGCTGGCTTCTCTCTTGCCCTCACCCAAATTGCTCCCCCAACTCCCCCTTTCTCCTGTTCCACATCTAACACTTGCAGATTTCTTACACTTCTCCCAAACTTCACACCAAACACCCAGCCGTTTTCTCTTCATCTCGAATCTCCGTACTCCGCCATACTTACATCATCATAGCTCCCGACCCTCACATCGTTACACACTGCACATCCTACCTTTAACCCCCCCCCCCCTCGCCCTCTTTCCCTTCCTGATCGTGACATCTACCCAGAGACCTGTTCTTCCTTTCAGACTGCAATCTTTCTACCTACTCCTTCCCTCCAGTGTACTAGGTCAGGTTCCTTTTCCCAACCTCTCTAAGCCTTCCACTTCCAAAATCGACCATCACATTCAGTCGACATCAGTTATGCCATGCCACCAAACTCACTTTCGCAGATTAAACCGACCGTATCGTGCAATGTGCACGACCGCATACATCTGGCATTCAGCAGTTGTCGCGCTGTTGGTTGGGTAACCCAACCACCACAGCAAGGTCGAACAACACTAGATAGGAAAAATCGGTTTGTAGTTGTCCTGAGGCCAAAACCCGCACAAAAAGCAACAATGAAATCGTGAAACTGACGCAAGACATGTTCAGTATGCTGTCCATAGTTCTCTGCCACAAGTTAAAATCGAGAAACAGCTTGTTTCACAATAGATCGACGTGTCTCACGGCTCATGTTCAAAATGCGAAGTGAGTGCCTTCATTCAGCTGTGTTTATAATCGGAGCACCGAACACTCGGTCTTTCAGATAACCCCACAGCCCCAGGTCACACAGGTTAAGATCAGGTGATTTGGACGGCTAGGTTATACGGAAATGACGGCTGATAATTCTAGCATATCCAAAATATCTGTGCTTCTGCAGCAGCTCCTTCACTGGCTGTCCAATTTGCGGAGGAACGCCATCTTGCATAAAAATGATGCTGTTCACAAATCCACGTTGTTAGACTCGGAATGTCGATAATGCGCGAAAGACTCATGGACTTTACCATGGCCCTGCGATAAACGATGCTGTCAACCCGTACCACACAGTTACCTTTCCAGAATGAAGCGTTACCAGTTGACATGCGAGCGGATTTTCTGTTGTCCATATTCTGCAATTCTGTGTATTGACATGCCCTTATAGATGGAAATAGGCTTCTTCTGTCCACAGAATGTCACATGGATATTCATTGTCCACTTCCATGCGAGTAAGAAATTCTAGGGCAAACGTTTGTCTTACTTTTAGGTCAGCAAGAAGCAACTCCTGAAACTGGTAATTTTGTATGGATAGCAATGCAGAATGATTGCCGGCCGGTGTGGCCAAGCGGTTAAAGGCGCTTGTCTGGAACCGCGCGACCGCTACGGTCGCAGGTTAGAATCCTGCCTCGGGCATGGATGTGTGTGATGTCCTTTGGTTAGTTAGGTTTAAGTAGTTCTAAGTTCTAGGGGACTCATGATCTCCGATGTTAAGTCCCATAGTGCTCAGGGCCATTTGAACCATTTTTGAGCAGAATGATTCGTAGGATTTTATGCATCGTGATCACAGGCAAGCAGAAGTTCGGGCAATTTCCGTGCACTGCATTTTTGCACACCACCGCTCGATCCCTCCTGCAGTGGTCGGCCACATCTTCGACAGGTGTTGGATCAATTCCTTTTCCTCCCTCTGCAACATTACTGTTCAAAAGAACGTATCTTTTCGAATTTCGTGATCATTTTTTCCCATATTGTTGGCAGACATCGGACCAACGCCTTTTTCGAATCCTTGAGTTTCCGTAACTTCTGGAGAACTACTGGCGGACGGACACAGTTCTTGTAAAAAATGATGCTGCATTGAGAGTCAGTCCGCAGCTCGTGGTCTTGCGGTAGCGTTCTCGCTTCCGCGCACGGTGTCCCGGGTTCGATTCCCGGCGGGGTCAGGGATTTTTCCCGCCTCTAGATGACTGGATGTTGTTGTGTCGTCTTCATCGTCATCATTCACCCCCATTAAGGTCGGAGGAAGGCAACGGCAAACCACCTCCACTAGGGCCTTGCCTAGTACAGCGGTGCGGGTCTCCCGCATCGTCCCCTACGCTCCTCGGAGTATGGGACCTCATCATCATTGAGAGCCATGCCGAGCATCCCAAACGGGAACTGAGGAACAGCCGTGTTCCGAACGTCTTTCATTGTGCATGTTCTGCCCCTTAGTGCGCCATCTAGTGGTAAATGTTTTTCTCCATAACGTTTGCCACTTCTTCTGTAATACTTCTTTCAAATCTTTCTGAGCACTGTTTTTCGTTTTGAAGCGAAACTTTAATTATAATCATCCTGTAGTATGCGTTCCCATCAACAATGTGACCCATTTGGACTTGGGTGTTCGGTTGCCATAGCTAGATGGTTAAATGGTTCAAATGGCTCTGAGCACTATGGGGCTTAACAGCTGAGGTCATCAGTCCCCTAGAACTTAGAACTACTTAAACCTAACTAACCTAGGACATCACACACATCCATGCCCGATGCAGGATTCGAACCTGCGACAGTAGCAGTCGCGCGGTTCCAGACTGAAGGGCCTGGAACCGCTCGGCCACACCGGCTGGCAGCTAGTTGGTTAGTTAGTTTCATGTTCCATAGATCATTTGAACGATTCTTTTATCGAAAAGCTTTGGAACGAATCATTTCACAGGATATGTACACGTGATTAGTGTTAACATTGACGAACACTTTATAATTTTATTCCTACTCATGCAACTACACTTTATTATTATTATTATTATTCACTGGCTACCAGTTTTCAAGTAGAAATTCATCCATGGAGTAGAAGGAGTTGTCCAGGACAAATGATTTTAAATTAGATTTAGAACTTGCCCCGCTACTTGTCAGACATTTCATGTTAATGGGCAAATGATCAAAACGTTTTATTGCTGTATATTGAACTCAATTCTGAGCCAATGACATCTTTGACAATTCGTAAAAAGGTCTTTTTTCCTCTAGTGATGTAGCTAGTGCATCAGTGCTCTTCTCAAATTGTGATGGATTATTTATGACAAATTTCATTAGCGAAAATACGTATTGTGACGGAGCAATTAAAATGACTAGCTGATTGAAGAGGTACCTACACGATTCCGTGGGTGAACACCACGCATTATTCTTACTGCTCGCTGTTGTGCAATCAATTATTTCTTTCTAAGTGATCAGTGTTGCTGTTTGTGTGTTTTACGTCATGAATTCAGTTTCAACACATGGTTGTTGCCAATATTTATAGTACTGATTTTGATACGTGCGTTTGTCATTTGAAACCCAAGAGCAAAGTAAAGGGTTAATTATTTGTAATAGTTCACGGCGTCAAAGGACAAAATGAGAATACTGAGTGTACAGTTTATCGTGTGAAATTTAGTGCTGGACATAGAGAGTGATCCAACCTGATGAAGTATGTGAAGTCAAACAAATATGAAACTACTCTTCAAAATAAATCATTGAGAGCCAAGCCAGATATTTAACGAATGGCGAAATTAATTGCAGAGACGTTTAAGCACAAGTAACTACATTTGCACACCACACCGCAATGGACTAGCTGTGTGCTAAATCGATGGATTACACTTACAGGGCGTTTCAAAAAGAAAGAGCAGATTTCAAACATTTATTTCTCAAAAACTACAAATGATAGAAACACAATTCCAACGGTCCTTCACTCAATATGAGTACCAAATGTTACACAACAAATATCAAAACTGTACCTCAATATGAGCACCATTTGTTACACGACAAATATCAAACCGGTATCTCATTTCTTGCCACACACGACGCAACTGGTCTTTAGTTACCGAATTCACGGCCGCAACAATTCGATGTCGTACCTCTTGAAGAGTAGCGGGCATAGGTGGGACATAAACACAGTCCTTTATGTACCCCCCACAAATAAAAATCGCAGGGAGTAAGGTCTGGTGACCTGGGAGGCCACAGACGATGACATTGATCTTGTGCTCCTGCTCTTCCAATCCACCGTCCTGGAATGGTGTTATTTAGGTACCGTCGTACAGGTTCAGAGAAGTGTGGTGGGGCGCCATCTTGCATGAAGATGAAGTGATTTGAATCTTCCTGAAGTTGAGGAAATAGCCAGTTTTCTAACATGTCCAGGTAAATGGTTCCTGTGATAGTTTTCTCCATGAAAAAGAAAGGTCCATAAACTTTGTTTACCGAAATTGCACAAAAGACGTTAACCTTTGGTGAGTCTCTTTCATGTTGAATAACGTCCCTCGGAGTTTCACTCGCCCAAATTCGTACGTTATGCCGATTAACTTTACCAGAAATGTGAAACGTTGATTCATCTGAAAAAATTAATCGTTCGGCAAAATTGTCCTCTTCCATGTCCTGTAGAATTGCAGTTGAAAATTCGAACCTTTTGTTGTGGTCGTCAGGACGCAATGCTTGCAATAACTGCAGTTTGTACGGCTTCATGTGCAGACGCTTACTCAGAACGCGCCATACCGTTGTTTTAGACATGTTTAGTTCGTGACTTGCCCGTGTCGTGGATTTTCTAGGGCTCCTTTCGTAAGCTGCACGGACACGCTCGACATTTTCATCCGATGTGCGTGGACGACCCGTGCTTTTTCGCTTGCAGATGCAACCATCTTCTACGAATCTGTGATGCCACTCATAAATTTGCTTATGACGAGGCGGCTGTTTGTTGAATTGACGGCGGAATGCACGTTGCACACCAACAATGGACTCTAACTTTGCAAATTGCAGCACACAAAATGATCGTTCCTGTGGTGTCGTCGCCATTTTCCTACAAACAAACGCCAGCGCCACTGTGGATTTGCATGGAACTTCTGCGCGGACCATTGAAAAACTTTGAACCTTTCTCTGACAAGAAACGTTTGAATTGTGTTTCTATCATTTGTAGTTTTTGAGAAATAAATGTTTGAAATCTGCTCTTTCTTTTTGAAACGCCCTGTATTTTTAAAAACATTGTTCCAGCAGGAGTTTTGAAACTACAATAGGTTATTACGAAGGTACTGCATAATTTACTCTAGAGCAACTACGTAGTACCTTAAAGAAGTACAATTTATTTCAGTAATGATTGATTCTTCCACCCACGCGAATTTCAGGCCGGTTCTTTTACATGACTGTATCCAGATAGTGACATCTAGTACATGCCACGAACCTACTCTGTAACTTATCGGAAACGTTAATGTTTGTGTTAATATTTAAGACGAGTTAATTAGTCTCATATTTTGTAGAGATAATAAACAATTTAACTTTTTCTGTGAAGCGCACACTTCCACATATTCTCTCTGTTTATCCAGTTGCTGGTCTTGTAGCCAGTCTGAAATGTCGCCAACGTTTGACAGTTTGCTTATGCGGTTTCCTTTCTCAACTCCGCGTCATTGCGTTTTCCGTTGAGTCCAGGAAATCCCGGCGAGTTTCTTGCTAGAGAATTCTTGTGTGTTGGCGCGAGGTGTCACCTTGGAATCTGTCGGTCGAACAATAACTGCGCTGCCCTGAGGCGGGAATAACAAAAACGACCTTGAAGTATCAATGTGACATTAACTGACTGACCATGGTTTCATGAATTTCCTTTAAGCACATTCTGTTTCGCAATTCACACATGTAGTCAGTCGTGTCTCACCATTTTTCAGAAGCAAGAATGTGTAGAGATATGAGGTGTAGCGACCCCGTAATCTCAGTTGTAGTTAAGTCAGTTAATTGGTATACTAGGACACTGCACTTGGAATTTAGAAGAGATTTCTTACAAAATATATTCATCTGTGACTTGTCTGTGGCACTTCTTAGTCACAGTAAACGAAATTCCCCTCTTCCAGAATTCCTTCGTTAAAGGCTACTGCTTTTGGGAAGATTAATCCCCTACCTTCAGGCATCTATTAAAAGGGACTTCAATATGTTAATTCTGGATAGGTTTATTGTAAGCTTATACAATTGTGTATATGTTTCTGTTCTGTTTGACAGACGCCTGAGGGTTAATCTTTAAAAATCGGTGTCCTTTAACAGAGGACATTGCTGCACATGCGAAATGTATTTCGTCTGTTTTCAACACACACATATGAGCAATGCTGGAATAGTGCTTAGGTGTCTTGGGAAAGTGTGCTATCCATTGTCTACAGGATAAATGATTCACAGTTAAGACTCATTCTTGTCATACAAATATTTTGGAGTAGAAATAGGTAGAGACGTGAAGTGCGACCACGCCATAGCCTGAGATGTAGGGGAGGATTGGAATCAGATTGGGTGCTATAAAACTGCATTTTGTGTACAAAAAATATTACATACAATAAATCTGAATACTGCTCAGTTAGCCGGACTAACTAGGGACATTGACCGTATACGGCGTGTGCCTCGGAAGGCCCAACTTCTTTAGCGGGCGAGAAAGTGTAATAGGAACGCTAAAATTTCTGAATTAGACTCACAAGCAAAGACTGCTATCTCTCTCTGCCAATGGGAGCACAGTGAAATGACGCGAAGCACAGTCGACCAATAGGAATCGATCTCTCCGCTCCCCACCCTTTACTATAGCATGGGTCCAGCTGCAGGATTTTTGACAGAGTAGCGAATAACAAGAAATATTCTTGTACAACATTTTTTTATTGAGTTTGCAAATACATTTAGACACAGAAAACAATTTTTTCTTTATTTTTGTTTGGTGTAGTTTTAATAACATCCAGCCCAATTTTTAGCTTATAACTTAATTCCACATCTGAATCAGATATTTCTTTCTCCGGCCAGCAATTTGACAAATACAAAGAAGGTATATACTCGAATATTTCTCCAGTCAACAATTTGACAAATAAAAAGAAGGTATATTCTCGTAGTCTAATGCATATCTAATTTTGTTCCCTTAAAGTATCTGCTTTATGGCTTTAACAATTAGCTCTGTTCCTTCTGTTCAGTTATTCTAGGCGAGAGCATTCAGGGATTTTAATTTTACGTCTTATTTCCTCCAAGGCACTATTGTTAAAGTGCTCTACATCTTCCTGTGTATACGCTAACAGCTCTCCCCCTTCTTGTGTAGAACTTAAAGTTTACAACTTGTGCAAACGAGTGTCAATTAAATGTAGTTATCCCATCAGTTTTAAACTCCGCGAACGTCTGTTCTGTTGCAAGAAGCACAACGTCCAGTTCCCCACATTTAGATAGAATATAACCATTCTTTTTAAGCCTATCCAAACGGGATTGGAGGTTTATAAAATATTTTTTGTGTATCCTTTGATGTAGTAAACGTTTTCGATTCCATTGATTTCAGCCAGTACTCTGACACACTACCAATTTCCATCGCTGTTTGCTGTAAATGCAGATATTTTATATTCCCTAGTCATAGCCAGATTTCTCCACACACTGTATTTAAAGCAACATGTAAACCTTACTTGCACATCAGCAATAACTTCTTTTCTTTTCAATTGGTGTTATATTCTTCCTTTATGGTAGCTGTCGTTGCCTTTTCGTTGCTTGACGTCGATATCCCCCACTTCCAGTTTTCTTTTTCATGCTCGTAGCACAGTAATTGTACTTAGGGGAGTAATTTCCTTGATAGGAAATGTTCAGTAAACAGTTCTTGTTACATGTGTGAAGAGCACACGTTGCTTCTGAAGTCCTCTACGGAAAGCAGGCGCGTATATAGATTTCCTGTTATATACATATACGACTAAATACTTTTTGTCGTTCGTATTACAGAGCCTGAAGATGACTTGTTGAGGAGTCGAAACTGGTATCCGAAATAAAAAGCTATGAAAATAACGGCTGTTGGAACATTATTTTTATAATTAACAAGGAATGTTTTAAGTCTGATCGACAAATTAGTTCTTTTTCTTAAGATTTATGGAATAACATTGTTTGAGGGAATCAGACTTAATTACATCTCGCATGAAGCCATACAATCAATCATTATTCCACTCACTCCAGCCGTAGACAGAACGTGAAGAAGTCTCTTTATATGGTGCAACAGAATGCTCTCTCTGCCACACAGGGTACGTAGATGCAGACTGCGCTCATGCAGAGATCCTGAAGATGCAATTGGGCGAAATCTGTTCGCGCGGATGTGTTAAGTAACCATTCTTGACACGCTCCATTCGTGAATGGAACGGAAAGAAACTTTTGTGTAGGTATAACGAAAAGTATTCTTTGTCACGCACTGTACAGTGAATGCAGAGTACGGGACGCGCTAAGAACGTCGTAACAGACCTTTGCAGGCGTTGTCAGTTAGTGTGGCGCCAGAGTTGAGAAGAGGACACGTGGCTCAGACAACGTGTGTATGTGTGTGTGTGTGTGGGGGGGGGGGGGGGGGGGGGGGAGGGACGGAGGCGTGTCGCGGGAGATGATCCTCGTACAGCGTGCGCAGGGCACTACACGAGGTCCGCTGCTTGGCCTGGTTGTCTGGTTGTCAACAACCAACCAACCAGCCAACCGACACTCATGCTCATAAATTAAGGATAATTGCAGAATGTGGTGCCACACAACGTGGCACTACACAAAACTGGCGCTAATGGCTAATAGCTGTTTGGTCCCCTCCCCAAATCAACCAATCAACAATTCTCCTGTTTTCAGTCTCCATCCTTGGCACCATGCTTCCCACTTCACACCATTAATCTACACGCAACCCACTCCTCCACTTCATCATGTGCTGTATGAACAGCTTCCCAGCCACAAATGACTGGTAAGTGAGGTACCCATCATCCTGCTACCACATACTGCGCGTATTTCAAAGTGGTACTTCCTCTAGAAGACCCCGTAGCACTTTAGTAAGAAACTGTTCAAAATGGTTCAAATGGCTCTGAGCACTATGGGACTCAACTGCTGTGGTCATCAGTCCCCTAGAACTTAGAACTACTTAAACCTAACTAACCTAAGGACATCACACACATCCATGCCCGAGGCAGGATTCGAACCTGCGACCGTAGCAGTCGCACGGTTCCGGACTGCGCGCCTAGAACCGCGAGACCACCGCGGCCGGCTAAGAAACTGTTCAAATGGTTCAAATGGCTCTGAACACTATGGAACTTAACATCTATGGTCATCAGTCCCCTAGAACTTAGAACTACTTAAACCTAACTAACCTAAGGACATCACACAACATCCAGTCATCACGAGGCAGAGAAAATCCCTGACCCCGCCGGGAATCGAACCCGGGAACCCGGGCGTGGGAATAAGAAACTGTGCATATATTTTACCCGTTATGGTTTTTTCAGTGATTTAGGTCTACATTTACATCTATACTCGCAAGCCACCTTTCGGTGTGTGGCGGAGGGTACTTTGTTTACTACTGTCAATTTCTCCCGTTTGTTGTTCCAGTTGCGAATTGTTTCCAGGAAGAACGATTGCCGGTAGGCCTCCGTGTGGGCTCGAGTATTTCTAATTTTGTCTTCATGGTCTTTCCGCGAGATATACTTAGGAGGAAGCCGTATATTTGTTGACCCTTCCAGGAACGTACGCTCTCGGAACTTTAGCAATAAAGCATACCGTGGTGCAGAATGCCTCTGTTGCAGCGTCTGTCACTGGAGTTCGTTGATCGTCTCTGTGACGCTTTCGTGCTTACTAAATGAACCAGTAACGAAACGTGCTGCTCTTCTTTGGACTTTCTGTACTTGCTCTGTCAGTCCTACCTGGTACAGACTCCGTACTTCGAGAACTATTCAGGTGTTGCTCAAACGGGTGTTTTATAAGTTACTTCCAATGAATCTCAGCCTGGCATCTGCCATACCTGGAATTTTTTGTGATAATAGCACTTCAAATCGCTCCATATGCATACTCCTAAGTACCAGGTGATCAAAAAGTCAGTACAGATTTGAAAACTGAATAAATCACGGAACAATGTAGATAGAGAGGTACAAATTGACACACACGCTTGGAGTGACATGGGGTTTTATTAGAACCGAAAAAATACAAACGTTCAAAATATGTCCGACAGATGACGCTTCATCTGATCAGAATAGCAATAATTAGCATAACAAAATAAGACAGAGCAAAGATGATGTTCTTTACAGGAAATGCTCAATATGTCCACCATCATTCGTCAACAATAGCTGTAGTCGAGGAATAATGTTGTGAACAGCACTGTAAAGCATGTCTGAAGTTATGGTGAGGCATTGGCGTGGGATGTTGTCTTTCAGGATCCCTAGAGATGTCGGTCGATCACGATACACTTGCGACTTCAGGTAACCCCAAAGCCAATAATCGCACAGACTGAGGTCTGGGGACCTGGGAGGCCAAGCATGACGAAAGTGGCGGCTGAGCACACGATCATCACCAAACCACGCGCGCAAGAGACCTTCCACGCGTCTAGCAATATGGGGTGGAGCGCCATCCTGCATAAACATCGTACGTTCCTTCAGGTGTTTATCAGCCAGGCTGGGGATAATGCGATTTTGTAACATATCGCCGTACCTGTCACCCGGCACGGTAGCAGTTTTGCTGTCCAGCGCCATCTGTCGGACATTTTGTGAACTTTTTTTTTGTTCTAATAAAACCCCCATGTCATTCCAAGCATGTGTGTCAATTTTTACCGCTCTATCTACATTATTCCGTGGTTTATTAAGTTTTCAAATTTATACTGACTTTTTGACCACCCTGTATTTTGTGAAAGTAACTGCTTCTGGTGATCGGCTGCAATCTTGTTATAATACAGTAACGGGACTTAGTGCCTTCTTGTTCACAATACGTTAATTTGGTTAGGATGAGAGTCAGTTGCCACTCCCTGTAACAAGCGTCGACTCTCTGTAGGTCTTTCTGCATTTCGCTACAGTTTTCTAGCGTCGCGACTTCTCTCTATACAACAGGATCATCTGCGAAAAGCCCCGTGGAACTAGTATGTCATTTATGTGTATTGTGAGAAGTAATGGTCTTATAACACTCCCTGGGGTACGCCCAAAGATACTTTTTAGTCTGAAGACCTCTCTCTATTCAGATTGACGTGCTGTGTTCTGTTTGGTAGAAATTCTTCAATCCAACCACACAACTGGTTTGCTATTCCGTATGCTCGTAATCTGTTGATTACACTGCAGGGCAGAATGTGTCTAATGCCTTCCGCAAGTCAAGGAACAGTGCATCCACTGCTTTCTGGGTCTCGTGGACGAACACAGCGAGCTGCGCTTCACACGATCGTTGTTTTAGGAACCCATGTCGGTTCCTACAGAGGACATTTTCGGTTTCCAGAAACACCCTAATAGGCGAGCATAATACGTGTTCCAATATTCTACAACTGACCGACGTCAGAGATGTAGGCCTATAGTTTCGGGCGTCTGTTCGACGATCCATCTTGGAAACGGGAAGTAACTGTGCTTTCTTTCCAGTAGTCGGGAACATTTCGTTACACTAAAGACCTATGGTGTACTGCTACTAGAAGAGGGGCAATTTCACTCGTGTGCCCCATGAAGATCCGTACTGGAATCCCGTCATGTCCAGTGACTTTTCCTCTGTTGAGCGATTTCAGATGCTTCTCCATCCCATGGTCGCTTACTTCGATATCAGTTATTTTGTCGTTCGTATGACAATTTAAAGTAGGCACTACAGTGCGACCTCCCACTGAGAAACAGTTTTGGAGGAAGACTTTTAGTATTCCGGCCTTTTCTTTGTCATCCTTCATTTCAGTGCCATTACGGTCACAGAGTTTCTGGACAGATCGCTTCGATCCGTTTACTGATGTGACGTTAACTTCTTAGGATTTTCTGTCGAGTCATAATTTTACTTTTATAATTCGTTGAACACTTTACGTACGGCTCTCCTTACGCTGATTTTGGCTTCATGTAGTTTCTATTTGTCTGCGAGGCTTTGGCTACGTTTAAATTTGCAGTTAAGCCCTCTTTGCTTTTGTGGCAGTTTTCTAACATAGCTGTTGCACCACGGCGGGTGTTTTCCATCCGACACAACTTTGCTCGGCATATACCTGTCTAAAGCGTGTTGTTCAATGTTACTTAACTTTGTCCATTGATGCTCATCGTTGAACTTTTCGTGCTGACCCTTTCAGGCATTCAGATGTTCAAATGGGTGTGAGTTCATAAGGGACCAAACTGCTTAGCTCATCGGTCCCTAGACTTACACACTACTTAAACTAACGTAAACTAACCTATGCTAAGAACCACACACACATCCATGCTCGACCCTATTTTCTTTTTCTATCGAAGTATTAAGATTCTCAATGGAGAGAAGTCTTCCGAAGTAAGAGTGATTTCAGGTGTGCCTTAGGGGAGTGTCGTAGGACCGTTGCTATTCACAATATACATAAATGACCTTGTGGATGACATCGGAAGTTCACTGAGGCTTTTTACGGATGATGGTGTGGTATATCGAGAGGTTGTAACAATGGAAAATTGTACTGAAATGCAGGAGGATCTGCAGCGAATTGACGCATGGTGCAGGGAATGGCAATTGAATCTCAATGTAGACAAGTGTAATGGGCTGCGAATACATAGAAAGAAAGATCCCTTATAATTTAGCTACAATATAGCAGGTCAGCAAATGGAAACAGTTAATTCCATAAATTATCTGGGAGTACGCATTAGGAGTGATTTAAAATGGAATGATCATATAAAGTTGATCGTCGTTAATAATTGAATATTTATTCAATTACTGAATTATTACAAATATTTGAATATACTTAAACTTATTTTTCATCCATTACAATTTCGTCTAGCCGAAGCATAAATTTCCACAATTCTATAATCATATCCAGCCACATTTATAAAATACCGTAGTTAAAGCTTTAGTATAGAGGACTCGAACCTCCGGCGGGAGGGACCGCGCAGTCCGTGACATGACGCCTCGAACCACGCGGCGTTTGAGGTATTCTGAAATCTGTTTCTTGTCGCTCTTGCTGAGCAGAATTAAAGACCAATCACGTGGTCCCGCACCGAACGTTCACACTCCGTTGCCTCTGACGTTCAACGTGGCTCACCAATGGGAATTAGCAGGGGCTCAATTTTGCATGTTTCTTACCTTCAGCTTTCCACGATTTGTAAAACGAGCGAATGACAGGGGAGGACGGCTACCCGTCCTTAAGAAAAAAAGGAAACAAGGAAATGAAGTAGATATTAAAAAAGGACTTCGCAAACCGAAATCCGTTCTGCCCTGCATCATAGACACACGTATTAAATCAGTAGTTGTTTCAAGAGAGTCAGAAATTAATGGGTATCGGCTGGTAGAAAGCCATACGTCATGCAGTCACGAAACTATTTCAGTGTTCGTCGCTATTCCCCTTGCAACTGGAAATTCTAGGCGTATTCTGAGAACTTCCACTAGCGTTGTACTTACAGTCGTAGATTTTTTCCCTCGTGTTAACTGCTAATGCCAAAATATATGTGGATATAGTAAGTATTTATATGCATGTAAACCGGTTACATTAATTTGACCGCAACGTTCAATAACTAATCACAGAGGCAGGTGCAGCACTAGCAGTGAAGGGTATATGAAGCGTGCTGGTGGAGGGCGGGAGGGGGGGGGGGAGGGAGGGATGTGGAAAACAGTGCAGTAGTTGTCGTAATGTGGAAACGGAGCGATGTATCTGACGTTCAAAAGGGCATGATAATTGGCTTTCGGGACAAGGGTGGAAGCATTTCCGAAATGGCTAAGTTTGTAAATGGTCCGCATGCCGCTGTGGTTAGAGTATAACGTGCACGGCAAAATAGCGCCCTCTAAAACCAGCGCCGAGGTAAATATGATGCACCACAGGCCACAGATGACAGGGGTGAACGACGGCTAGGAAGATGTCTGTAGGCGAGGAGACGTGCAGCTGTAGAGCAACTGACGGCCCAGGAGAACCAAGGGCTTGACGATAGTGGGCCCTTGCCCACGACAAGAATATCCGCCGGCTGCCAGTTTTCTGGTGACACAGTGTTTCTTATGACGGCTTGTCCACGGGACGACTCGGCAAAACGACCGGCCCCGCTGCCGGATGCACCTGCGGTTGCCCACTGCAAAGCTGACAGCCGGGCGGTGCGCCGGGTTCTCGGTTGGACATGTTGGAACATGTCTGCGTGCCCACGAGCTGGCTGCTCTCCGGGTGCCGGGAGAGTTTAGTCGCGCCTGAAGCCGTCATACGTGCTACCTGTTGAGTTTCAAGATGAATGCTGAACTGAATATTGATTGCGAAGTTTTGATTGCGTTGGTGGAGGAATGACTAGCCCTGTGGGATAAGACAACCGAAGAATATAAGGATAGACGACTGACTTTGGAAGCGTGGAAGGATGTGTGTACACGACTTAAAGATTTTAAAACGCTTGGAGATAAGGAAAGAAATGATATACGTATGTTGTTTAACTTCATCTCAAATTTATTTTGTTTCATTTTCATTACACACAACATTCCTTACATCTATACTGTTGTTTGTTTCACATAAAATATGAATACATTAGGAGAGCTTATCTTGCCATGGAATTTTCCCATTTCCAGAAACAAAGTAATTAGCGAACTGATTTCTGATAATGTTCGCTGACACGCCACCTCGTACTGCTTGTGTACGTGGCAGTTCTCGTGGGTCAGAGTCCACATCTATAGTCGTATACGCACACAGAGTATTAAGACCCTCTTCTTTATGGATGAAATTTTGTAGAACAGTACAAGGCTTCACTATGTCAGTCGCAAAAACCAGTGGAGACATTTAAAGGTCGGTTAGAAATCCTCCATTTATTGGCCATTATGCCAAAAGCACACTCTACAATTTGTCTTGCTTTGCTTAAGCGATAGTTAAAAATACGCTTAATGATATCAAGATCTCGTCCACCATACGGACGAGGTAAATTATTATGCAATGCAAACGCTTCATCTGCAACGAAAACATAAGGCAATTCCCCTGGAATATTTTGGAATACCCTAGGAGGATGTAGGTTCAGTGTGTTTGTCTGCAACTTTTTCCATAAAGACGTTTCATTCAAAACACTTGAGTCACAATCTTTACCATAAGCACCGACATCCACATAAATAAAATTATAATTTGTATCCACTACCGCCAGCAGGACTAACGAATAATAGCCTTTATAAGTGAAAAACATTGATCCACTTTCTTGTGGTTTGATAACTCTGATATGTTTACCATCAATGGTCCCTACGCAATTTGGAAATTTTGCAGTATTTTCAAACTGACGCGCTATATTCAGCCAGTCACTTTCCTCCAGAATGGGCGTATATGTGTTATGCAATAACAACCACATCTTCATAGACACCTCACGTACAATTCTAGTAATTATTTTTATTCCCAGTCTGAAACTGTAATGGAGATCGGTGAAAGTATTTCCTGTTGCAAGGTACCTGAAATGAGAAAAACATATGGGTTTGATTCTACTCCGGCTTTATTTTCTTTTCAGGACAGATGGTAGTAAAAAAATGGGCAAACATAAGAGATAACTTGAAGAAATGCCACAGGAAATTAAACGAAGGAAATAGGAGCGGTTCTGGAGCAAGCAAGAAGCGGAAATACGTATTTTATGAGCAGCAACATTTTGTAAAAAAAAAAAAAAATAGCAGAAAGACGAGGAACTTCATCAAATATGCCGGATAATAGTGACGACGTAAACCCCGCTGACAATCAGTCTGAAAAACAGTGTCACCAAGTTAAAGAAATGCCGCAGAAAAACAAAACCACTACAAATGAGTTGGACAGAAAAATGATGACTATCATTGACGCCTCTATTGAGCAGAGCCACAGTAGAAGTATGTCTTTTTTTTTTAGGGGAATAGCTCCAACTGTAGATAAATTTAACGATGATGATATCGTAGACTTCCAGTACGAAGTCATGAAACTTATAAAAAGAATTAGGTCGAAACCACAATACAGAAACATGCATCAGCAATCTGTCCAAGATTCGTGGAACTATGCCTCACAGGAATACCAAACTTTTGGTGGTACATCATCGTACCATACAGTAAGGCCAAATCAAGATAGCAAATATTCGGCGTACACCTCTGCAGAACACTATCAAGTATAAACTTGTACAAGGCCACCTAATGAAGACATGTCTTAGGAAACGTATGCAAGTCCTGCATCCACCGTATCCAACATTTCCGAAACATTTGATTTTTGAAGCTAATTCTAAATCGAACATTGTTTCTTTCATCTTAATGGAAATAAGAAAACCCTATTCCCTGTCATTCTACTTCGTTTATCGAGAGAGTTTTGAAATTGTGGTGTTAATTTTTGATGCAGCAAATTAATAGTTTCTAATAGGTAAATTTCAGTTCTGTACTTACCTCAGTGTCACTGCAAGCATTTCGGTAGGAGATATGCAGTTTGGCATATTGGTGTCTTCATGTTGCAAATGAGTTTGTAAAATCGACAGTAATGCGTCAAACGTTGTTTTTGACATCCTATAAAAATTAAAGTGCTTTGTGTCTTCCTGTCGCAGTTTTTCATGTAGCGTACTGAAGGCACCAAATTTAAATCGATCTTGCAGCACAGGATGCACCCAATACTTCCTACGACCACACTGTTTCTTTTTGTAAAAATAATATAGTGCAACGAGAGTGCAAAGGTTGCTGTTATCCTTCCTACTGCTCCGTTGCACACAACTCGACTGAAGTATTTCCGGCGCCGTCTCCGTGGACAAGGGCGTCCGGTTTTGTACAGCCCGGCAGAAACGCCGGCCCGGCGAATATTCTTGTCGTGGACAAGGGGCCAGTGTCTCCTCAACGGCCGTTTTGCGATGCCTGTGAAGTCGAGGACTGTAATTTGCACGCCGATGCTACAACTGGACGTCCAGTGAGTAGCGTCAGACGGTCTTTTCAGATGAATCACGTTGTATGCGCCATCGGACTGGTGGTCGTTGACATGTAGGGCGCGAAACGTCTGAAAGCATATCGTGCAACAGTCGTCGGAAGAATAAAGGCGGAGGGCATTCCCTGGGTGATTTCGGCACATTCAGTTTGCGCTTCCTCGGCACGATGGCTTCCGTGAGCAGGACAGTGCAGCGTGTCACACAGCTCGCAGTGTGGGCGCGTGCTTCGAAGAGCACCAGCCATATCGAGAATCTGTGGGACCGCCTCGATCTGGATGTTGTCTCATGAATCCTAAACCGAGAAACTTAGCGCAGCTGGCCACCGCATGGCTCCACATCCCTGTCGCTACATTCCAGAAACTCACTGACTCTCTATCTGCTCGTCTTGCAGCGATCCGCGCAGCAGAAGATGGTTACTCAAACTTTTGAAAGGTACCGTGACTGGACAGTGTACGAATCTCATAGCCGCGCGGGATTAGCCGAGCGGTCTAAAGCCTTCGGCACACGGACCGTGCTGCCGAACGTTAACGTTGAGCGTGCCAAGTTCAACGTGCTGCTGAACGCGCAAGAACGATACGACTTGTGCATACGGTACGTGGCCCCCAACGTAGTATACGCGATCACAGCGCACTCCAGCGGCAGTTGATGGATGTTTCTACTTCGTAAACCATACTGTTTACTCAACGGGCGCGCTTAAAATTCCCTCCTTAGCTCTATTAAAACGCACATTTCCTACATTGTCCACGAAAAGGAAAGTACCATGTCCAATCAATAAGGACACAGGCTTATAAAAGTTCCATTACAAACAGTGCGGTATAAATCTGGAATACTTCTCCACATAAGATAAACATTATTTCATCATTCCCACATTTTAGTAAAGCCCCAAGGTCAGTCTTACTTGATCACTGTTTCTACCCAGTAGCAGAATCCTTGCAACATGTGAATTACGAAGCGTAAAAGAAAAAGGAGCAAAATATCTTTATACAAATAGCGCAAGCTGTCCCGTAGATTAAGCCAAACGAACAAAGTCAATCCTCAAAAAAAGGTGAACTTAACTTTACATAACATCAAATATTATAGTATATACTTATATTAAACTAATGATAAAGTATCAGAACCTAATAAAAACGTGAATGTTAGGAAAGAAAATTTGCAAGTGTCAATACGTGAACCACCGCCCCAACAAACAACTCTACATAGGACAGTGGCGCTACTCATTACGCTAAACCAACCACACACCCTTAACCCTTAACGTCCAACGTAGTACGTTACCCTTTGCTGAAAACCTTAATCGTAGATATGTCTAATTGAAATTTAATTATAACGAATTGTACCAAGATCAATGCGTTTTGGGTGGATCTTCAGTGTGTCGCTGCCTTCAAATAGCCTACTCTCGTAATACGCAAGTTACAATAATTCTTTTCCCACGAATATGATGTTTCTCATTACATTATTGGAACGAATCGCACAGTTAACAACGGGTTTTCCAGTGATTCTCAATTTTCTGGTGCTCAGAAACGGCATATATACATATAGGCTTGAAATGAATGCCAATATGGCGTCTCACAACTCTGTACTGATGGGAGACGGCGTGCGTGTGACGTAGGTGGTGTTGTGCCATCTCATTGGTCAACGCTCAGACGCACGCTCAGAATATCTGACATGCCAGATATCGGTCTGCACGTTTGGAAAGATTCCCAAACGTGCTATTCCACGCTATGACGTCAGAAACTCGGCACGCTCAACGCTCAACGTTCGGATGCACGGTCCGTGTGCCGACGGCAAAAGGCGCCGCAGTCATGGGCTGTGCGGCTAATCCCGGCGGAGGTTCGAGTCCTCCCTCGGGCATGGGTGTGTGTGTGTTTGTCCTTAGGATAATTTAGGTTAAGTAGTGTGTAAGCTTAGGGATTGATGACCTTAGCAGTTAAGTCCCATAAGATTTCACACACATTTGAATCTCATAAAATTACGAGTATTCTCTCTCAGATAACATTGTAGGCAGTAGGTAACTTACCTTCTATAAATTGTTATCACTAACAAGTAGTCAACTCAGTTTTCCATTAGTTTGGCTTTTATTTTATAATAAATTGTTCTTCGTCTCCTTTTCCCCTCCACTTTCATGAGAAAGAGTTGTTTCACACCCCTTGCTCGCACCCAGGTGACAATCTTGAATGTATGATAAAGCTTCTGGCATGTGCCTCTGCATTCACCTTTGTACTCAGCCTTGCCTTTCCTTGCCTTTTGCGATACCTCCCCAGAAGCTCCTACCCAGAGATATTATTAATCTGGTTGATTGTACAGACACCGTCCGTAGTGTATGGTAAAGGGTACGTTGTACAGTTCCCCACAGTCGTTTAATGAACAAAGTAAGAGCATATGGACTATCAGACCAATTGTGTGATTGGGTTGAAGAGTTCATAGATAACAGAACTCAGCATGTCATTCTCAATGGATAGAAGTCTTCTGAGGTAAGAGTGATTTCAGGTCTGCCGCAGGGGAGTGTCGTAGGACCGTTGCTATTCACAATATATATAAATGACCTTGTGGAAAACATCGAAAGTTCACTGAGGCTTTTTGCGGATGATGCTGTGGTATATCGAGAGGTTGTAACAATGGAAAATTGTACTGAAATGCAGGAAGATCTGCAACGAATTGACGCATGGTGCAGGGAATGGCAATTGAATCTCATCTCAATGTAGACAAGTGTAATGTGCTGCGAATACATAGAAAGAAAGATCCTTTATCATTTAGCTACAATATAGCAGGTCAGCAACTGGAAGCAGTTAATTCTATAAATTATCTGGGAGTAGGCATTAGGAGTGATTTAAAATGTAATGACCATATAAAATTAACCGTCGGTAAAGAAGATGCCAGACTGAGATTAATTGGAAAAATCCAAAGGAAGTGCAGTCCGAAAACAAAGGAAGTAGGATACAGTACACTTGTTCGCCCACTGTTTGAGTATTGCTCACCGGTGTGGGATCCATACCAAATAGGGTTGATAGAAGAGATAGAGAAGATCCAACGGAGAGCAGCGCGCTTCGTTACAGGATCATTTAGTAATCGCGAAAGCGTTACGGAGATGATAAACTCCAGTGGAAGACTCTGCAAGAGAGACGCTCAGTAGCTCGGTACGGATTTTTGTTGAAGTTTCGAGAAGATACCTTCACCGAGGAGTCAAGCAGTATATTGCTACCTCCTATGTATATCTCGCGAAGGGACTATAAGGATAAAATCAGAGAGATTAGAGCCCACACAGAGGCATATCGACGATCTCTCTTTCCTCGAACTGGAATAGAAGGGAGAACCGATAGAGGTACTCAAAGTACCCTCCACCACACACCGTCAGGTGGCTTGCGGAGTATGGATGTAGATGTAGATGCTAATATTTCCCTTTCCTGTGCCACTCAAAAATGGGGCGAGAGAAATACTATTGTCTGTATGTCTTTCGATTCCTAAACGCAATTTTGTCCTTACGATCCTTACGCGGGATTAACCTTGGAAGCAAAGCAGTAGAATCGTCTTGAAGCTCTAGGCAAATGCAGTTTCGCTTTCCCATTAGAGTTTTGTGTAAAGATGGTCTTCTTCCGTCCAAGGATTCCTATCCAACATTAGGGAACACTTCCGTATCTCTCTCACATTGATCGAATCTAACGTTATTGTGTGACCGAGGTGATTTACGTAAGCGGAAATGGCATTGCTCTAGAAATGGCGAACGGGACCTGATGTCAGACAGAAGCCAGAGGTTCAGTACATCCGTAGAGGGCACAGCGACAGCAGACGCACACAAAAGCTGCGTTCGGACCCCCGTACGACGCCGTCGCTCTGTGCAGAGCGGTGAAGCTGCTGCCGTGTTTGTGTGTGTGTGAGGGGCAGAAGAGGCGGCGAAGCGCGAAAAGCCGCCAGCCGTGCGGACTTGCAGGGTCGGGAGAGGCCACGGGCGAGCCAGGATCTTACGTAAAAACCGGTCCACCGGCTGCTGCCAGGGCACCCCTCCTCCTGCAAGCAGATTCCTAGCTACACACACTGCACACTGTACTCTCAAGATCGATTTTAATTCCTAGATTAGATTAATACTTGTTCCATAGATCATGAATACGACACTTCGTAATGATGTGGAACGTGTCAGGTTAATATGGAATCTGCCTGTTGTCGTTCATCCATTGTTCGCAGGATATTGTGTGAGAAATGGATAAGGTGAGTTTCGCACAAGCAATGCTTTCTAACTACACTACAGGCCATTAAAATGGATACACCAAGAAGAAATGCAGATGATAAACGGGTACTCATTGGACAAATATATTATACTAGAACTGACATGTGGTCACATTTTCAAATAAATGAAATGATCGTATGGCATTGTTGGCCGGGAGGCCCCATACGGGGAAGTTCGGCCGCCGTATTACAAGTCCTTTTAGTTGACGCCACTTCGGCGACTTGCGAGTCAATGATGATGAAAGACACAAAACACCCAGTCATCACTAGGTAGAGAAAATCCCTGACCCCGCCGGGAATCGAACCCTGGACCCCGTGCGCGGGAAGCGAGAACGCTACCGCAAGACCACGGGCTGCGGACAAGAATGGCGTGTGATGAAGGCCTGCAGTCGGGTAGACCGCTCGCCTGGTGCAAGTCTTTCGATTTGACGCCACTTCGGCGACTTGCGCGTCGATGGGGATGAAATGATGATGATTAGGGCAACACAACGCCTAGTCCCTGAGCGGAGAAGTGTGTTCGTTTTCGTTCGTTGTATCTGATCGGTGCGGACGTCGCAAGACACCCGCTTCAATTCGTCGTTGATCAATTAACTCAGTTTTTTTTATTACAGAGGGCAGCTAACCCTCTGACCGAACACGCTGAGCTACCGTGCCGGCAAGTCTGTCGCGCTGACCACTCAGCTACCGGGCGTGGACCTATATCTATATTACTATAGTGACTGTTAGACTGTTTCTTGAATATGTAGTGAGTAATCTGGTCTGGACGTAGAATAACGTTTATGAGGAAAGCGAGTGAAACCTGATAAAAAGATAGAATAACCACTAACATAGGAAACTTCCTGGCAGATTAAAACTGTGTGCCGGAACGAGACTCGAACTCGGGACCTTTGCCTTTCGCTGGCAAGTGCTCTACTGGCGGAATTAAAGCTGTGAGGACGGGCCGTGAGTTGTGGTTGGGTAGCTCAGATGGTAGAGCACTTGCCCGCGAATGGCAAAGGTCTCGAGTTCGTGTCTCGTTCCGGCTCACAGTTTTAATCTGCCAGGAAGTTTGATATCAGCGCACACTCCGCTGCAGAGTGAAAATCTCATTCCAGCATTAATGTAGCTTCATTGAGATTTAATAAAGCTAACATCTACAAAATTTTTCAAACCAAAAATGGATAACATCGTAGCATTCTTCAGTTACTACAAGCGAGACTTCTTATCTGTTCGTTTCGTGTGTTCCGTTGTATGCATTGTATCCTTGTGCTCCTTACTGTAAGATACTCTTACCGCACACAAGTCAGGAACTCTTCTTTTTTAGATGATTTACCATCTTTACTTTTCTTTTGCACTATTCTGTCGGCTTTGAGACTGTGAGCAGTCGCCGGAACTGACGCTAGCGTATTGTCTCGGTATTATATGACAGACGCACAGCCTGCTATAGCAGAGACAAACTCTCCACATTGTAATGGATCTGTTCTCGAAATATCGGGTAACCCTTTATGTTTGGTCTGACCGTGCCCACTGAATATAGACCGGATTCATACAATGTCGTTAATCGGCAAGACGTGAACAAAAGGTCAAAGGCGACAAGTCGATGAGAATTCCTGGAAGTCCCGGAAAGTCTCAATACAACTCCCTCTTCAAGAGAAAACTCGGAATCTTCTGCTCCTAACCACTTTCATGCGACGCTCAGTACCAACGCAAAGCGTCTGTTTGTTTCCTATTACAAACAAAACATTTTTCCAGGGGGAATTCCACGTGCCCATTCGGCAGACCGATCCCAAATTAGATCGACGCGATATTCGTTTTAACGACGTGTATTATACGGACAGTTAAACAGGAAGGCGTAGCCAGTATTCTGTCCGCCCCGGTAGCTGTGCGGTCAGCGCAGCTGATAGCTAAGCGAAGGGAACTGGGTTCGATCCTCAGACTGATCGGAGATTTTCTCTGCTTAGGGAATGGGTGTTGCGTTGGCTGTACTTTCATATCGTCGTAATTGACATTACTCTTGAGCTGACTGAATGGGCACGGCCCGAAAGCTAGTAAATTCAGAGAGAGAGAGAAATGAGTACTCCAGCAGCGACTCGCTAGGGCGGCTCGCGCTACTCAGTTAGTGCTGCAGTACTGGTTATTTCTCAGCTTCTGTAAATACATATCGATAAAATGAATATTACACCATACTAATCTGGGGCCGCTCTATCGACTGGAGACGTGACATTCTGTCTGAAAAATGGTTCAAATGGCTCTGAGCACTATGGGACTCAACATCTGAGGCATCAGTCCCCTAGAACTTAGAACTACTTAAACCTAACTAACCTAAGGACATCACACACATCCATGCCCGAGGGAGGATTCGAACCTGCGACCGTAGCTGTCCCGCGGTCGTGCGGTTCCAGACTGAAGCGCCTAGAACCGCTCGGCCACACGGGCTGGCGTCTGAAAAATAATTTTGTTTTTAAAGCGAAATAAACGGACGCTTTCTGTTGACACTGGTGATCGTAAGAAACGTAACTATGACAAGGTATACACCTACACATTGCAATAAGGAAATTGAAAATATTTGCGGAGGAGAGACAGTACTTTCTTTGACATGTTATTTCGTATTATACAGTTTGTAAATTTCACAATAAATATAGTAGAAACTTAAGATGAAGTGAAGAAAAAGATTCAAAGTATGGTAAAATGGAAATGAGCACATGGCATCGTTGGCTGGGAGGCCCCTATTCGGAAAGTATGGTGAGGTGACATTTGTTCTAATTTGAGGTCTGTGAAGTCAGCCACTGAAGCGCAAAAAATCAGAAATTCCAATTCAGGTACTTCTGTAACGGCGGCATGAAACGTTTCCGTGGAAAAAGCAGAGTCCTGTGCTGCTGAACTTCCCAGCAGACACTTGTTTGGGGAGCGTCAGTCAGTACGAATAGGTCAAGGCAGAAATTTCTCTGCCTGCTAGTTAACGGAATGTGTCGATAATTCACTTTATTTTCTACATAGTTCCTTTTTAGGTCACTAAATTTTTTCCAATGAGCGAATTTTGTCTCGGAACCAAAAAAAAAAAAAAAAAAAGAACTGGTTTCTGCGACATTGCTGTCCTATTGCATAACACGCAAAGCAAATGTGATTCTCTCTGTTCCGCCCTCCCCCCCCCCCCCCCCTCTCTCTCTCTCTCCTGTTTGTAAGCCATTATAGTTTGTTCCGGAAACAAAAAAAAAAAAAAAATAATGAACTTGTTTCTGCGACATTGCTGTACTATTGCATAACATGCAAAGCTAATGTGATTCTCTCTCTTCCTCTCCCCCCCCCCCCCCCCTCTCTCTCTCTCTCTCCTGTTTGTAAGCCATTGTAGCTTGTCCCGGAACAAAAATAAATGAACTTGTTTCTGCGACATTGCTGTACTATTGCATAACACGCTAAGGTGATGTGATTCTCTCTCTTCCTCCCTCCAACCCCCCCCCCCTCTCTCTCTCTCTCTCTCTCTCTCTCTCTCTCTCTCTCTCTCTCTCTCTCTCCTGTTTGTAAGCCATTGTAGTTTGGCCCGGAACCAAAAAAAATGAACTTGTTTCTGTGACATTGCTGTACTATTGCATAACACGCAAAGCTAATGTGATTCTCTCTCTTCCTCCCCCCCCCCCTCTCTCTCTCTGTCTCTCTCTCTCTCTCTCTCTACTGTGTGGTAAGCCAATGTAGTTTGTCCTGAAACAAAAAAATAAAAATAAAATAAATGAATTTGTTTCTGCGACATTGCTGTACTATAGCATAACACGCAAAGCAAATGTGATTCTCTCTCTTCCTCCCTCCCCCTCCCCTCCCCCCTCTCTCTCTCTCCACCCCCCTCCCCCCCCCCCCCCCCATTGTGTGTAAGCTATTGTAGTTCCCTCGTACTACAGGACTGAGAGAGGCCAGTGGAGCGCTCGTGGCAGAGGTTGTTGCGATTTGATCGGCGCACTTACCTCGGAATGAACGCCTTCGGCGGACAATCTCTCCAGTGGTCTGCACGGTGCTCTACGAGTGCCCTGCCGGTGCCGACGCCTTCTGCGGTGGCCTCGCCAGAGGCGGCTGTGGGCAGGGCCGCGCCGTGTTCTTGACGCGTCCGGTTACACAGTGGCTGCCTCGTAAAGTCGACACTCTTAAGCGGTCCTACACACCCAAACGAAGGTTTACTAGACGTGACGAAACGCAATGGTTAACACTGGCGAACGTGTTATCTATCAAATTGTTGAAGCAATTACGATTTTTGAGGCGGTACAGCCATCAAAATCGATGATGACAAGCCTTTGAAGCACTTCCGATTAACGGGCGACGTCGTACTGTTAAGTGAAAGCCTGGCATAATTAGACTCTTTTTCTGCTTGGATGCAGCCCACTGGGAATTCCTCTGCTGTATCAAATCCCTCTTTATCTAAGACTACCTCTTGCACCCAAAGTTCCTATTCATTGGATATATCTCGGGGAAGATCAGTTTGGATTCCGTAGAAATGTTGGAACACGTGAGGCAATACTAACCTTACGACTTATCTTAGAAGAAAGATTAAGAAAAGGCAAACCTACGTTTCTAGCATTTGTAGACTTAGAGAAAGCTTTTGACAATGTTAACTGGAATACTCTCTTCCAAATTCTGAAGGTGGCAGGTATAAAATACAGGGAGTGAAAGGCTATTTAGAATTTGTACAGCAATCAGATGGCAGTTATAAGGGTCGAGGGGCATGAAAGGGAAGCAGTGGTTGGGAAAGCAGTGAGACAGGGTTGTAGCCTCTCCCCGATGTTATTCAGTCTGTATATTGAGCAAGCAGTAAAGGAAACAAAAGAAAAATTCGGAGTAGGTATTAAAATTCATGGAGAAGAAGTAAAAACTTTGAGGTTCGCCGATGACATTGTAATTCTGTCAGAGACAGGAAAGGACTTGGAAGAGCATTTGAAAGGAATGGACAGTGTCTTGAAAGGAGGATATAAGATGAATATCAACAAAAGCAAAACGAGGATAATGGAATGTAGTCAAATTAAGTCGGGTGATGCTGAGGCAATTAGATTAGGAAATGAGACACTTAAAGTAGTAAAGGAGTTTTGCTATTTAGGGAGTAAAATAACTGATGATGGTCGAAGTAGAGAGGATATAAAATGTAGACTGGCAATGGCAAGGAAATTGTTTCTGAAGAAGAGAAATTTGTTAACATCGAGTATAGATTTAAGTGTCAGGAAGTCGTTTCTGAAAGTATTTGTATGGAGTGTAGCCATGTATGGAAGTGAAACATGGACGATAACTAGTTTGGACAAGAAGAGAATAGAAGCTTTCGAAATGTGGTGCTACAGAAGAATGCTGAAGATAAGGTGGGTAGATCACGTAACTAATGAGGAGGTATTGAATAGGATTGGGGAGAAGAGAAGTTTGTGGCATAACTTGACTAGAAGGAGGGATCGGTTGGTAGGACATGTTTTGAGGCATCAAGGGATCACAAATTTAGCATTGGAGGGCAGCATGGAGGGTAAAAATCGTAGAGGGAGACGAAGAGATGAATACACTAAGCAGATTCAGAAGGATGTAGGTTGCAGTAGGTACTGGGAGACGAAGAAGCTTGCACAGGATAGAATAGCATGGAGAGCTGCATCAAACCAGTCTCAGGACTGAAGACCACAACAACAACATATCTCAGTGTCCCTCTTCCCCTCTACAGACCCATCTACAACTGTGGCAGTTATTCGTTGATGTCTTAGCACATGCTCCCTCATCCCGTCCCTTCTGCTTGGCAGTGTTTCCGCATGTTCCTCTCCTCCCCGATTATGCGGAGAACCTCCTCATTCCTTATTAGTCCACCTAATTTCCAACATTCCTCTTCGAGCCTCTTATTTTCTATTTTTACCAACACGGATTCAGAAAATATCGTTCTTGTGCAACACAGCTAGCTCTTTATTCCCATGAAGTAATGAGTGCTGTCGAGAAGGGATCTCAGATCGATTCCATATTCCTAGATTTCCAGAAGGCTTTTGATACCGTTCCTCATAAGCGACTATTAATCAATTTGCGTGCATATGGAGTATCGTCTGAGTTGTGTGACTGGATTCGTGATTTCCTCTCAGAGAGGTCACAGTTCGTAGTGACGGTAAATCATCGAGTAGAACAGAAGTGATATCTGGCGTTCCGCAAGGTAGTGTCATAGGCCCTCTGCTGCTCCTGATTTACATAAATGATCTAGGTGATAATCTGAGCAGCCCCCTTAGATTGTTTGCAGATGACGCTGTAATTTACCGTCTAGTAAAATCATCCGACGATCAATTCCAATTACAAAATGATCTAGAGAGAATTTCTGTATCGTGCGAAAAGTGGCAATTGGCACTAAACAAAGAAAAGTGCGAGGTCATCCACATGGGTACTAAAAGAAATCCGATAAATTTGGGGTATACGATAAATCGCACAAATGTAAGGGCTATCAATTCGACTAAATACCTAGGAATTACAATTACGAGCAAGTTAAATTGGAAAGACCACATAGATAATATTGCGGGGAAGGCGAAACAAAGACTGCGCTGTGTTGGCAGAACACTTAGAAGATGCGACAAACCCACTAATGAGACAGTCTACATTACACTTGTCCGTCCTCTGCTGGACTATTGCTGCTCGGTTTGGGATCCTTACCAGGTAGGATTGACGGAGGACGTCGAAAAAGTGCAAAGAAGGGCAGCTCGTTTCGTGTTATGACGCAATAGGTGTGAGAGTGTCACTGATATTATACGCGAGTTGGGGTGGCGGCCACTGAAACAAAGGCGGTTTTCTTTGCGGCGAGATCTATTTACGAAATTTCAATCACCAACTTTCTCTTCCGAATGCCAGAATATTTTGTTGTCATCCACCTACGTAGGGAGAAATGATCATCATAATAAAATAAGAGAAATCAGAGCTCGAACGGAAAGATTTAGGTGTTCCTTTTTCCCACGAGCCATTCGAGAGTGGAATGGTAGAGAAGTAGTATGAAAATGGTTCGATGAACACTCTACAAGGCATTTAAGTGTGAATTGCAGAAGAACCATGTAATGTAGATGTAGCGTATTATTCACTTCAAGATAATGCACATTCCCTCAAATTTTTTAATCAAATTGAGGCCGATGTTTGATACCAGCAGACTTCTTTTGGCCAGGAACTCCCTCTGCCTGTGCTACTCTGCTTCCTTTAGTTCGCCTACTTCGCGGTCCCCGGTTTTGATATTAATTTTATCACTACTTTCGTCCACCTTCGGTTTACTCTCAGCCCAAAGTGTATTCTCATTAGACTGTTCATTCCAGTTAACAGGGTCTGCAGTTCTTCCTCACTTTCACTGCGAGTAATAATGCCATCAGCGAATCTTACCATTTATGCTATTCCTCCCTGAATTTTAATCCTATTCATAAACCTGTCTTTTTTTTCTGTTTAACAACTATTATTCAAGAACAGGAAGTTCTCTATGCAGCAGGTTGTTGGGAAATGAATATAACATTAATGGAACCAGTTCAAATAGTTCTAATGGCTCTGAGCACTATGGGACTTAACATCTAAGGTCATCAGTCCCCTAGAACTTAGAACTACTTAAACCTAACTAACCTAAGGACATCACACACATCCATGCCCGAGGCAGGATTCGAACCTGCGAGAGTAGCGGTCGCGCGGTTCCAGACTGAAGCGCCTAGAACCGCTCGGCCACTCCGGCCGGCCATGGAACCAGTTATAATTGAACATGAAACTACTGAAGTCATCTCTATAAACCTACGTTGGTCATACATTCACTTATCGAAGCCAACCAAAAGGGAGAAATTTCTTGAAGAATACTTTTGAGCAGGGAGGCATTCAGAAAGCTTCAGTTCATCATAGTGAACAAGGATTTTCTGATCAATCTAAATGAAAAGTGTACAGTAACTGTGTCCCAACAGTAATTTTTTATGGTCTAGAAACATTAGCTCTGACAAAGGCGAGTTTCCATAAGTTGTAGTGTGCACAAAGACCAGAGGGCAGGTAGGTGCTGGGAAATGGCCTCAGGGACAAGATCAAGAACGTGGTTATCCTGTCCCCTGGTCCCGCTCGCTGGGTACGCCCTCGAGAACACGGCTAACAGACATGGAAGTGGGAGTTATCAGGCTGAAATGCCGGTCGGCTGGCGACATACCGAGGCAAGACTCCAACAGACTGAGCAATTAGTTCCTTCATTATGGACCTCTAGCACACAAAGGAGTATTATGACGGTTGTACCTGATGGCACAAAAGCCGAGTGAAATGGAAGGATATGGTAGACGCCAGTGGAACAGGGAAGGGTGCTCTGGTAGTGCTACCAGGGTAATGTGGCTTGCAGGATGTGGATGTAGATGTGCTGAAGTAGAATAGAAGGGGGCTTTGGGTGGCTAAAGTTTAGTGAAGAGGAAGATGCTTCTGTACTTTTTCCGGTAGCATTACACAGCTCTTTAAAAGAGTGGTACCGTGATACACGTTGGTAATGCTTGTGCAGAAACGCCTCGTAAAGATGACCGGGAAGTGTTCTACGTGAAACTGGTCTGTGTGTGCGAAAATGCGGACTTGTTTCACGGCTGTAGACCTAACCTTCAGCAATAGAAATGAGAAGCAGAAGCAGCTGCTCATGGAAAAAAAAAAAAAGAAATACAGAAGAGTTTGTGCTCCTACACAACTGATTTGTAATCGCGAAACGTGTCGCATCGGAAACTTAATAATAAAAATATAGTAGCTGAATACGATGTGTAGTTAGTAAATATTTGAACGTAAATATTACGTTGAAATGTTTAAGGATAGTCACGAGGCCACGAGCAACCCCAGCCTTGCGTACATCATCTTGCCGCCGGCGTGTTACCCTTCAAAAGCGCCATTCTCGTTCCGATCCCAACGCCCCCTTCTATTCTACTTCAGCACATCTACATCCACATCCTGCAAGCCACATTACCCTGGTAGCACTACCAGGCACCCTTCCCTGTTCCACTTGCGAATGGTACGTGGGAAGAATGCTTGTATGATTACAGTTTCGTACGTAGCTGTCTTTCGGCAATCGTATGTATCTATCAACAGAAAAATAACACAATCAAGCGGTTGCAAATAATTGCTTAATACATTAACCTCTAAGGGTGTCTTCATCAGAATGAAAATTTAAAAGCCTTCAAGCTACAATGCGAGAAAGGCAATAGTCAAAGTTTAGAGGAGACCTGTTCCATTCAAAAATTAAAAACTTTCCAGCCTTTGGTACGTACACCTGGCAAGCAACAACATCAGACTGAGCTCAGTTTCTTGCAAGGTGTACGTATCAAAGGCTGGAATGTTTTTAATTTTTGACTGGAACAGGTCTGCTCTAAGCTATGATTATTGCCTTCTTGCAATGTAACTTTACGGCTTTAAATTTTCAGTCTGATGAAGACATCCTTAGAGGTGTCGAAACCTTGGTCAACGTTTTAATTTGCAGCGGAGCGGCTGTATTATTTTTCCATTAAAGCTCTCATGAATGTCGGTAAATTCGCATGTTAGTTCATATTTCTCTGATTCTCTCGTTGCGGTCTCTTCGTGAGGGGTATGAGCTGGCCGTCTCCTCCCGGGACGTACTTCCTCGTAACTTCAACAGAGAACCTCTCCGTGATTCGCAACGCCCCTCTAGCAGCTTCTGCCACTGGGATTTGTCGAGCGTCTCTGCTCTCGCGCCGACCAAGGAATGCTGTGACGAAGCGTGCTGCTCTTCGTTGGATCTTTTCTATCTCGACTATTTATACAACCTGATAAGGGGTCCCAAACTGATAAGCAGTACTTAAGGATCGATCGAACAAACGCCTTGTAAGCCACTTCTTTCGTGGATGAGTTACATTTCCTTAAGATTCATCTAATGGATGTCAGCCTGGCGTCCATGTTTCCTACGAGCTGTTTTATGTGATCATTCGATTGTAGGCCGTTGAGGGCGTTACTGTCAATTTTGTTCCGTTTAGAGCGACGTGTTGAGTTGTATCTGCAAGAAGTTCAGACTCCAGTCACAATTCTGGTCCTGTAATCTACACTACTGCCCATTACAATTGCTACACCAAGAAGAAATGCAGATGACAAACGGGTATTCATTGGACAAATACATTATACTAGAACTGACACGTGATTATATTTTCACGCAGTTTGGGTGCAAAGATCCTGAGAAATCAGTACCCAGAACAACCACTTCTGGCGGTAATAACGGCCTTGATACGCCTGGGCATTGAGTCAAACAGAGCTTGGATGGTGTGTACAGGTACAGCTGCCCATGCAGCTTCAACACGATACCACAGTTCAACAAGAGTAGTGACTGGCGTATTGTGACGAGCCAGTTGCTCGGCCACCATTGACCAGACGTTTTCGGTGAGAGATCTGGAGAATGTGCTAGCCAGGGAAGCAGTCGAACATTTTCTGTATCCAGAAAGGCCTGTACAGGACCTGCAACATGCAGTCGTGTATTATCCTGCTGAAACGTAGGGTTTCGCAGGGATCGAATGAAGGGTAGAGCCACGGATCGTAACACATCTGAAATGTAACGTCCACTGTTCAAAGTGCCGTCAATTCTAACAAGAGGTGACCGAGACGTGTAACCAGTGGCACCCCATACCATCACGCCGGGTGATACGCCAGTATGGCGATGACGAATACACGCTTCCAATGTGCGTTCACCACGATGTCTCCAAACACGGATGCGACCATCATGATGCTGTAAACAGAACCTGGATTCGCCCGAAAAAATGACGTTTTGCCATTCGTGCACCCAGGTTCGTCGTTGAGTACACCATCGCAGGCGCTCCTGTCTGTGATGCAGCGTCAAGGGTAACCGCAGCCATGGTCTCAGAGCTGATAGTCCATGCTGCTGAAAACGTCGTCGAACTGTTCGTGCAGGTGGTTGTCGTCTTGCAAACGTCCCCATTTGTTGACTCAGGGATCGAGACGTGGCTTCACGATCCGTTACAGCCGTGCGGATAAGATGCCTGTCATCTCGACTGCTAGTGATACGAGGTCGTTGGGATCCAGCACGGCGTTCCGTATTACCCTCCTGAACTCACTGATTCCATATTCTGCTAACAGTCATTGGATCTCGACCAACGCGAGCAGCAATGTCGCGATACGATAAACCGCAATCGCGATAGGCTACAATCCGACCTTTATCAAAGTCGGAAACGTGATGGTATGCATTTCTCCTCCTTACACGAGGCATCACAACAACGTTTCACCAGGCAACGCCGGTCAACTGCTGTTTGTGTATGAGAAATCGGTTGGAAACTTTCCTCATGTCAGCATGTTGTAGGTGTCGCCACCGGCGCCAATCTTGTGTGAATGCTCTGAAAAGCTAAATATTTGCATATCACAGCATCTTTTTCTTGTCGGTTAAATTTCACGTCTGTAGCACGTCATCTTCGTGGTGTAGCATTTTTAATGGCCAGTAATGTATAAGCTCGTATTTTTTTCACTAAACGCCATTCCAGAACTGTATCAGATACCTTCCTGGAATCAAGAAACACAGCACCCACCTGGCCATCGATATCTAAGGCGCTCTGGATCTCAAGGGCGAACGGGGCGAGCTGAGTTACGCAAGAGCTTCGATTTCTTGATTTGTATAGAGCAGATTTTCGTTCTGAGCTTAAAACATGTTTCAGTTCTGCAACAGATCGACGTCAACGATATAGACCGGTAATTAAGTGCGTCTGTCCTTCGATCCTCCTTGCAAACGGGAATGAGTTGCGCCTTTTTTCTAGTCGCCAGGTGCGTCTGAATTCTACGGGCGGCTGCACAGTGCGTCATTGTCACTTCCACCTTCGTGTTCCACTGTGCGCAGAATTTATCTGGTTTTAGCGCTGTCGTCACTCACTAAGTGACGCATACGTTGAAGAAAGAAGTATGGTTCTTGACGCACTTTGGAGCATCGGCTCCAGCAATTTTCTGAGTAAGGTTCTTTGCTATACGCGTCTTTTTTATAACGTCACGCACTGCAACTCGTAAGGGATTTCTGTGACACACACGCATACACATACACTGACGAAAATAATTAGTGAGAAATTGTGCAGCTCTTCTTTGAATCTTTTGTACCCCGTAAGTGCAAAACGTTCGGAGACAAGATTAGCCGCAGCATTATGACCTCCTACCTAGTAGCCGGTACGTCTACCTTCGGGACGGATAACAGCGGCGACGTGTCGTGGCATGAAAGCAATAAGACCTTTTTAGGTCGCTGGAGAGAGTTGGCACCAGATCTGCATACACAAGTCACCTAATTCCCGTAAATTCCGGGGAGGAGCGGGGGGGCTCTGATGCCACATTCGATGACATTCCAGATGTGTTCGATCCGGCGAGATGGGGTGGGCGGGAGGGGGACTGCACGCCAATTGGATTTCATTACTGTGTCCCTCGAAGGGCGCGTTGTCTTGCTGAAAAATTCCACTGCCGAAACATTATCTCATGAAGGAGGGTACGGCGTCTGCAACCTGTGTACAATACTCGTAGACCCTCATGGTGCTTTGTACGAGCTCCACTGGATCCGTGGATGCCCATATGAATGTTCCACAGAGGATAATGGAGCCACCGCCAGCTTGTCTCCGCCCCACAGTACAGGTGTCAAGCAACTGTTCCCCTGGAAGTCGACGGATTGACGACCTCCCATCGGCATGATGAAGAAAGTACCGGGATTCATCAGACCATGCAACGCTTTGTCACCGCGCCAACGTCCAGTGCCGATGGTCATGTGCCCATTTCAGTCGTAGCTGCCGATACCGTGGTGTTAACATTGGGACATGCGTGAGACGTCGGCTGCGGAGGCACATTGTTAGGAGTGTCTGGTGCAATGAGTGTTCAGACACACCTGTACTCCGCCCAGCATTAAAATCTGACGCTAGTTCCGCCACAGTTCGCCGCCAATCTGCCCAGCCTACGTGCCGTGCGGTCTAGGACGGTTTGCCATGGTCCGAGTGCCCCCCCCTCCCCCCCCCCCCCCCCCTTCCTCGGGCATGAGTGTGATGTTGTCCTTAGCATGAGTTAGTTTTAAGTTAGATTAAGTAGAGTGTAAGCTTAGGGTCCGATGACCTCAGCAGTTTGGTCCCTTACGACAAATTTCCAAAAAATTTCCCACCCTACGGCATCCGACATCTGTAATGAGGGATGGCCGCCCAACCCCACGACGTCTGGACGTGGTTTCACCTTGGTTTCGCTACGTGTTCAAGACATTCACCAGAGCACTCCTCGGACACCCGACAAATCTTGCAGTTTCCGAAATGATCGTGTCGAGCTTCCGGGCTATCATAATCTGCCCTCGGTCAAACGTAGCTAGATCGCTCGCCTTCCCCATTCTACACTCGGACAGCACGCCCACTGGTACTAAATGCACCGTGGTGTGTCCGACAAGCAGTCATTCCTCGACAGGTGACGCTGCTATCGCATGGACGAGTTTGTATCGATAGTAAGTCGGTGGTTGTAATGTACTGGCCGATCATGTTCTGGCGTAACTGCAAGCGCCAGAACAGATCAGTGTACATACTGCATTCTTAAACGATACAGCTGATTTGGCCAACAAATCTCAACCACAGTCTCAGTTAAAAAACCCGGTTATGTAACTCGAGCAGAACTTCAATTTCTGAACAAAAATGGCAGTCGATAAACAACCCATGACGACTGGAGTCCCAAAATATGAAATGAAAGCTTGTTTCTGTGACCAGTACAAACTGAACACATGTTACACTGATTTTTTTCCAGCTGGCCCACATCATCACCTTCTAAAATAATTACCAGTGTTCCTGAATTCCGATGATGTGCTTCGGCAGGAACATACGAGGGGCGTTTGAAAAGTCCATGCAAAGTCCGGGAGATGGCACCATCGGCGCATATCGAGGTCATGTTTAGTTAGTAGCAACTTTGGAAAGAACGCACACCAAGTTTCAGCCATATTGGTCTATTTATTTGTGTTTGGCATTCGTGTGAATCAAGGAAGTCGAGTGATTGTCAAAAAACGGACGAAAAATATTTTCGTGTACTGATTAAACATTACTTTATGAAAGGCAAACCGCCTCAGGAGACTAAAGAGAAGGTTGATAAACATTACGGTGACTCTGCACCTTTGAGTAGAACAGTTTATAAGTGGTTTCGAAATTTCCGGAGTTGCCATATGGGCACAAGTGATGCTGAACGTTCTGGACGCCCTGTGGAGGTTACGACTCCAGAAATCATTGATAAATCCCATGATATGGTGATGGATGACAGAAGAATTAAGGTGCGTGAGATTGCTAGTGCTGTGGTCATCTAGAATGAACGAGTAAATAATATTTCGCGTAAACACTTGGACATGAGAAAGCTATCCGCAAGATGGGTTCCGCGATAGCTCACGCTCGACCAAAAACGGAATCGTGTGAAGTGTTCAAGGATGGTTTGCAGCTGTTCAGGAAGAATCCGCAGGACTTTAAGCGTCGTATCGTCACTGTGGATGAAACATGGATACATTACTGTATTCCTGAGACCAAACAACAATCTAAACAATGGGTTACGAAGGGAGAACGTGCACCAAAAAAGGCGAAGACCATTCCTTCGGCCGGAAAGGTTATGGCGACTGTCTTTTGGGATTCGCAAGGGATAATCCTCATCGACTATCTGGAAAAGGGTAAAACTATTACAGGTGAATATTATTCATTGTTATTGGACCATTTGAAAACCGAGCTGCAAGGAAAACGCCGGCGTTTGGACCGCAAAAAACTCCTTTTCCAACACGACAATTCACCAGAACACACCTCAGCAGTTGTGAAACGAGCTGGAATCCTACTTCATTAATTTTGCGACCACATCCCCCTATCCTCCAGACCTGGCTCCCTCGGACTACTATTTGTTCCCCAATTTGAAGAAATGACTGGCAAGGCAAAGAATTTATTCAGACGAGGAGGTGATTGCAGCAACTAATAGCTATTTTGCAGACTTGGACGATTCCTATTATTAGAACAGCGCTGGACGAAGTGTGTAAGTCTAAAAGGAGACAATGTCGAAAAATAAAAAAGGTTTGCCCCAAACACATAAGTAGTTTTTATTTTTGCACGCACTTTCAAACGCGCCCCGTAAGAGTACAGCTTAAACTGCTGTGCGGGGCAGTCATGTTGCTAGCCTTGCTTGTCACCAATGCCTTGCTGTTTATTCGGAATATGTCGCGATTTTCGAAGGTGTGGTTAAGTACGAACCTAAGAGTGCAACTTAAACTGCTGCGAATGAAACGAACAGCAATCAAATTTACACTCTCGGTTGTTACACATGTTTACCTGCGATCGAATTCTTAATGCCGCTTTCGTAAATTTGTCGCTCAACACAAAAATCGCGCCCTACGAACAATGGACGTTACATGACCGATTTCCGATTTCTACGGAGTGCCAGACATTCTTCTGACTTTCAGTCACTGGTCGTCCAGTGCAGTGCAGAGCTGCCCACAGGATGGCGCACGCGAGGTCAGCGAGTCTGACCGATGCGGCGTCTCAGCCGCCCTTCCGCCTGACCGCCAGAGGAGGCTGAGTGGTCAAGACAGCACGCGTCTGACGTGGCGGGCGGCCTTCTCCCGCCGCGACGAAAGGAGCCAATGAAGATTAAGCTTCTTGTGCACGAGCGACTTTCTGGTCAACTCGCGCCTCACATGGCAGCGTGCAAATAGACCTCCGTTAACGTCGCGAATAGGCCAGTGACGTCAGCGATCGGTTTGACTCTGCGGAGTGTCGACTTCCAAGGCCTGAGTAGGTTGGAGACTGCGCACGCGCAGAAACAGGAGACAGGTAAAATATATTTTCAGGATAAATTTTCAGTCATAGTTGCAAATAAATTTTGTTATGCTTCACCGGTTTCGACAAATTAATTTGTCATCTTCAGAAGCAGACAGTCAACATCTTCTTCATAGATGGATAATGCCGTAGTATGTTCAGAAATTTACATATTGTATGTGATTATTTTAAACGTCGGTTTGACAACTACACCAACTGAATAACATCTTTGTATCTGTTGGGTTAGCAGCAAGGAACTTCTGCGTAAATTGTCAAACAGTGTTTAAAATAATCACATAAAAAAGCACTCTGTCTTCAGGCCACGAGTGGCCTACCGGGACCATCCGACCGCCGTGTCATCCTCATGGAGGATGCGGGTAGGAGGGGCGTGGGGTCAGCACACCGCTCTCCCGGTCGTTATGATGGTATTCTTGACCGAAGCCGGTACTATTCGGTCGAGTAGTTCCTCAATTGGCATCACGAGGCTGAGTGCACCTCGAAAAACGGCAACAGCGCATGGCGGCCTGGATGGTCACCCATCCAAGTGCCGACCACGCCCGACAGCGCTTAACTGCGGTGATCTCACGGGAATCGGTGTAGTCATTGCCGCAAGGCCGTTGCCAAAATAATCACATACAATATGTAAATTTCTGAACATACCATGACATTATCCTCCCATGAAGAAGATGTTGACTATCAGCTAAACTAAACTTCTGAAGATGACAAATTAATTTGTCGAAACCGGTGAAGCATAATAAAATTTATTTGTAACAGATGACTGAAAATTTATTCTGAAATAATAATATTACAGTTGCTAAAAAGTACAGCCATGAATAAAGTAATAAAAGGTATTTACATTATGCAGTACTGGAAAATGAAATCAAATGGTTCAAATGGCTCTGAGCACTATGGGACTTAACTTCTGAGGTCATCAGTCCCCTAGAACTTAGAACTACTTAAACCTAACTAACCTAAGGACATCACAAACATCCATGCTCGAGGCAGGATTCGAACCTGCGACCGTAGCGGTTGGAAAATGAAAACGCCTACGCTTTGCATAAATAAGAACAGAAGTGGCTAAACGTCTTTTGATAGAAATTGTTTCAATAATGAAAAAGTTTTGTTGGAAGAGATACATTTTCAGAGTTATTTGGCACTTACAATATTAGAAAAGAAAACAAGTACAAAAGATAATTTTGAAGAATCAGGTCGTTTCCGTCAGGCTGTTGTTTCAAAATAACACTTTATTAAATACTGTCAACAACTTCGAGCTTCACTCATTGTCAACAGTGCAATAGATGTGGATACATTGTCCTTCTAAATGGTATAAAACAAACTCACATGCCACTCGCGATTCACTCTTAGCTTGGTCATCAGTGTAAACGGCCTCAGGATACGAGTTGCTGCCCAAGATTTCAGAAAATTTGTCTATTGCGAAAAAACATGTAGCAGTACAAACTTCCGCCAGTAGGAGCTTCTAGTTGTGTCTTTCAACCAAGGGGTTAAAATATTCAAAGGAGACCCTAGTTCCACTCGGAGCTTACTGGGAAGTGACGTCAAAAATGGCGTGGACTTCTCCAGCGTATTTGTTGACTGCTATCGAGTTTCGTGCTTGCATCGGGTTTTACGGAATTTAGGTTAGACGAGGGGTGGAGAGGTTTCACCTCTAGCTGATTTAAGCACTTAACGAGATCTCTTCTATAACGATATGGACACTATACTCGTCTGATCAACCCCATGTCACAGGGAACCTTTTTGTAAGGGAGAAGCTAGTCTCACAAACAGCTCATAATTAAATATCAGTTAATGACCCATCGGTGGTAAAAGTCGTCAGGGGATCGTAACATGAAAGGCACTGTCAGCAGTTGTATTAGTTCACCGTGGTGTAGTGGATAAAGGCGTGGAGTTACGAAATCGAAATGAGCAGGTTCGCATCCTACTATATTTTCAAGTATTTTTTATACATCTTCGCGTTTGTAAAAGATTCTGAGGCTTTCTTATTGCGTTAGTTGAAGTTATGAAACGTCCCCTTAGAAAAATTATGAATTACTGTGATAGTAAACTTCTTACGTTATTTGTTTTTCAAACAGCTAAGCAAAATTTAACGTACTCAAACAGTTTCCCCTTTACTTATTCTGATCATCACTAAACTGACACACAACATTTTTAGCGCAACGCAATCTGACTTTCAATCATCTCTACAAAAGAATGGCCCTGACTAACAATAATCTATACCTTTCATCAATCACTTACCTCACAAAAATCTTCGTTACTCAAACTACTGCAATACAGCGAGCGCCAATACTGCCAGTTAAATGAAAGATTCTAACTACTGAAGACACTAACTACTGATAGGCATAGTTAGCAAATGAAAGGTTTTGATAGAGAACAAACAATGTATTTGCCTTAATAATGCTCAAAAGACATCATATATATCTATCAATTCATGACAACCATCTTTACAAATTTCCTTTTTTCTGGCGGACACCCGTCCAGATCGTCCGCTTATAGTAACTTCTCAAGACTCTGGCATCTCTCTCTCCACATCCACCACTGCTGGCGGCTCACCTCCAACTGCGCAACGCTACGCGCTGTTCACATCCAACTGCCCAACACTACAATAGCGAATATTCCAACAATGAGTCCAACCAGCCACAGACTGCACACAGCACAGTCAGTGATTTTCATACAGAGCGCTACGTGGCGTTACCAATATAAAAACCTAAGCAGCCTACTTACAAAGTGTATTCTACAATATTCGATGTACTAGAAATAAGAGTGCTCTCTCTTAGGCCTGAGTTCGATTTTGTGAACGTACCAGGGAATATGGAAGAATAAATTGCAAGAAAAATCGTGTGGATCACATCACATCCACAGTAACTCGAATATTGCGGAGATAACGTGATAATGAATGTTATACATTATTCGAATGCAGCTGGACCCGAACCTACTCCTATCGACTTCGTAACTCCACGCCTGTATCCGCTGCAGCACAGTGAACTCATAGAACTTTGGGTTCTCATCTTAGGATTTCATGTTACACATCTTACGATCTCCTGAAGGCTTTTGCAACCTGTGTGTCATTTACTGACATTTAATTACAACAAATCGTAACAAGAGTGACATGTTTCTGACCTCATGTATTCATAGGATGAAAGTGAAAACGACGAAATCCATTACGTTATCTCAAGGAGATCTTCATTTGTCTACTGCTGTTGGGTTTCATACCCGCATTGATTTTTGTGGAAAACACGTTATTCTGCGTCACTGCACAATAAGCTTCAAGTGGCACTAGCTTCATCTCCTCTCCCTTGCTTTTACTTGTCAGTCTGCAACATGGCGTCACTGTAAATACATCGGTGTGAACGCTCACTGATCTCTTTACAATGTTTGCCACTGTGTCTGTGAAGTTCGAAATATCTGTCCGCCTGCTGAGCTGAATGGTAACGTGCTTGCCTCCCATACAGCGGGCCCGGATTCGATTACCGGACAGGTCGGAGATTTTCTCCGCTTGTGGATGTGTTATCCACATCACCAGCACACGAGTCGCCCTATGTGGCGTCGACTGAAATAAGATTCGCACTCGGCGGCCGAACTTCCCGGATAGGGCCTCCCGGCCAGCAATGCCATACTGTCCATTTTTTTCCCCCCGAATTGCTGACCTGAAGGAACAAAGGATCTCCATCAAGTTCGTTATAAGCTCCGCAACACTGTAGGTGAAAGCCGCTACATGCTAGACGAGGCTTTTGGTGAACAAGCCTGGAGACAAGCCAGAGTTGAGTCATTTAAGCGATTTAAATATGATCAGAAATGTGTGGAGAAGTCAAACTCTCGGGCCGGCCATCACGTGCAGAACTTTGGAAACGATCGCGGATTAGAAATACCGCAACCCGGCAAGAACAGTGAAACGACTCAAAAATGTAACACCACATCACACGTATTTTTTAGTGACATAAACAAAAAATTGCCGCTGTTTGACTTGGGGGTACTTTTCTTGCTGGGGCGCAATATGTCAGTGGCATCATTCTTGCCGGTATTCATTGTACTTATTGTAATGTTTTATTTACGAGCGATGTGGAAGCGAATTTACACACAGCGGCCCGGAAGACTTCTGAAGCCCTGCCCCATTAATTTTTCTCTTTTGACTTTGATGTCACACATCCAACCGTCTGTTGTTCGTACCGTTTCGCAGAACCAGCATGAAAAAGTGTTATTCCTTATTAATTTCTATGTAAACTGCGTAAATAGCCTTACGTGACATCAGCTACTGACGACTTAAATTCAGATCCTATGTATTCGATACCGCCGCACCATCTAGCCGTTACGAAGTACACTGGTGTGCAAAACTTCTGCATGACTTGTCACTTCCATATCTCGATGACACTTGGAAGAACTGAACTGCTTTAGTACAGTGCAGAAGGCAGTTGAAAGTAATACGTAATGTGTTGTGGACTGGCAAGACAGCCAATCCACAATGACGGGTAGCCGAAAGGCACGCGTTTAAGCTCACGCAGGTTGGCGTGAGGTCTGGAACAGGACAAGGTAATTAATATAGCCAATAACGTACGTAGCTGCTGGAATACTTAACTTTAATCCACAATTGGTGAACATCGGTCTGACGGTACATGCATCACAAGATAAATAGCAAATGATAATGGCACATTGCTAGGTCGTAGCAAATGACGTAGCTGAGTGCTATGCTAACTATCGTCTCGGCAAATGAGAGCGTAATTTGTCAGTGAACCATCGCTAGCAAAGTCGGCTGTACAACTGGGGCGAGTGCTAGGAAGTCTCTCTAGACCTGCCGTGTGGCGGCGCTCGGTCTGCAATCACTGATAGTGGCGACACGCGGGTCCGACGTATACTAACGGACCGCGGCCGATTTAAAGGCTACCACCTACCAAGTGTGGTGTCTGGCGGTGACACCACATAATGAGACGAACAGAAATGCTTTTATTCAAAGACTGAAGTCACCGCGATTTTTGATTATGCCTTGGACATTACAAACGGGGACACGGTTCTTAGTGCGGTGTGTGAAGGAACTGGAAGAAACAGCAGGTGTCAATCAGCGAGATGTTGCCGTGAACTTTGGGGGTGGTGTTCTTCAGTGCAACATGGCCCGCAGACAACATTTGTATGACTTCACACAGGCAGTAATCATCGGGAAACTGTTAGAAGGACGGAGTGTAACCCAGGAGTTTGGTATTGTTGCGAGGACAACGTATTTGGCGCCATAGTCACACTGACCTCACGCCATGTGATACCCAAATTTCGGTGCACGACCGGGAGATCTGTGGCAACATGGTCCCACAACTGTAACACATGCCGTATCTCATTTCATGGTTCCGAAATTAAAGTGTCGTAATTGGAGTTTTTTTTTTTTTTTTTTTTGTACTGAAGGTGGTGTGGAGTGGAAAATTATATTCTAGGAACTGGCGAATTAAAGGTTTCCGACATGTTAGTAATGTTCGTATTCGTTGCGTAAATATCCGTTACTTTTATACAAGACGTCCCATTGTATGTGCTAAGCACCACATAGGAAGTCTTTACCGCTCTTGCTGCAATAGTAAGACGCGAATGAGGTTGAAATAAATACTCGAAAACGTCCTCGTTGAAATAAATAACCAAAAATTTTCACCAAAATACGCAGGTAGTAACTAAAACAAACTCTCACACAAGCGCTTGCGCACGCTCTAAATTAATAAAATAATCGAACGCGAGTACTGATGAACGGGTGAATGGTCGTTAAAATCAAATGAGTCTACTTCCAAAGTGTGTTGTAAAATAATGTAGAAATATACAGAGCAAGACACCACAATACTATGACAGGTACAGCGGCCAGGCTAAGGAAGATTGATGGATCAACCAATTCACAGTCGGATCGAATTTTGTGGACAGGGAGCAGGCACAGAAATGCTCTCTCCTGAAACACTTTAACATATCGTCCGAGATGGCTAATTGTTAGTTTCGTCGAATAGATTTCTGATAAATATTCTGCAGGTTCATTCACATGTATCGTTTCCCAGCGGGCAGCACTTTGTAGAACTGCATCACCGTACACTCACGTCAGTGAAGAAAAACTTGTTAAAAGCCGTCTGTTACGACAGTGAAGCAAATGGCCATTTTTTGCCTCCCGCGAACAAATTTACCGTGAACAAACAATGCCCTTCGGACTATGGCCTTAATTGCACTCTCTGTAAATTGAGAGTGACAACAGGAACTAGCGGTGTGTGGCGAAATCAAGACGGCAGCAACTTAACGTGCTTACCGGCAGAAAGCAAGAACCACGCTTCAACAGCTCACCTCAGATTTACTTCGTGTTTAGTATCCGGTACTGCGGAAATCAGGGAGTACGAGCCATCTTTTTTTTTTTTTTAATATTTCTGCATTCAATAGGGAGCGAAGCCATTAGGAAGGTAATATAAAATCGTAAGACGTATCTGAGCAAAAAAAAAAAAAAAAAAAAAAAAGTGGCAGCTGGCATTACTAAGGAACATTTCTCGTCTCGTGTTAGTGCATGGCTGTGCGGTTCCTGCTGGGACAGGTTTTATCAAAAAACGATCAACACGGTGACACTGATCGAGAAATTTACTTCAGTCGTGTTCTTGCGAAGTCTGATACAAAATAAAAGAAATTGGTGCTGTAAGTTTGTGTGTTTGTCAAACAAGCACACTGGGTGAGAAAATTAGGCACCTCCTGGGGACATCACGCCAGTGCCGTAGCTTTGATGATGGCGTCAGTTTGACGAGGGGGAGAGCCGACAAGTCGCAAGCCAACGCTGTAGTGTCCTGAGTAGCAGTTCTTTGTTCACAAGTGTGTAGCAGCGTTTTGCAAAGATCAGACAAACGATAGACTTGGACGCGTTGCTGTCCTGTTCGATACTGTGAGGAAATACGTTTCTGAAATTCGATTTATTCTGTACAAGGAAAGGTCCAAGTATTCTACTGAAACACACAGAATCGTTTGGAGCGTTTAATACATTGTGAATGCACGAGAATGCATGTGTCCACATTTGATTACGTTTTGAAGAAGATCGATGCACGCTTTACAGCAAGTAAAAACAGAAATAGAGAGAGAGAGAGATATGGCGATAGGAATTTACTTGTGTACGATAAACCTCTTCCCTCGAAAATTTACTCTCTTCATACTTCCTCTGTGTTACGAAAGGTAACGTGTCACTTATCTCATTTGTAGTAAGACTGCAGTACACGCGAGATGCCTAGTTGCTTCCGCCGCCCTGAGCGGATGTGTCAAGTTCTGAAGAATGTTCACCAACCTGCAGCCTTCTATAGTAGTTGTCCCCTGCGCAGAAAACAAGTAGGTCGTGAGTCCGTTATCTTCAGGCTGTAATAAACTGCTAGCGAGGTTCTGTTATTGCAAAAGTTATTAAATTTTGATCGGTTTGTTTAAAAGGGATGTCAGTCACTTTTTTACTTTCAGAATACGAGAAACTGCACAATTATAGCCCACTTTATGAATCTCAAATATTTCCATTCTTCAAACATTCACAGAGAATAAACAAAATAATTAACTGCAAGACTGCGTAATTACTATCAAACTAGAAACTTCCTAGCAGATTAAAACTGTGTGCCGAACCGAGACTCGAACTCGCGACCTTTGCCTTCTGCAGGCAAAGGTCCCGAGTTCGAGCCTCGGTCCGGCACACAGTTTTAATCTTCCAGGAAATTTGTTACCAACGCACACTCCGCTGCAGAGTGAAAATTTCATTCTACTATCAAACTAGTTTTCAATCACATATCCAGAAAACCAGACTGCTAATGAAGTTGTTAATCGATTCCGATCACTGCAGACAACATGTCTGTCCTTCGAGACTGCCGAACCAGCTCCAATGTTTACAAACCTGAGATTGCTAATTAAGTCTTAACTGATACCGATTGTCCTTTGAGACTGCCAATCCAGCTCTGACCTTACTGCCGAATCATCTCCTCCGGTTATCCAAGTTAGGCTCGATCCGGAGATCTCCGAAGTGCTTCGTCTGCCTTTTCGTTTAGCAATTCTTTATTATTCTACTGGTAATTTAACACTTTTGAAATAATGGAATGATACCCTGCTATAGAGACATACTTTTTATACGAAATGCAAGTAAATTCACTGTTTAATTTTTCTAATAATAGCACAAATTTATCAATTTGGCGCGCTACTTCCGAACACAGCAGCCAATCGCGGAGAGGCACTACAATTTACGCTGTCTTTCTCACGATACACGTACCTTATAAACAATGTCACACGTACACTATGTGATCATAAGCATCCGGAAGCCTCCAAAAACATACGTTTTTCATATTAGGTGCATTGTGTTGCCACCTACTGCCAGGTACTTCATATCCGCGACCTCAGTAGTCATTAGACATCGTCAGAGAGCAGAATGGGGCGCTCCGCGGAAATCACGGACTTCGAACGCGGTCAGGTGATTGGGTGTCACTTGTGTCATACGTCCGTACGCGAGATTTCCACACGCCTAAACATCCCTAGGTCCACTGTTTCCGATGTGATAGTGAAGTGGAAGCGTCAAGGGACACGTAAAGCAGAAAAGCGTACAGGCTACCTCGTCTGTTGACTGACAGAGACCGCCAGTTGAAGAAGGCCGTAATGTGTAATAGGCAGACATCTATCCAGAGCATCACACCGGCATTCCAAATTGTATCAGGATCCACTGCAAGCACTACGACAGTTAGGAGACAGGTGAGAAAACTTTGATTTCATGGTAGAGCGGCTGCTCAAAAGCTACACATCATGCCTGTAAAAGCCAAATGACGCCTCGCTTGGTGTAAGGAGCGTAAACATTGGACGATTGAGCAATAAAAAACCTTTTGTGCAGTGACAAATCACGGTACACAATGTGGCTATCCGGTGGCAGGGTATGGGCTAATGCCAGGTGAATGTCATCTTCCAACGTTTGTAGTGCCAACAGTAAAATTCGGAGGCGTTGGTGTTATGGTGTGGTCGTGTTTTTCATGGAGGGGGCTTGCACCCCTTGTTTTGCGTGTCACTATCACAGCGTAGACCGACATTGATGTTTTAAGCACCTTCTTGCTTCCCACTGTTGAAGAGCAATTCGGGGATGGCGATTGCATCTTTCAACACGATGGAACACCTGTTCATAATGCACGGCCTGTGTGGTTACACGACAATAACATCCCTGTAATGGACTGGCCTGCACAGAATTCTGACCTGAATCTTATAGAACACGTTTGGGATGTTTTGGAACGCCGATTTCGCGTCAGGCCTCACCGACCGACATCGATACCTCTCCTCAGTGCAGCACTCCGTGAAGAATGGGGTGCCATTCTCCAAGAAACATTCCAGCACCTGACTGAACGTATGTCTGCGAGAGTGGAAGCTGTCATCAAAGCTGAGAGTGGGCCAACACCATATTGACTTTCAGCATTACCGATGGAGAGCGCCACGAACTTGTAAGTCATTTTCAGCCAGGTGTCCGGATACTTTTGATCACATAATGTATCTCAAACAACATTACGTCATCTTCTCACCGCAGCCTTTTCAACTGTTCTAAGACGAGCTTCTTGTAGCTAAATATGCTGGCTGTAAAACCAGAAATATCACTGCTTGAGGGTACCCTGCACCAGTTTCCATTCAACTATATCGCCGGAGGAAAAAGGTATAGTTACCTTGACGTAATTAAAAGTGAATTCAACTTTTTTCCAAATTTTATTTTAAATGAAAATAGTGTCACGCAGTTTAAACAGTTGCATGTAACGCCGCTAGTGGCAAGAAATGTGCGAAGCTCTTTTGTGAATTACGTTTGTCAGAACAGAATGACACAAAAAAATACTTATCGTCAATATTAAACTTCACTGCCATTTCACTCCATATCCTGCTTCCAATCGACTTATTTTTATACTGAGAATGACTAGATTGCCAAATTTCTGGTGTTTCTTGTAGCGCTGTGATAATTTCATCAAAGGACGTGGCTCGCCGCTCGCTGCACGGTCAAGAGAAACACAAACTGGTTTGCGTTGCACGTGCACGGTCTGCTGCACGCCATTATGGATCCCATGTAGCGCGCTCACTTCCGATCTTATGCCCGCGAGAATGAAATATTCACAGCAGTCCTCCTAAACCGCTCGAGACGTCGAACCAAATTTTGGCGAATGACAGCACACAAGGAGAAGAGTATTTTGCCAATTCGTAAACACGCAGAACTTTCTTATCTATAGCGATATATCATTAGTTATACGTCCTTTTTTATTCTTTTCACTCCAGTGACTGTAATTTTTTAAGAGTTATCGACAGATAGTGAAAGAAGAGTTTCCTAGTATGAAAGTAAACACGAAATTTCTTCCCGTATGTTACCGCAAACCGACACTATGAAGTTTTTCATAAGCTATTGAGCTGTCCGATTGCCAATTACTTGTTTAACGAGGCACTCTGTTTCAGAATTCTATCGCAGCATCTGCTGTGAGATGAGTTTGTGCAAATTACACTGTGTTTTGGCAAAGGAAGTACAGTTAAACCTGTCAACAAGAGAAATGTGGCCGTTACTCGAAAATGGTGGTGCTTCTTCGAGTGATAAAAGGCTAACAATTCACACAAAATAAATTGCCAATTCTGTTGGAATTTCTGTTGAATCCCCGTAACCCATCGTATTTTTAACTATGAGCGACTGGAATGGAAACTTAGCAAAGGATTTTATTCCTTCTCTTGTTCTGAGCAGTGTTACAATAATGACGAATGTTCCTTTCTGGCGGAATGATAGGCACATGCCAGATGCTGGTTACTCACCTGCGGCTTGCCAAACCGACAATGTGTGATTCGTGAATAAAATATTTGTTATTGAGAAAAATAAACAACTGATCTGTCGCACAACACAATGGTCAGTGTACTGTCAGCAGCAGAGAATAATGCGCGCAACAGGAATGCGGAAGCTAGGCATGTGTGCCTTGAGAGCGGGAGTTCACGTATTCGAAAGACATTGTCATGAAAGTAGATCTGCCTTTGTCACCAATACATTTCAACAAATTAAATATATCTAATCATCACTCTCTTTCATGATACTCATGTTTTGGTAAAACACCGACCATTTTTTTCCATTTGTGTAGCCTGTTGTATAATTTTAAAAAAATGGCTCTGAGCACTATGGGACTTAACTGCTGAGGTCATCAGTCCCCTAGAACTTAGAACTACTTAAACCTAACTAACCTAAGGACATCACATACATCCATGCCCGAGGCAGGATTCGAACCTGCGACCGTAGCGGTCATGCGGTTCCAGACTGTAGCGCCTAGAATCTTTCGGACACTCCGCCCGGCTGTTGTATAATTAGCTTATTAATGCTGATAGTGTGTATGCAACCATTCAAATGCTTTTTCTCGTCACGGCGAGCCAATTAAAACATTGTTATTTGTGAGGGCTTTTCGATTGTTTCTAGCATGCAGTGGAAACGTTATGTCCACTTGTACATAGTATAATGTCTCTTATTGCATCCATATCCAAGTAACGACAGTGAAACTTATGTACTTCATATCTTCGACGCCTTTTACCAGAAGCGAAAGGGTCATATCTGTGGAAATTACGCCTTTTCGACGTTTTGCGACAGATCGTAGAGATACGTCAGCATAACAGGCAGCAAGTAATAAGCGTGTTTTACTTTCCTGCCTTGCTTCTAGATCACGTGATTTTATAATATTCCTTACTTCCTTATCCACTACCCTCACGATGAATCGTCTGTCCCTTCTTACGATCTGAAAACATTGTGGTGGCAGAAGATATAATCCCAGTGGCTAATGGCTCACCAGTTATTGAACTGTGACAAAAGAATAAACAAAACAAACGAACTGTACAGACTACTATGTACTAACGAAAAGAGATGGAGCGTTTAAACGGCGAAAAACGAAAGACTACTCAGGGATAACAAGATTCAGTATACATTACAGGCCGTATTTTTCGGATGGGCAACACTTTCGATTGGCCATGTGCGCCATTCCGAAGTAAGCATATGGCAGGACTGCCTTCCCGCTCCCCACCTCACCCCTCCCGAAGTACTCGCGTTGCGCGAGAATCTGTGCCGCAACTACAACGCCGCGCGACTTGGCGCCTGCGCGTGTCGGTCCAATTTGCGCCTAGCCTGAGCACCCCCCCCCCCCCCCCCCCCCCGCGCCACCAGCTACACGCTCGGCCCTAGATGCTTTGGCCTTCAGGACACTACCGTATCGTCAAATAGGTTTCTGTTGCACGCTGCGGGGGAAGCGGCGTTCAACGCTGCCAGCCCACTTCACTTCGGCATAATCGCGTCTCGTCGGACGACACTACACGTCTGCAGCCAGCTACTGTCCAAGTTTGTGAGTTCTGTCTTGAAGATGAGGAGCCTCTTGTGCTTCCGTGAACTGTGGCCTTCTTTGGGTTAGCCGACTGTGTTCATGGCATGCAGTCGCACTTCGCAATGTTCTATCGGATGGATGAGATGGACCTGCATTAACTAACTACAGCGATTCCTATTGTGATTGAAACCGATTATCACACTCGCGTGTGGTCTCTGCCGGTTAGGATGTTTTTACGCCCACTGTTCTTACGCTGTGCTAAGAGGCTGCGAGTGATACATCGTCCCTCGTAGCGAGTGTAGAGTGAGACTCAAGTTCCTGCCCCAAGAAGAAAAGTGTCCGCAGAACGTATTCCATTAACGGCATAGAAAAATGTGTTAGACAGCTATTTCTGCCATATTACGAGCAGTACAGAGTTACTGGACTTCGAGATTAGCAAGGAAACTCTTGAGAAGAATTTGAGTTTGAAAGGTGTCAGAATAAGAGAGACGTCTTGTGTGCGAAGGAGACCATGTAGCTTAAAAATACAAAGGCATACTACATTAACTTTTTACGAAAAAATGAAACATAAGGATTAAAGCGTGGATTCATAAACATCACCATGTTAATAAACGTTGTCCATAGTGTCCGAGGAGTGCTGTCAGAACTACCAGTCAATATTTAATTGTTGTACTATGCGGGTCAATGCCTTATAGGCAACCCTCTGCTTATAAGAAAACTAGATTGTATGTTTTGTTACTGCCTCGCCTGCGTTTATCGGTGCTGCCACCCTGGTCAGGTCTTCAGATTGCTTTGGCGACTAAAACTGAGGTAAGGCCGACATTACACTTTCAAATTTATTGGACGAAGTTGATTTGTCCAATATATTGGACGTACAGTGTGTTAACTGTAAGACGGCAGAGTTCAGAGGGGAGTGCGGGGAGAGGAGGAAGAAAGCATTGGCTGGCGAGTTGGGCGGAGCAGTGGGAGGGAGGGGGGACAAGGCATGTCTACCAGTTGCAGTGCTGGCACTACAAATTTCGCGTCATGCTTACACGAAAGCAGACGAAAGGCTTGGAAGTAAAACTCGCTTTAAATGTTGTTCGTAAACGAAACTGAAATCGTGTACATTAAAATCTCTCTATATATAAATGAATGTATGTATGTTTTTTCTGCTCCCTTTCCCTTTCGCAGCATTCAGTCACACGCAATATAATTTTGCGAGCATCGCTTCCTTCTAACCGTAGGCCTACCGGTAGGGGTTGTTGGCGACTCCCTAGATGGCCAGCAACTGCCTCTTCACTCATTTTGATAATCTTTAGCACAACTGCACCATAAAAACACGCAGAACAGTACCGCGCAAAACAATAACGAAGCAGACGACAATGGCTACCTTGTACTACACAGTCAGCTACGTAATGTTGGCAGCAGTCGAAACTGCCTGCCTACCGAAGCCTTCCGACGTTTACCGACTTCTACCGATTCAGGACTAGGGAGAGGTCTGCCATCTAAGAGTTTACACACTGTAGTGTAATAGAGGAGTTTCGTCAAAGGTTGTCTTTCTACCAATTTATTTGATCAAATCTAGCGCCTCGCCTTAGATTTTTATCAAAGAAATTGTTCGTCTTCTGTTTACTGCAATGAGAAATGTAACCACTAAGAGCTGTCTGACATATAATGTTTAGCAACACGGCTTCGAAACTTACACGGTGCGTCGCATCTACAACAAAACTGGTAGGAATGTACGAGGCAGATGAAGTACTGTATAACTTGCAACATCGCGAATACAGAAACGTTAGAAGAAGCGAGATAAAATGCGGATGCCATTAGCCGTCAAGTGCGACCAGGCTGCAACTCCGAGAATATAAAGGAGAAAATTTACAACTTTTGTAGAAATAAAAATATTTGTTCAGGGCTGTAATACGCACTAAATACTTGTTTGCCTTCAGATATTCCCCCTTCTGTTCTTTATAAATAGCTGCATGCGTTTCTGGTTTCATTTTCGTCGATGTGCACTGCGGTATTCGAGTACTATACCGTCACCTAGAGTAGCTTTCTCTGTTGCAAGAAATCGTAGAGTGGTAGGTCGGTCTTTTGCGAATATGGTATTTCTGAGGGGCGTGCTCTGCTTCGTAATATGAGGAGCCACTTTACTGAGCACGTATTGAAATGTGCTCTTGTCCATTCGCAAGTACTTTTCACACGACTTTACGTCCTCAATTTCCAGCGCCCGTAATAAATTTAGATGTATGCTCTCAGTATCTCGCCGTGAAACCCACAGACCACCCAAGTACGTTTCCTTTTCCTTTTTCTCCGTCCCTCTTCCAAAAGCAAACACACTGCAATTGTGGCGTACGCCACAACAAATGATTCTAATGACTCTGAGCACTATGGGACTTAACCGAGCGAGGTGGCGCAGTGGTTAGACACTGGACTCGCATTCGGAAGGACGACGGTTCAATCCCGCGTCCGGCCATCCTGATTTAGGTTTTCCGTGATTTCCCTAAATCACTCCAGGCAAATGCCGGGATGGTTCCTCTGAAAGGGCACGGCCGACTTCCTTCCCCATCCTTCCCTAATCCGATGAGACCGATGACCACGCTGTCTGGTCTCCTTCCCCAAACCAACCAACCAACCAACCACTATGGGACTTAACATCTGAGGTCATCAGTCCCCTAGAACTTAGAACTACTTAAACCTAACTAACCTAAGGACATCACACACATCAATGCCCAAGGCAGGATTCGAACCTGCGACCGTAGCGGTCGCGCGGTTCCAGACTGAAGCACCTAGAACCGCTCGGCCACCATTCGGAAAATTCGACGAAATATTGGATGAAGTATAATACCAGCTTCTAGTGCCACGTCAAAGATCTTTGTCCAATATTTGATCAAATTTCTTTGTCCAATCAATTTGATAGTGTAGTAGCCCCTAACTTGTGGGAAGCGTCGGGACACGCGCAGTGCCGTGACTCAGCAGGGCATCTCGAGGCAACGAGAAGGAAGCCAGTTTGTCTAACAAGACCCCGGGACCTGCAGCACTCCTCTCACAAAGAGGAATATATTTCTGCTGATGATGGTCTGCGCTGTACTCGAATCTTCGGCAACTTTAGAGTCGCCATGATAGGGAAGAGCATGAATTTTTATTCACTCGCAGCAACTGAAGCTGCCCTCTTAGGTTTCTGCCCAACCACACACTGGGCAATCGTCACATATTTGGAAATAAACAGCCAAACACTTGTGACAAGGAATAATAGGAATTTTATTGCTGCTCGTTTCATTTTCAGAAATTTAAGCTTCCTGCTTTAGTCCCTGCCTAACCACACATTCGGGAATCGCCACATATTCGGAAACAAACAGGCAAATATTTACTTATGCCTTCGTTTCCAAGCACAAGGAAGTGTAAATAACATCAAATATTGCAGAACATACTTATACCATGTTCGTAAAAAATTCCCAGAGCGAAGACAAAAATAAAAAAAAAAACTTTGCGTACAGCGGGACGCGAACCTGTTTTCTTCGATTCTGTAGTTCTTGTCTTTATCCATTATGCTATGCCCAAGACGTGTTTTTTTTTTTTTTTTTTTTTTTCATTTGTATCGGCCATCATAGTATCTGTCGAAGGCATATATCGGTGATGCGTCATTGACTGACGTTTAATTATAAGGCTGACGTGTTTGTGATAAGCCTTGTATGCGGCGTTGCCTCGAAACAGCATACTAGTAGACGCGGAGCCTTTCTAACAGCCCATAACACGTAAGTCAGCATGGCGTCTCCCAACTTGTCAAGGATACGAGTACAGCAAAGACCATCACCGGAAACAAACCCCTCCCTCCGAGAGGATGCATAAAGCCCCAGCGTGTAATGTCTGCCTTGTCTCCCAGCGAATGTTTACAGAGTGCCTGCAAGTGGAGGCGCCGGCGGAGTGTATTTAAAGCAGCTCGTTGTCACCATTAGCGGGCGCCCGCTTCTGACGTCACGATCTGATTGTTTAGACATGCGCACTCGCCAGTCAACTGGCCGCCCAGCGCCTGTTGCCGAGCCAATCATCATAGTGCACACGCACGACACCGTACACCTTTAATTGCGCCACAGACGTGGAACCATCGGGCCCAGGGCCTACCAATACAAACGTTGCAATGGAGGCGCGCACACTACAACTACGTGTGACCAGATCTCACCCTGTTGGAAATTTCAAGTTAGTCGTGCGACCTATCACTTGCGTGTAATGGCACTTTGAAAAATAATTTGAATATATGTCAAAAATTCTGTAATATGGTTTGTTGTACATTATTCGTAGCGTTCTTAACAAGTCAGCAACGCATAGGATTGCCACCTATAGCTGGAGCAAAAACCGGACAACTCAAAAATGTATTATTATTATATTACTGTTACTATTATTATTATTACTCACAACTCACTTCACAATACGTGCGTTACAGCTGCTACAACAGGAAGCATGCATTCTTTTAACACGTCATTCATTGTTAATACTGCGACTCCAGCCATTTCTGCCGGCCTCTAGTTTCTTTGTTAGTTACATTTTGAAGTTATACAACTTTTCTTACTTCACAGCTTTAACAAGTTCTTTCCCGTTGTCGAATTTGATAAATTTAGCAAAATCAGCACATTTCATACTGTAGTTAAAATTCATAAATAGTTCGGCTTTCACCATTTTCACTTTCAATCTGTTTCTTTCATTGCTCCACATATTTAACATCACACTGAAAATCCACTCTACAGACACATTGGATGGTGGCACTGGTATCACATGTTGAACAAATATCAGCAAATTATGTGCTTAGCATCTCTTTAAAAATGTCACCCATTTGTTTGAAATGTTTGAGTCTTGTAAGTCCTTAATGAATGGCAAGATGCCATTCAGTGTACATGCTTCAGAAAATAGTTCGTCACCGTTTATATTTATGTTGAAATAATCTACACTGAAGAGCCAAAGAAACTGGTACACCTGCCTAATGTCGTGTAGGGCCCCCGCTAGCACGCAGAAGTGCCGCAACACGACGTGACATGGACTCGACTAATGTCTGAAGTAGTTCTAGAGGGAATCGACACCATGAATCCTCCAGGGCAGTTCATAGTACCAGGCGGTGGAAATCTCTTTTGAAAAGCACGTTGCAAGGCAAACACATATATGCTCAATACTGTTCATGTCTGGGAAGTTTGGTGGCCAGCGGAAGCGTTTAAACTCGGAAGAGTGTTCCTGGAGCCACTCTGTAGCAATTCTGGACGTGTGGGGTGTCGCATTGTTCTGCTGGAGTCGCCCAAGTCCATCGGAGTGCACAATGGACAACAATGGATCCAGGTGATCAGACAGGGTACTTACGTACGTGTCACTTGTCAGAGTCGTATCTAGACGTTATCAGGGGTCCCATATCACTCCAACTGCACACGCCCTGCACCATTACAGAGTCTCCACCAGCTTGAACAGTCCCCTGCTAACATGCAGGGTCGTGGATTGATGTGGTCGTCTCCATACCCATACACGTCCATCCGTTCGATACATTTTGAAATGAGACTCGTCCAACCAGGCAACATGTTTCCACCCATCAAAACTCCAATGTCGGTGTTGATGGGCCTAGACGTGGCGTTAAACTTTGTGTCGTGCACTCATCAAGGGTACACGAGTGGACCTTCGGCTCCGAAAGCCCATATCGATGATGTTTCGTTGAATGGTTTGCACGCTGACGCTTTTTGATGGCCCAGCACTGAAATCTGCAGCAATTTGCGGAAGCGTTGCACTTCTGTCACGTTGAACGACTGAAGGTCGTCGTTGGTCGCGTTCTTGCAGGATCTTTTTCCGGCCGCAGCGAAGGCGGAGATTTGATGTTTTACCAGATTCCTGATATTCACGGAGCACTCATGAAATAGTCGTACGGGAAAATCCCCACTTCATCGCTAGCTCGGTGATGCCGTGTCCCATCGCTCGTGCGCCAACTATAACACCACGTTCAAACTCACTTAAAAAAAGGGGGGCTGTAACGGAAAATGTAAACATTTATTTAGAAAATCATTACAGCCATATTTATTAATGTACAAATCTAAAATTTTGCATGTGTAAAGCAAAAGAGCTGTGTATTAACGGAAAAATATAATCAAATGTGGAGGATTAATATTTTGCCAGAAATTTGTTTTGTTAATTTTTTATTGCCTTTTTTTATAAAAATCCGTAAATTAAATTCTAATCTTAAAATTTTATCATAGTGTCCTTAGAAGATTATAAGACCACTGAACTACAGTTATTAATTTATTGTATCATTAACAGAGTTTTGCAAAGAAGGGAAGGCAGAAAGGTGGAAGGAGTATATAGAGGGTTTATACAAGGGCGATGTACTTGAGGACAATATTATGGAAGTGGAGGAGGATGTAGATGAAGAAGAAATGGGAGATAAGATACTGCGTGAAGAGTTTGACAGAGCACTGAAAGACCTGAGTCGAAACAAGGCCCCGGGAGTAGACAACATTCCATTAGAACTACTGATGGCCTTGGGAGAGCCAGTCCTGACAAAACTCTACCATCTGGTGAGCAAGATGTACGGGACAGGCGAAATACCCCCAGACTTCAAGAAGAATATAATAATTCCAATCCCAAAGAAAGCAGGTATTGACAGATGTGAAAATTACCGAACAATCAGTTTAATAAGCCACAGCTGCAAAATACTAATGCGAATTCTTTACAGACGAATGGAAAAACTGGTAGAAGCGGACCTCGGGGAAGATCAGTTTGGATTCCGTAGAAATGTTGGAACACGGAGGCAATACTGACCTTACGACTTATCTTAGAAGAAAGATTAAGAAAAGGCAAACCTGCGTTTCTAGCATTTGTAGACTTAGAGAAAGCTTTTGACAACGTTAACTGGAATACTCTCTTTCAAATTCTAAAGGTGGCAGGGGTAAAATACAGGGAGCGAAAGGCTATTTACAATTTGTACAGAAACCAGATGGCAGTTATAAGAGTCGAGGGGCACGAAAGGGAAGCAGTGGTTGGGAAAGGAGTGAAACAGGGTTGTAGCCTCTCCCCGATGTTATTCAATCTGTATATTGAGCAAGCAGTAAAGGAAACAAAAGAAAAATTCGGAGTAGGTATTAAAATTCATGGAGAAGAAGTAAAAACTTTGAGGTTCGCCGATGACATTGTAATTCTGTCAGAGACAGGAAAGGACTTGGAAGAGCAGTTAAACGGAATGGACAGTGTCTTGAAAGGAGTATATAATATGAACATCAACAAAAGCAAAACGAGGATAATGGAATGTAGTCAAATTAAATCGGGTGATGCTGAGGGGATTAGATTAGGAAATGAGACACTTAAAGTAGTAAAGGAGTTTTGCTATTTAGGGAGTAAAATAACTGATGATGGTCGAAGTAGAGAGGATATAAAATGTAGACTGGCAATGGCAAAGAAAGCGTTTCTGAAGGTGAAAAATTTGTTAACATCGAGTATAGGTTTAAGTGTCAGGAAGTCGTTTCTGAAAGTATTTGTATGGAGTGTAGCCATGTATGGAAGTGAAACATGGACGATAACCAGTTTGGACAAGAAGAGAATAGAAGCTTTCGAAATGTGGTGCTACAGAAGAATGCTGAAGATAAGGTGGGTAGATCACGTAACTAATGAGGAGGTATTGAATAGGATTGGGGAGAAGAGAAGCTTGTGGCACAACTTGACTAGAAGAAGGGATCGGTTGGTAGGACATGTTTTGAGGCATCAAGGGATCACAAATTTAGCATTGGAGGGCAGCGTGGAGGGTAAAAATCGTAGAGGGAGACCAAGAGATGAATACACTAAGCAGATTCAGAAGGATGTAGGTTACAGTAGGTACTGGGAGATGAAGAAGCTTGCACAGGATAGGGTAGCATGGAGAGCTGCATCAAACCAGTCTCAGGACTGAAGACCACAACAACAACAACAGAGTTTTAATTTTGCACATCCAAAATTAACTTTTTTTCTACATACAATCATCTAAAAGTCAGAATGTAATCGCAGGATCTCGTATTTTGTAGTTCTAGGCAGACAGCAACACGTTGTGAACGGTTCCTGATAATTTCATAGCATTAGCGCACATACTTCTTAAGAAAAGGCTTCTAATAACGTAACAAATCTAAACCAGAGAAAATGAGGTTCAAAGATTTTCTTCTCATACTTCTACATGTAATAAGCTTACGTCAATTTTAAAATCCTCCATACTGATACTGCTCATCCTCCAGGTTTCTCTTCTCTCCTCTTCGAATCTGCCTGACCTGTATTTGCAGGTAAGACAGTGATCTGTTGGCTTTCTTGACCCTGCTCTCGTCGATGGTGTAACACGCTGTTGTTGTGAACACACTAGGATCTATACCATCTGCTTTCAGCACATATATTCTGCCATTATTTCCGTTATTGCAACATAAAACGACACGTATTTTGAGTACTTTTAAGTACACAGAATATTTTTTTTGAGCATCTAATCTAAATTAAATTATTGAGGCTTTCATTTGCATTTTGTGTATTTCCGTGAGGACACTTTCTCAATAAATCAGGGTTTGCAAGAGACCTGAATGTGGGCTTAATTGCATTCATATCAGGTTCTGGTAATGAGAGTTTATGTGAATATGTCTCATTTCTGTTGTTGAACTTACCCCAATCGTCCTTCGGACACAGATTGTGCATTGGTTTTTGGTCAGTGGATAGTTTGTAGAAGAAAACTGCCCGCACAGCACGCCTCATTGCCTCTAAATTATGTGTTTTTCGTGATAACTCATCCATAAAATAATGAAGGGAATCAATTTCTTTCAGGGTAAGCCTGCCTTTTCCTCCTAGTGGTTCTCCATCCTCAAGTGCTTCACCCTTCTTCTCTTTCAGTAAGCGACGAAGCCAATCACCAAGCCTCTTTTGGATGTAGCCAACACATTCCAACTTTTCTATTGTTGTATTGAACGGATTTTTATCTGTTGCAGTTCTGAACGAAGAGGAGTCCCCATCGCCAAGGTATTTAGTATATCTAACACCATACTGGTCCTCAGATCTGGAGAACGTCCTCACAACCGCAGCAGCCTCCATGCCCCCACTTGAGCCACTATAATTTTTAGAGCATGTTACTGCATGCTTTTCTTGCCACAGTTTCTCACTGTCTTCATTACTGGGCATTTTCCTTGTTGCACACTGGTGGCAGTATTTAGACATAATTTCTACATCTAAAACTTAACATGAGTCAATACCAATTACAGATGCAACTCCATAAAGAGATGTGTGACCCCTTTTCATCCAGTTCCCATCTACAGGCACACACGTTAGTAATATTTATAGGAAATTCACTGTCATGAATATCTACCCCAGGATCTATTTCTTTTTGGTTTATTGCCACCAATTCCTCCAGTGCTTTCTTCATAGAAACTTTGGCAGTTTTGTATAGAGCGTCGTACATTTCTTTATTTATTTTTTCAAACCTTGCACAAGATAGGGGCATGTTCAGAAAACGACTAATAAATTACCTCCTTCCCTTCCCTGTTTGTAGCCTGCTGTATTTGAGAAGCTCACTATAACACACGTATCACTCAGTCACTACAATGCCATTCTTAAACACTTCAGTTTTAAACTAAACGCATGCCGTGTTCGGTTCACCAAACACATCCACGACAAAATACAGCACGGTATTTCACTAAATCAATCGGCTGCGCGCAGCAATGGGTATACTTGCGTTCATTTGTTCGACAGCGGTATTCCTTTTAAAATTAGACGGTCTTTATTGCAAGCACCGATACTAAAATTATGATGCGACATTGTCACTGCTTGTTTCGTTTGTTGTTTTTTGCCGCTATATAATGTAACTGTGCAGAAGATTAAATAGACATAAACTGATTTGTAGCTCTGATTTATTCTCTACGTGGAAGTGACATGCAGCTGTTGTGAGAAAATACCACTATTATTGGCCTGACTTTCCGAGTTCGTTCTTATTGGAATGACTTGTCGACAATGAACACCGCGTGCCGGTCGCGGTGGTCTAGTGGTTCTAGGCGCGCAGTCCGGAACCGCGGGACTGCTACGGTCGCAGGTTCGAATCCTGCCTCGGGCATGGATGTGTGTGATGTCCTTAGGTTAGTTAGGTTTAAGTAGTTCTAAGTTCTAGGGGACTGATGACCTCCGATGTCAAGTCCCATAGTGCTCAGAGCCATTTGAACCATTTTTGAATGAACACCGCGGTGTAATCAAAATACAAAGCCTCTTTGATCTCTTTGACACGGATTTTCGAACAAATGAATGCGCCGACATATTACAATACTCTGGAATTCGTTGCGACAAGTCCACAATGCTTGAGATGCAGTCTGATACAAAATATTGAAACCAAAGAATAATCAAATTGAAAAGTTTAACTAAGTCCATTTTCATTATTTGGCTTCTGTAAAAAATTTTAAAAATGAATTTAGTAAATATGAATTTAGCCTAATTTAAGGGGCCCGAAAACCGAACTTCTGACATCCGGTTGGGACGTTCGACTGGAGACCATAGTTTCCATTTAAAAACCGGTCTGTCTGGTTTAAAACCAGGCAACGCAGAAGATTTACAATGGCTCTATAGTCGGTGTCAGCCTACGTAGCGCAGCGATAGCGTTACCGCCAACCAATGGGACCCGGGTTCGATTCCCGGCAGGGGACCGGGTGTCTTGTATCCTTCATCACCACAATCGTCATCAATGACACGCAAGTCGCCGTAGTGGTGTCAACTAAAAGGACATGCAATACGGAGGCCTAACCCCGAAGGGGATATCCCGGCCAATAAATGCCATACCATCATTTCCTTTCTATAGCCGGTTATGTCGTCAAAGCGCCGATCCTTCACACAAATATCTGTGCTTTGGCGTTTTTTCGTGGTTGTTTCGTTATAACAAAAAGTCTCGTCCCTCTGATGATGTTTTCCGGAAAAGAATTTTCCGCTTTTCGCATTTCATTCAAGTCACCAACCTGTCGTTTTTGTTAGGGAGTCAGGGTTTGTGGAACAAACTTTCCATACACTTTTCTCTGCTTCAAAACTGACTGGAAAACCTTCTTGAAAGCTTGATATAGAGGATGTTGCTCCATTACTTTTTGTTACACAATGCTGACACAACTACGGCCACATTTCCATTAATTTTTTTAAACAGCCTGCTCGTGCTCGCAACTAACTGGTCGAATGCACGTCTGTTGTTTACAGGTGTTAGTTCAAGCTGCCATGTAATTACTTGCGCCGACGTCGCGTGTCCGCCAAGATTAAAATCAGCCTCGCACCTTTTTGGATGATTCCTAACCACAATGCGGGTATATCCATGGAATGAGCATTGCGTACTGCGCATACGCCGACATGAAAGAGAAATGCCACGTGACTTCTGCTGTAACGCTGTTGTTTAAATTTCGCGCAAAAAACATATATTTTCCTGTTTTTCACACATTTGTTTATCAGTGACAGCAATGGTGAATAACTGCAGCTGCCACGAGTACTGTTGGAAGTAGTACCTGAAAGGAAAATTTACTTTTCATAGCTAAGTACAAAATGCTGTACGAAACATCATCGAACCTGCAAGCACAACACATTATGTGCCGCATACCGGGCTCACTTGATTCCACAGCAACAACAATATATGCGATTTATTGTGCAATAGCGGACATTTGTTGTGTACCGTTTTAAGCTTTAACGTCTGACAGATGATGACGCAGTTGTTTAAATTAGTTCCACACTACTGAAGCTCTATAGCAGCGCTTTGTTAGTACACTCGTACGTAAAAGCGTAGCTGATTTCTCTTGATCTTCGACAGATGAAGTTGATGTCCAATCCACTCTAGTGTCGTTAGAAAGCTTGAGATTGACACGCTCTGATTACAGAATCTTTCGATACCATTTACGCAGCGACCACAGCGTGTTAGGAGTGACATTCGTGAGCCTTATCTGGCGTACTAGCTGATTAACCAGCTTTGTTCGGTCTCCAACTTACCGGAAGCTTATATTACATTATATTATGCCACTCTGCTTCCGTTCCAAGTAGTGAAATACCATCGGGGCAATCACCAGTCAGCCTAGCAACACCGGAAGCTAGGGATGGCACACGAATAGCAGTCGTTATCGATTAGTTTTACACACTACCCCCTCCCCCCCCCCCAATCTTTCCATCCCTCCCCAGTGATGTTATGGGTGTCTTCCTGGCAGTGTATTTTATCCTAGATAGTAAGCCATGTCTGTACTAAATTTGGATTAAATTTTTCCAGATGTCCCAGATGTGTTTTTCATTATTATATTTTTAAATTGCCCTTTGGCGTTAATCATTTAGCCAAAGAAATGAATAATTGCAGATTTGATGCAAAATAGTGTATGTACAAAAATAAGCATTAGAAATTGCTTCATGGTACACTTGGTACATTCACACACTCAGTGCAGTCCATATATCACAAGTGTGCCAGTGTTATGCGTATATATCACACCTTAAATTAACGCATCTCCCCTAATCCTAGAAGTGCTACAGGTATCCTAGTCACGGAGTATTATTTTTTCCAGATAGTAATCATACACAGATATAGCAAGTTTGGTTGAAATTGCTATGAATATACTAGGGTTATGCTCTACACGTCACAAATATCTGGCGCTTGCCCCACCCCTAAGAGCAAAATGTTTTCGAGACTCATCAATCAGTGCACCAAACTCAAAAATATGGACTTGTCGCTGCTGTAACATCGTTTGTTTTCGATTAATTTTGCATGACACTTCCTTCAGCCTCCACGCCACCACTAACAATGGTATTTCGCAACTAGAAAGTCGTACATGTACCACGCTTACTTGGAATTGTTCGAGCTCTCCCTCTCTCTCTCTCTCTCTCTCTCTCTCTCTCTCTCTCACACACACACACACACACACACACACACACACACACACACACACACACACATTCGCCGACATAGTTTCGGAGGTTGTTCAGAGATCTTTTGAGAGAATTCAGATACGAGGGACTCGTGGTCTGTCGTGCCTCGTTACGTTTCGTTTGGTCTCTTACTCCCATTTTCCTGTCATCTAAATATCACTTAAAATATTTGCACAACAGTTCAGATGTCTTGGCGGTGTGTGCAATGTATGACTTGTCTGAAAACAAAGCTGCTCCACGAACACACGGCACTAGCTACTGACAATGGCAATGCCCACTTTACTCTTCACCCACAAGATAGCATTCCATGGCGCTCGGATCTGTGTCTGCTTTGGTCTTCAGACAATGTTAGTTGTACGTCAACAGTGATGCACCACAGTACGGGCAGGTCTGAGTTTACCGATGTTCCCGGTTTACGTATTCAGTGAATTCAATAGAAGAGTGGCACAGCCGGCCGCGGTGGTCTCGCGGTTGAGGCGCTCAGTCCGGAACCGCGCGACTGCTACGGTCGCAGGTTCGAATCCTGCCTCGGGCATGGATGTGTGTGATGTCCTTAGGTTAGTTAGGTTTAAGTAGTTCTAAGTTCTAGGGGACTGATGACCTCAGAAGTTGAGTCCCATGGTGCTCAGAGCCATTTGAACAGCGGCACAACCAGCAATGCTGAGTGGCAACAGTACTGAGATTGCAGCATTACTCTGTGTTTTGAGTTTTTTTTGGTGATTGCATATTACTGACTTTTTATTCCATATTACAGACTTTTATACTGCTGTGAAGCCATTTTAACAAAAAAGGTAACTGACGTAACAATAATTACATTATTGCTCTGTAACAGATCATCTGAGACCACGGGTCCCTTTAATCAAAATGCTCTGAAAATATCCTTGATCAACCTTTGAAATTTTTTCGGTGTTGAATTCGGGTCCATCCTACAGATACGAGGATACAGTATCTGAATACATTTATCTTAAACTTTATGACTAACACACGAATTTCGACTTCAATTTTTGAAGCGGTCCATTTCTGTTATTGAATGGACGGTGTTGTTGTTGTTGTTGTCTTCAGTCCTGAGACTGGTTTGATGCAGCTCTCCATGCTCCTCTCTCCTGTGCAAGCTTCTTCATCTCCCAGTACCTACTGCAACCTACATCCTTCTGAATCTGCTTAGTGTATTCATCTCTCGGTCTCCTCTACGATTTTTACCCTCCACGCTGCCCTCCAATACTAAATTGGTGATCCCTTGATGCCTCAGAACATGTCCTACCAACCGATCCCTTCTTCTGGTCACGTTGTGCCACAAACTTCTCTTCACCCCAATCCTATTCAATACTTCCTCATTAGCTATGTGATCTACCCTTCTGATCTTCAGCATTCTTCTGTAGCACCACATTTCGAAACCTTCTATTCTCTTCTTGTCCAAACGATTTATCGTCCATGTTTCACTTCCACACATGGCTACACTCCATACAAATACTTTCAGAAATTACTTCCTGACACTTAAATCTATACTCGATGTTAACAAATTTCTCTTCTTCAGAAACGCTTTCCTTCCCATTGCCAGTCTACATTTTATATCCTCTCTACTTCGACCATCATCAGTTATTTTGCTCCCCAAATAGCAAAACTCCTTTACTACTTTAAGTGTCTCACTTCCTAATCCAATTCCCTCAGCATCACCCGACTTAATTCGACTACATTCCATAATCTTCGATTTGCTTTTGTTGATGTTCATCTCGTACCCTCCTCTCAAGATACTGTCCATTCCGTTCAACTGCTCTTCCAAGTCCTTTGCTGTCTCTGACAGAATTACAATGTCATCGGCGAACCTTAAAGTTTTTATTTCTTCTCCATGGATTTTAATACCTACTCCGAATTATTCTTTTGTTTCCTTTACTGCTTGCTCCATATACAGATTGAATAACATCGGGGAGAGGCTACAACCCTGTCTTATTCCCTTCCCAACAACTGCTTCCCCTTCATGCCCCGCGACTCTTATAACTGCCATCTGTTCAAATTGTAAATAGCCTTTCGCTCCCTGTATTCTACCCCTGCCACCTTTAGAATTTGAAAGAGAGTATTCCAGTCAACATTGTCAAGAGCTTTCTCTTAGTCTACAAATGCTAGAAATGTAGGTTTGCCTTTCCTTAATCTTTCTTCTAAGATAAGTCGTAGGGTCATTATTGCCTCACGTGTTCCAGTATTTCTACGGAATCCAAGCTGATCTTCCCTGAGGTCGGCTTCTACTAGTTTTTCCATTCGTCTGTAAAGAATTAGTGTTAGTATTTTGCAGCTGTGGCTTATTAAACTGATTGTTCGGTAATTTTCACATCTGTCATCACCTGCTTTCTTTGGGATTGGAATTATTATATTCTTCTTGAAGTCTGAGGGTATTTCGCCTGTTTCATATATATTGCTCACCACATGGTAGAGTTTTGTCGGGACTGGCTCTCTTAAGGCCGTCAGTAGTTCCAATGGAATGTTGTCTACTCCGGGGGCCTTGTTTCGACTCAGGTCTTTCAGTGCTCTGTCAAACCCTTCACGCAGTATCATATCTCGCATTTCATCTACATCCTCTTCCATTTCCATAATATTGTCCTCAAGTACATCGCCCTTGTATAGACCCTCTATATACTCCTTCCACCTTTCTGCTTTCCCTTCTTCGCTTAGAACTGGGTTTCCATCTGAGCTCTACATTTGTCCTTTAGCCATCCCTGCTCAGCCATTTTGCACTTCCTGTCGATCTCATTTTTGAGACGTTTGTATTCCTTTTTGCCTGCTTCATTTATTGCATTTTTATATTTTCTCCTTTCATCAATTAAATTCAGTATTTCTTCTGTTACCCAAGGATTTCTACTAGCCCTCCTCTTTTTACCTACTTGATCCTCTGCTGCCTTCAGTACTTCATCCCTCAAAGCTACCCATTCTTCTTCTACTGTATTTCCTTCCCCCATTCCTGTCAATTGTTCCTTTATGCTCTCCCTGAAACTCTGTACAACCTCTGGTTCTTTCAGTTTATCCAGGTCCCATCTCCGTAAGTTCCCACCTTTTTGCAGTTTCTTCAGTTTTAATCTACAGGTCATAACCAATATATTGTGGTCAGAGTCCACATCTGCCCCTGGAAATGTCTTACAATTTAAATCCTGGTTCCTAAATCTCTGTCTTACCATTATATAATCTATCTGAAACCTGTCAGTATCTCCAGGGTTCTTCCATGTATACAACCTTCTTTCTTGATTCTTAAACCAAGTGTTAGATATGATTAAGTTGTGCTCTGTGCAAAATTCTACCAGGCGGCTTCCTCTTTCATTCCTTAGCCCCAATCCATATTCACCTACTACGTTTCCTTCTCTCCCTTTTCCTACTATCGAATTCCAGTCACCCATGACTATTAACTTTTCGTCACCCTTCACTACCTGAATAATTTCTTTTATTCCATCATACATTTCTTCAATTTCTTCGTCATCTGCAGAGCTAGTTGGCATATAAACTTGTACTACTGTAGTAGGCGTGGGCTTCGTGTCTATCTTGGGCACAATAATGCGTTCACTATGCTGTTTGTAGTAGCTTACCCGCATTCCTATTTCCCTATTCATTATTAAACCTACTCCTGCATTACCCCTGTTTGATTTTGTATTTATAACCCTGTAGGCACCTGACCAGAAGTCTTGTTCCTCCTGCCACCGAACTTCACTAATTCCCACTATATCTAACTTTAACCTATCCATTTCCCTTTTTAAATTTTCTAACCTACCTGCCCAATTAAATGATCTGACATTCCACGCTCCGATCCGTAGAACTCCAGTTTTCTTTCTCCTGATAACGATATCCTCTTGAGTAGTCCCCGCCCGGAGATCAGAATGGGGGACTATTTTACCTCCGGAATATTTTACCCAAGAGGATGCCATCATCATTTAATCATACAGTAAAGCTGCATGCCCTCGGGAAAAATTACGGCCGTAGTTTCCCCTTGCTTTCAGCCGTCCGCAGTACCAGCACAGCAAGGCCGTTTTGGTTATTGTTACAAGGCCAGATCAGTCAATCATCCAGACTGTTGCCCTTGCAACTACTGAAAAGGCTGCTGTCCCTCTTCAGGAACCACACGTTTGTCTGGCATCTCAACAGATACCCCTCCGTTGTGGTTGCACTTACGGTACAGCTATCTGTATCGCTGAGGCAAACAAGCCTCCCCACCAACGGCAAGGTCCATGGTTCATGGGGGGGAGGATGGACGGTGTGTCCAGGAAAAATAAAATAAAACTGGAAAACACCACTCGGTATTTTCCTGGCCGCAGCGTTGCGGTGACTCGGCAGAAATGACTGCTCCACAGAAAGGCCTTTTCCACACGCTCTTCCGTACGTTTCCATGCCGCTGTGATCTTCCGCGATTTCGCCGTACAGGTACGGCATCTTCCAAACACACTTCCCCGAAAGTAACTTTCCGTCATTGATGATGAGGTCCCATACTTCGAGGAGCGTAGGGGACGATGCGGGAGACCCGCACCGCCGTACTAGGCAAGGTCCTAGCGTTAACAATCTGCTGTTCTGTCTCCACCCACAAACGTACAGATGACCTCGCACAAGGCTTGTTCGTGACACGTCGTGCTGCAAATGGACATGCAGCACTTAATTATCCATTATATAGATCTGAATATAAAAGTGTTCACTAGCAGTGGGTCACTTAATACTTGATAATGTTTTGGAAGAGTTACTGATAATTGTTTTCATCTGTGTACCTGCCAGACATATCCAGGTGAACTGTCACGCGCCAATACTACGGCTATGCGTATTAATGCTATTCCTGATTTTTTTCAAACTTCCATCACGCAATAGTCTCGATCTTTTATGTCTTGGAATCCAGCCGAGAATTGTCATAGCCCTTCTACTATCTAACAGAGATGCTACAAGGAAAAAATAATAAATGTGAAAAAAAGTTCAAAAATTGTATTGATGTTGACACCATATCCCTCCACATAGCATCCAGTGATAACGAATGAGGATGACTCGGTGGTCGGTCGACTATCGCGTCTGTTTCATTCCACAACGCCCAAGTCCTAGCCGCTGTTACGAAGTGTGCTACTTGTGAATTCAATAAAAGAAGTAAACAGTACGAACGGTTGTCTTATGAAAGTAAGATTGTTGCATAAATTGGAGAACCGATGACTTTAATACATGTAAAGAGAAGAGACACGTTTCGATAAGCAGCACGATTAGATTTCATATAAAGCGTGTTTTCTCTGTTAACCATTCCTTACCCATGTCTAGGGTTTTTAATAAGGTATTGTACATTATTTTGGGAAATTGTTCTCTATACTTTGTGTGATCAATAAAGTAAGTGAAAATACTTTATTTCACATAGTTTGATTCTTGGATTCATTTTATATAAATCATTATAGTTGATCATAGTTTTGCTTAATTGTAACGGATCAGCGAAGTGACTGAACCATGAACTGAGTAAGCGTTTTCGAATACGACGTAAACGCAAATGTCAATATTGTCAGTGTTGAAGTTTCAATTTAGAAAGAGTGAGAATCGGTTAATTTCATATTCTTTGCAACTTGTAAGTAACGCATATGAATCTGCCAGAATTTGTGCTGTAGGTAAACATGTTCTCTGTGAGTTGTTTATTTCACGAAAAATTGCCGGCGGTCTCCAAAGTACTGCTCGGTTCATATCCGCACAAGTCGCAACATATCGCGTTCTTACGAGGCGACTGTTGCTAATCTCAGCGGTCTAACAGTTGGGAGTACTGTTAGTAGCATCCGAAAATGTTTCGGCTACGTTCGGTATGTCGAGCACATATTCAAGCTCAGAGGAAAATGTGGTTTGTAACGTAGCAAATTATTACGAGTTGTCGTCTTGCATTGAAAGTGTAGCTTGCCGTGGAGCCGACAGGAGTGCAGACTTCGGTCTTCACGCTGGCACAGCTCACGCTGGCTAATGGACCAAGCGACCCGTGTACTCTCTATGAATCTGAAGAAGTACTATTAAACATTAATCGATCTTTTTCGTACTTGGTACACCAGATTCTATGGATAACACAACTACAGTGTTAAAATTTCAAATCCATAACTTCAGTTATAAATTTGTACCTAAAACGCATAATCACCGTGGAATTAAACGAGATGCTACATCTATATCTGTTCTCCGCAATCCACCTTACGGTATGTGGTGAAAGGGACTTTTACAACAAATCTTATCACCCTCCCCTTTCCCGTTAAGGTTCACGAGTGGCGCCTGGGAAGAATGATTGTCGGTAAAGCTCTGTATGTGGTTTAATTTCTCTGATTTTCTTGTCGTGGTCGTTTTGCGAGACGTATGTGGGAGGGAGAAATACGAGGGTCGTCCACAAAGTAAGATCCGTTTCTATTTCTGTCCGCGGCAGCGCTACGATCGCAGTTCCGAGCGTGCGCGGCAGTTACTCTGACTCAAGTACAAGACATGTACGCCATTTTCAGATCGCTACTGCCGACATGTGCTTTGTAGTGCTTCTTCATATTCTCAGCCGTAGTTGAAAATACCGCCGCGTGTGAAATCAGATTCGTTTTCTAAATGCAAAGTTAAACCAACGGAAATTCATCGGCAAATCTGCGAGGTTTACGGACAAAATGCTGTGAGTGATTCAATGGTCGTAAGATGGGTCAGACTGTTCAATGAAGGACGTGATCAAGTGCACGATGAAGAACGAAGTGGATGCCCGTCTGTGGTTACTGATGAGCTGATTCACACAACTGAAGAGAAGATTAAGCACAACCGTAAGTTTACACTTAGTGCCCTTGCTATGGAAGTTCCGCAAATCTCACGATCACTAATTCATGAAATTGTTACTGAAAAACTTGAAATTTCGAAAACTTTGCTCACGTTGGGTACCAAAAATTCAAGCTGAACAACACAAAAAACAACAGATGGACCGTGCACTTCACGTTTTGACACGCAGCAACGAAGAAGGCGATGGTTTTCTTTCTCGGATAGTCACGGGGAGTGAAACTTGGGTATCGTACGACACCCCTGAAACAAAACGGCAATCAATGCAATGGAGGCACACTTGATCCCCATCGAAGGTTAAGCCTAAGCAAATCTTGACACCTCGAAAAGTCATAGGCAATGTTTTTTGGGACGGAAAAAGCATTTTGCTGATTGATTTCTTACCACGAGGCCATACAGTCAATGCACAGGGTCACTGCGAGACCATTAAGAAATTGCGCCGCGCAATACAGAACAAGCGCCGAGGATTGCGGTCAAAAGGTGTTGTGTTTTCCACGATAATGCCCGACGTCACAGGGCGAATGTGACGAAACAACTCTTAAGGGAATTTCACTGGGATGCCTTTGATCATCCTCTGTACAGCCCGGACCTCGCTCCTAGCGACTTTATCTCTTCTTACACATTACATCTGTCCTTGGTGGATAACACTTCAACGATGATGACGAGCCGAAGGAACATGTTACCACATGGTTGAATACACAGGCGGCAACCTTCTATGAAGAAGGCATACGAAAACTTGTGCTACGCTATGACAAGTGCTTACAAAATTTCGGAAGCTATGTATACAAGTAGTTTAACAGTTGTAACATTTGTACAATAAATATTTTTTCTGTATCTGTACACTTTTTTTGTATATAACCAAACAGAACTTACTTTGTGGACATACCTCGTTTGTTGTCAAACTCTTCGTGAAACGTACGTCCTTTAGCTTCTGTCCCAGCCTGGTGGTGATATTACAACTACCAAATGCATTATCCCGAACCGGAAACCTACAGAACATAGAGAATGGAACAAGCATATCATCGATGCCTCTCAGACTGGATGAGCATCCAGACTTAATGGGTATTACACGACGATCTACCGAGAACGGTACTGGTCTAGCGCGACAGCCGTCTAATGATAGAACGGGTGAAGCTACGAAAATTAGCAGACACGTTATCCGCGCGCCAGAGTAGTTCGTGCTCACGAAACAAAATCCTGTCGACCACCGGACCCGGGGAGGGGCCAGTTGTTGCCGGGTGTCCGTGTGGTCAGCGTCCAGTTCGGTGGATCCTTGGCTGAACCGGAAGCCGCAGCCAACGACGAGGCCACAGGCAGTGGAACTGTGCTGGACTCTCATTGCCAGCGGCGCCCTTCAAACCTTCACTGTCCGCGTATAGTACATACATTATATAACGTCGCCGGAAGATCCCTTGCTGTTAAGACGTACTCCATCGACCTTAAAGTTAACTCTGGAAGGGTACTCATGAGAAATTTATATCAGTATTACACAGGGGTACTGGAGTGCTGTAAAGCGAGGATACTTTGTGACTGAAGACGTAACTTTGCGTCAACTTTGGTAAAAGATCCAGCCCTGACTTCACCTAACCAAAAAAAAAAATCGGAACAGTCTCCATTCTGTGTCGAACGGTTGAAAAACTCTATTAGCTCATATGTATCAAAACTATTCAAAGAGCTAAAACCGATCATCAACGGATTGGTCTGTTTTGACAACACAGAGGTGACTAAAGTCATGTGTTAGCGATATGAATTTATAAAGATGGCGGTAGTATCGCGTAAGCGTTACGGAGATGGTAGATAAACTCCAGTGGAAGACTCTGCAAGAGAGACGCTCAGTAGCTCGGTACGGGCTTTTGTTGAAGTTTCGAGAGCACACCTTCACAGAGGAGTCAAGCAGTATATTGCTCCCTCCTACGTATATCTAGCGAAGCGACCATGAGGATAAAATCAGAGAGATTAGAGCCCACACAGAGGCATACCGACAATCTTTCTTTCCACTTACAATACGAGACTGGAATAGAAGGGAGAACCGCTAGAGGTACTCAAGGTACCCTCCGCCACACACCGTCAGGTGACTTGCTGAGTACGGATGTAGATGTAAATGTAGATACACAAGCTGTATAACACGTCAGTGCATTGGCGGAGCTGTCATTTATACTCAGATGATTCGTGTGAAAAGGTTTATGGCCACATGACGGGAATGAACAGACTTTGAACGCGAAATGATAGTTGGAGCTACACGCATGGAACATTCCATTTCGGAAAAACGTTAGGGAATTTCAATATTCCGAGATTCACAGTACAAAGAGAGTGCCGCGAATACCAAACTTCGGACGCTACCTCTCACCACGGGCATCTCAGTGGCCGACGGTCTTCATGTAACGACGGAAAGCAGCGGCGTTTGTGTAGAGGTGTCAGTGCTGAGTATCTCTGGAATAACAACAGATATTGAAAAACGATTTTCACGGGTATGAATGTAAGGCCAAGCCCCTACCACGCCGTAGCGAAGAAGCGAGGCAACTGTCCCCCAATTGAAGCAGCTGATCGCCGCCATTTGCAGGGATGAATCCTTAGTACTTGGGTTGTGATTTGAAGTATATGAGACGCAACAAGAGCAAATTGAAGCACAAATTAAACACATGTTTGTTTAAAAAAGTACTGAGTATTCGAGTCTATTTTAAAAGTATACTTAAATGAATGAAGTTTCCTAATTTCCGAAATACGTCTGCATAGAGACGCGAAATTTAAGAATGTAAGGCTCTGTCCTGACAAGGTGGAGAGAGTTTACATCGAGTTATTTGCATTTGATAATTACATGAAACTTTTAAAGTAGCAGACAGTACGATTATTATTTAATTCACGTAATTTTCCTGTCAGGTCCTCTTTGCTTTTTGCCGATTCCTGTGTGCATTTTGCACGCTTACTATTGTTTAGCACAGTATTGTCTACACTCGAATTTTGGTATGATTAATTGTAATAACCCATATCACTTTAAATACCGTAGGAATTTCATTCGCATATTAGTTTTTAACACTGATAGCACCTCTGAAAGTGGTTGAGTTTGCAAAATTTGATCAAATATTTGACCATTTACGAAGTATAATCACCACCTGACAACACATGTTAAGTATCTAAACGCAGTTATTCGACCTATCTCTGATTCATACTTAATATATATTTGATTGCCTTGGTAACCTGGAAAACGAACGTTCAAAATTATGCACGCTGACAGTATTTCCACACTATTTACCCTAGCCCTATATTGCACGATTTCCAGGACATTATACCTTTTCCAAATGAGTTGGAAACCCAAATACTGTCGGTATAGCATCGTCCTTCAGTTGACATCCATTTACATAATTTTTCATGTAACAATTCTCTTCAAAATGAAGAGAGCACAGCAAATAATTTGCTATCGGTTGGAAGTTCTCTCTCCGAGTAGCAACTATCCAATTTCCGATTTAGAAAATCATTTGTAAGGGGAAACCTAAATAAAAACAAACGCTCATGATGTATTATTTCTCCTTGAAAATACTATATACAAGTAATAGAAAGTAACAAACAACCAGAAATGACTGACCTGTGAAATGTAACATTGTTTCCGTCTTCGTCTTTGCTTCCATTATACCGTTACAATTAAAAGCAGCACACGAACGTACCATGTTTACGCACTGTTTCCCTGCAAATGGCGGCTTCTATCTCGTTCAATGTGGGGACGCGACACTAGCGCCAATGCGCGGTCTAGTTTTTATTTAGTAAGTCTATGTGCAAGGCAGGGGCTCACGCAAGTAAATACTATGACACATTCTAAAACGTAAACAAATATTATTTTCAACACAAACCTGATTTTTAAATTTACAGCCCATATTATTTCTTACGAAATCAATAACATGAAAGATCACAAAAAGAACGGCGTTGGTTTCGTCACAATACGTCAATTACAAATACTTATAACTACCATTTACCCCTGTGTTAGATCCTTGGTCAGACGTTAATTATGTTTACTCTGGCCGGAACCTTTCGGATTTTCGTTACCGTTAGTCTACTCTCGTAGAGTAGTAAAGATCATAGCAAGAATGAGTAAACGACCGGCCGGTGTGGCCGTGCGGTTCTAGGCGCTTCAGTCTGGAACCGCGTGACCGCTACGGTCTCAGGTTCGAATCCTGCCTCGGGCATGGATGTGTGTGATGTCCTTAGGTCAGTTAGGTTTAAGTAGTTCTAATTTCTAGGGGACTGTTGACCACAGATGTTAAGCCCCATAGTCCTCAGAGCCAATGAGTAAACCCTTTCCTCATTTTCATAGTGTGTGGCTGCACATCTGTATTGTTTTCAGTCCGCCTAACAACAGTGTAAATACCAGTTTGTTGCATCGTATTCGTCAATCACACCGCGATTACGAGGAACATGGGGATGTACAACAGCGGCGCGGTTCGTTTATTTCAGGCATCGATTTCACTTTGGAATTTTTTGTTGTTATTGATTGCGTAGGAAGTAATACGGAGTGTCCAAATAAAAAAAGAACTTGGGTTTGTGTTGAAAGTAATATTTTATTACGTTTTAGAATGTCTCTTAGCATTTATTTTCATGAGGCCCTGCCTTACATTCACGCTTGTGAAAGCCGGTTTTCAATATCTATTGCTGTTCCAGAGATATTTGCACTGAAACGATTAAGTGGACCACCCCGTATATGACATAATTGTTCGAAAATGTCGACGACGAATTTGGTGGTATTGTACATTTCATTTTTTCAGAAAGCTTGAATAAGTTTGTGTTATCTCCCTTAGGTGCTCTGGAGAGATGGTTGTGTTTTCGTTACGACGAAATGAAAGAAAGAGTCAATACTCGCAGTAAGCCCGCCTCTCCCTTCCATTCACGAAATATACCCAAGAAACATCTTGTATCACACTTTGTAACTAATTTGTTGAAAACCAAATGATAATGTCAAAAAACAGATGCTAGAAAAATAAATTTACTTGACACAACCGCTACACTGGGCTACTGCTGATGTACCTTGAACAGTTCTTTGCGTAAAACATATGCCACTTGATGCTCGCTTATGTTGTGAACTGAAACTACAGAGAGCTGCAAATTTCTGACACAGCCTTTTACGAATTTGCATGGGGTGTACCAGTACCCCAGAGTATTGTTCCAGTGTTAATTATATTGTGCCTGGCCATTAATGTCATCCTTTAGTTTGGAAATTCAGTTGCACATAACAGAAATGAACATTAAAAGTTATAAAATATTTTAACAAACTTTTATTTTAACAAAGTTTTTAACAAATCATCACTTAACACTTCCGGGCTGAAATGCCATTGTCCACATATACAGTAGAACTCTCCCCTGACTTTTCGCCTTCGACTGCAGTTCGCCGATTGTCCTCGGAGGATGTCTTCCGCAGTCGAAGGCGCAACGTCACGGGAGAGTTCTATGTATGGACCACGGCATCTTTGCCCGGAAGTGTTAAATGATGACAACACCTGCCGTGAAAGCCTTCATTCTATGATTTTTAACAAATTTTTATCAGCGTGTTTGTTGGAGAAGAACCAATAATCAAAAACTGCAAATACCAGTACTGCATGCCACAGCACCGGAAAGGGGGCCTTCCTTACCGAGCCTGTAGGAAGCTACTCGTTTCCTGGCATGGAGCTGTGAATTAAAGCAAATATTAAATTTATTAAATTATAGTACGTCCGAAATGTGCACGGAAGGCATACGCTGCCGTCTTTATCAATGACACTCGACCAATTCTTACTAATTATTCCTACGAGCTACTCCTGCGTGCTTCAGCACGTGCAGAGCTCAACACTACCATACCACAACCCATTGTCGGCGTTGTAGTACTATTTCTTCCAGTTGTCACACGTTATCTGGCAAATTAGTACAAATACAGGAATCGACGGTGATAGCTAGCCATATTGTCAAAATAAATAATAGATAAGTAATAATGACCAAAATTTCTGTCAGAGATAACGTGTGAGCATACAGGAAGATCACAGTGTTTGACTTTGGATTGTGCACTTACGTATTTGTCCGTATCTATCAACAAACCAGTTGGAGAGTGGGTATAAATATTTGTATTTATTTATTAATTTTAGGCTTAAGCAACACGGACCATACAGTCAGCAATAGTACAGAGTTCACATTAAAACTTTTTGAGTTAAAGTAAAATGATGGAGTAAGCTTAGCTTTGGGAATAACCAACACTTATGCTGATTGAATTACTTGCGTACAAGTCTATTCTTACAATGTTCTATTCAAGTTAGTTTGAGTCTACAGTATATACAGGGTGAAAAGTATTTAAACCGACAAACTCTGGGAGGTTGTAGGGGACATCAAAAAAAATATTTTTCCCTAGTGTCATTTTTTCCTGTGAGGAGTATTTAAACCGGTAGAGGAAGATTTATCTGGCGGCAAATTAATTAAACCAACAAACACTTTTCCATTTTTTTATGACCAAGAGACAACACATTAACACAACCCAATTTCAATTACAGTAGATTTTCAAAAATGCCTCCATTGACACATAAACATAGGTTAAACCGTCGGATCATGTTCTGTCTGACACGGACAAAAAATCCCAGGAGTATCCTGAATTGTTCCTGCTACTGCTACTATCCGGGCAACCAGATCCTCTTCTGATGCAGCAGGAATTGCCTAAACAAGGTTGCGCATCTCTTCCCACACAAAAAAGTCCAGAGGGGACATATCTGGGGATCGAACAGGCCATGATACAGGATCACCTCTGCCAAGCCACGTTTCTGGGAACCGTCGGTCCAGGAATCGACGCACACGACGACTGAAATGTGCCGGCGCCCCGTCATGTTGGAACCACATGCGTTGTCTTGTAGCGAGCGGGACGTCTTCCAGCAGCTTCCTCAAAATGCAGCGTTCTTACCGTGCGACGGCGCCCCTGTCCAGGTAATCTGCTAAATGACCCGGTCTCACGCAGACGTTGGTACACAGCAGCAAAGGTCGTATGATGCGGGATACGACGATTAGGATATTGTTGTTGATAAACCTGCTGTACAGCTCGTCCGTTGTGGTGTGCTACGTAGAAGTCACCAACCATGTCAGTGTACTCACTCCAGGTGTATCGATCCATTAGTAAACAGAGACAATGCACTACTACACTGGTGGACAGCAGTTGCCTACAACTGAAGAGCGTAATACGCCCTCTAAGAACCGTAATGCGGCCTCTAACAACTGAAGAGCGTAATATGACCTCTACTGGTTTAAATAATCCTCATAGGAAAAAATGACATTTGGGAAAAATATTTGTTTTGATGTCCCATACAACCTCCCAGAGTTTGTCGGTTTAAATACTTTTCACCCTGTATACACCCACCAGTTAGTAATACAAAAATTACACAAAACAACAATAATTTGAGTCTAGCAACAGGTCTAGCAGTCGTCTGAAATGCGCCACAGTCCTCAATAGCAGTGGTTGCGAGCTGTTTACATTGAACAGCACATCTGGGCGGGAGCCCAATGGGAAACTTTCCAAATGTAACTGCTGCACCCCTGACTCTGTGAGAACATTGCAACCTCCGTGCTGTTTGTCGCCCAGTGGCAACTAGTTTATCAGTGTTCCGTTAATTTTAAGACAGACGCTTCATCGGTTATATTTACATACAGAAATTACAACTTGAGGTTGTATGGAAAAAACGAATAGAAATTTTAAATAAGACACTGTTTCTGCAAACCAGTGTGTTCTGTAATGGCGGTAAACTGTACAAGCATGCACCTTTTTCGTAATTTTGTAATTGAAAGTTTAAGAGGTACTTGGGCTAGAAAGCGCTAATTTGTTCCCAATTCACCAGGCACCGGTACAAGTTGGTATCATGACAGTCGTGGGAAAAAGCAAAAGCACTAATGTGAACAAATTATTATGATTACATTGAAACATTTTATATATTTATATACTAGGCATCTGTGAAACCTTAAATGTGGAGGTGATGCCAAATTATATTACAAAGGGGGGGGGGGGGGGGTACGAGGTGACGTATCAATAAGTAATGCAGCACGTTTTTTCTCTGCCAATTTCGGGTGAAAAAAATGTGGATTTGTTGTGGGACACCTTGGGATAGTAGCCTCTGTAGTTTCACGAAGTTCCGACAGGTGGCAGCTCTATACGTAGCCTCCAAAATGGCGTGTGTAACGAGGATGCTGCATTCCATGCAGAGAGTTTTCACTGCATGTCTTTTGGTGCAAAACCAGAGCATCGCAGATATTCATAGGCGCTTGAAAAATGTGTTCGGAGACTTGACAGGGAACAAAAGCACAGTGGGATATTGGGCGAGGCATCTGTCATCATCACAAAAAGGTCGTGGAAATCTGTCCGAACTTCTGCGTGCTGACCGGTGGTAAGCAGCTGTGAATCCTGCAATGTTGGAACGTGCAGACATTCTCATTCGAGAACACACACACACACACACACACACACACACACACACACACACACACACACACACACACAAAATAAAATAAAATAAAAAAGAGCAAGCGAACTTCACGATAAAGGATGACAGCCAAAAACAGTTGCAGGATAAAAATTTATTAAAATTCTTGACCAAGGTTTCGGTACATATAAATATACCTTCATCAGAAGTAAAAAATCTAAAATTACATCATGCAATGGAGATTAATAAAACAATTGTGCCAAAGGCGTCGTCAATAATTAAGACATCTTCTTCATTTGTACAACATGACTATAGGCACACGGTCAAAGCGAACAGTTTAGCACCATTACTTCGCCTATGAACTATCGAGACAAGAGTGTCTACACGATAAAGGATGACAGCCACTCTTGTCTCGATAGTTCATAGGCGAAGTAATGGTGCTAAACTGTTCGCTTTGACCGTGTGCCTATAGTCATGTTGTACAAATGAAGAAGATGTCTTAATTATTGACGACGCCTTTGGCACAATTGTTTTATTAATCTCCATTGCATGATGTAATTTTAGATTTTTTACTTCTGATGAAGATATATTTATATGTACCGAAACCTTGGTCAAGAATTTTAATAAATTTTTATCCTGCAACTGTTTTTGGCTGTCATCCTTTATCGTGAAGAATTTCAACAGTTGCTGTTGCAGCCATGTTTAAAATCTTGCAAACGAACTTGTTTTCCTCAGGCCTCACACATGTCTGCGCACCCGGGAGGAACTCACAAAACTGCACCGATCAGTTGTTCCCCATCCACCCCACAGTCTGTATCACGCACCTTCCCACATCCGTGTTTTTGGACCAATGAAGGATACAGAATGAGATTTTCACTCTGTAGCGGAGTGTGCGCTGATATGAAACTTCGTGGCAGATCAAAACTGTGTGCCGGACCGAGACTCGAACTCGGGACCTTTGCCTTTCGCGGGCAAGTGCTCCACCAACTGAGCTACCCAAGCACGACTCACGCCCCGTCCTCACAGCTTTAATTCAGCCAGTACCTCGTCTCCTACCTCCCAAGCTTTACAGTAGCTCTCCTGCGAACCATGAAGGATACACTCTGCCGGAAGTAGTAAGTGGATGATGGGGGGGTTATTGATGTAGCAAGACTTTGTCTGCTACCTCGACAAATAGAGTGGTACCACGCGGGCATACGGGCCCTCCCAGCAAGCTGGCGAAAGGTCATCGCATTGAACGGAGATTATTTTGAAAAACAGAAGTTTGTAGCCAAAAGAGTGGGGGAATAATAAGGTGTATTGTAATCCTGAATAAAATCAACCTGGTTTTAGAAAAAAAATATGTTGGATCACTTATTGAACGCCCCTCGTATTTTGGAGACGCCTGCTCATGCACCGGGTCATAAATTATTTCATTATTTGGATAGGTGAGCTACACTAACCGCAGTCTATGAAGAACAAACTACTCAATCTCACAAGCTGCGACATTGTCGAGAATAAAACAGTGACCCGTATATGCAACAAGTTTCCTTTAATTTACCTCTATGGTCACAAACTGTTTGTTAACAGATTGCCGGTTTCGGTCTATAATGACCATCATCAGATCTGTTTTATAAAAACAAAGTCCTAATGTATGTGCATATGATGTTATTTATATATATTTGACGATGTTAGTGCTGATTTTGCATTTAACATTTGACGATGCCATTATGGCTGCATTACATTAGGACTTTGTTTTTATAAGACAGATCTGATGATGGTCATTATAGACCGAAACCGGTAATCTGTTAACAAAAAGTTTGTGACCATAGACGTAAATTAAAGGAAACTTAAACTACTCAGTGACAAACTTCAAGCTCGGTAATTTTGATCAAAAAGAAATGTTAAACACCAGTTCGCGTATTTCGCCAATGGAATTTCATTGCAGAGCATGCAGCTCTGCAGCACACAGTAGTTGATTTTTTTAATCTTTTTACAAATCTCATGTCGTAGTTTATGTAAATATGTGGTGAATGCCCAAGCCGAAAACTTTTAGTGCAGTATTGTGAGTGTGTTCGTGCTCCAGTATAACTCTGGAAAGCCTGGACCAATTTCTTTCGGAAGGTGTTATGTGTACGACTTATTTGCGCACTTAAAGATCAACTTGCTGAATCGTTTGAGATCTTTTACTGTTAAAGGTAAAACTGTGCTCGACCTGCAGTTTGGTTTGACCACCACAGTGCATGTACTCTGTGTCGTCCTATTAGATGTGGTAGTAGTGTCCTTGCTCTCTTCTGACGTTTGAACTCTCGTATTCAGCCATTGATAGGGGTCATACAGTTTAAGATGCACCACAGTGTAACTTGGAATAATTTTACATAATAAAGTCATTGCAAAGATGAAAGAAGCGACAAGTGACACACTGGAGAGCAACCCCGCATATTTGGAAGTGCAGGAAGCACAGTTGTTTTTATACTTGGGTGCATTATACATTACTGGCCATTAAAATTGCTACACCACGAAAATGACGTGCTACAGAATTTAACCGACAGGAAGAAGACGCTGTGATATGCAAATGATTAGCTTTTCAGAGCATTCACTCAAGGTTGGCGCAGGTGGCGACACCTACAACGTGCTGACATGAGGAAAGTTCCCAACTGATTTCTCATACACAAACAGCAGTTGACCGGCGTTGCCTGGTGAAACGTTGTTGTGATGCCTCGTGTAAGGAGGAGAAATGGGTACCATCACGTTTCCGACTTTGATAAAGGTCGGATTGTAGCCTATCGCGATTGCGGTTAATCGTATCGCGACATTGTTGCTCGCGTTGGTCGAGATCCAATGACTGTTAGCAGAATATGGAATCGGTGGGTTCAGGAGGGTCATACGGGACGCCGTGCTGGATCCCAACGGCCTCGTATCACTAGCAGTCGAGATAACAGGCATCTTATCCGCATGGCTGTAACGGATCGTGCAACCACGTCTCGATCCGTGAGTCAATAGATGGGGACGTTTGCAAGACAACAACTATCAACAAAAATAGTTCGACGATGTTTGCAGCAGCACTGACTATAAGCTCGGAGACCATGGCTGCGGTTACCCTTGACGCTGCATCGCAGACAGGAGCACCTGCGATGGTGTACTCAACGACGAACCTGGGTGCACGAATGGCACAACGTCATTTTTTCGGATGAATCCAGGTTCTGTTTACAACATCATGATGGTCGCATCCGTGTCTGGTGACATCGCGGTGAACGCACGTTGGAAGCGTGTATCTGTCATCGCCATACTGGCGTATCACCCGGCGTGATGGTATGGGATGCCATTGGTTACACGTCTCGGTCACCTCTTGTTCGCATTGACGGAACTTTGAACAGTGGACGTTACATTTTAGATGTGTTACGACCCGTGGCTCCACCCTTCATTCGATCCCTGCTAAACCCTATATTTCAGCAGGATAATGCACGACCGCATGTTGCAGGTCCTGTACGGGCCTTTCTGGATACAGAAATTGTCGACTGCTGCCCTGGCCAGCACATTCTCCAGATCTCTCTCCAATTGAAAACGCCTGGGTTTGACTCAATGCCCAGGAGTATCGAGGCCGTTATTACGGCCAGAGGTGGTGTGGTTGTTCTGGCTACTGATTTCTCAGGATGTATGCACCCAAATTGCGTGAAAATGTAATCACATGTCAGTTCCAGTATAATATATTTGCCCAATGAATACCCGTTTATCATCTGCATGTCTTCTTGGTGTAGCAATTTTAATGGCCTGTAGTGTACATCTGGAGCGGACTGTATGGAGCAGGAAGAAGTGTCAGTCGTACGGTGCTTCCCTGGAGCACAGCCAGCGGTGCTCCACATCCAGACGAACGCAGACACCGGGGCCCGCCGTGCTGTGTGTGGACAGCTGCTGTTTCTGCTATGCAGCGCTACTGCACCCCTCCTGCTCTGCGTATGTACGTCATCCGGCTCCAAGGCGAACAAGTAGTGGCAGACGCATCGTGGAAATTCCCTACGCTTCCGCGTGGCCAGTGGCCCACAAATCCGTGTCCACGTACTTACTTTATTTTCCTCCGGCTGCACGAGGTCAGGAGCGCCACAGCAGCTTCCTCGCAGAAGCAGGCAACACATACGCAGTATGGCCAAAACGCTCCGGAGTCCGGACGTACATATCAAAGACGTCAGAGGTTGTCAAGTTAAATGTGAGAGGAATGCGTGTCACCAATTTCTTACACTGAGTTTATGGTTCACTTTTCGCCTGTTAAGGAAAGGTCCGATTCCAATGCTGAGGAATATCTTATTGATGGCGGCGTTCACTGAGTCACCATTCAATAAAACTTTCCGCAAAATCAATGGCGTTTTCTGCAGTGATCTAAGCATTCGTTGCTCCTCTCAGCCATTCGCCTTTGCTGATGCTTATCTACTGCATAGAACATGCGTAGCGGTTCATCGTTGCTCTCTGGGATATGGAAACGAGTCAAATATACAGATTTTTTTTTAATTTTCTATCGAGCAACTAAGAGCACGTCACAACTGCAATTCCCTTCTTTACTTGTTGTTTTATATTTTTCCAGTGCTGCTTCATCTTCTGTCCACGTTGTTCCCGATTCCTTATTTCTACTGCATTGAAAGCCTTCTAATTTTACACATTATTTTAGTGGACCATTGTTAATGATGTGGGATTACGAAAAACTATCTTATTAGTGCTAATGACAGTTATAAAATAACCTAAATCTTTAACTTTAAGAATTGATGTGAAGATATGGAGTACAAGTGGTTGCCAACAGAGAGTTCTTTAATTCAGTCAGATATTCCACCATGTTGCCAGACATTTAATACGAGTAAACCCCCATTCTTTGAAGTATCGAACTCCCTTGTATAATAGAACCTTAAACTTAACATACTTTACAAATGAATTGATGTGTTAAGTATTTGACTCTAAGCATGTAAGCGACAAAAGATTTAAAAATGTTCGAAATTATGTTTAAAGTATGTTGAAAGTTGTTAAGCGCTCTAACCATCAAGCAGCAGATGACTATGGTCTGGATATCTTGCGCTCCGTTTTAATTAAAAGCAAGTTTTCGCGGATCTCAGTGTTTATGACGCCATATCGCGTGAATTATGTGTCGTACAATAATATACTTTTGCAGGCAACGCTCAGCGGTATGAGTGGATACTGTCCGCAAAACGTGTTGCGAATAGAGCTAGTAGTCAAGAACTAATAAATGCGGCAGTTTTACTGCATACAGACAGCGAAAATGTAATAAGCTAAAAAGTTTTTTCATCATTTTGTGGGCGATGCATGCGAGAAAAAGTCATGTAAAGATTTGCAGTTAAGCGTAAAGTTTGTTGAAAGTTACGAATGATTTTCACTCTCGTATACTGTATCAATTTATTCTGTGTAATTTGTAAGCGCTGAGTTACGCTGACTCAAGACATGTACATGGTTTCCAACTTTAATATTTACCTTTCTGTTTTAAAACTTTGAAATCGTATTCCTCTTAATGAGTAGATTATGGCAGCATTTTAAATTCAGTCAGTAATTACGGGATATACATGCTTAGAGTCACATATTTAACACATTAATTAATTTGTAAATGAATTTTTTTGCCCCTGTTGCTGTTGGATTGGCAACCTGTAACTAGGACTGTTACAGTTATATATTTATTTACTTTTTTACTATCTATCTTTAAGCATTGAAAATGCAATCAGCGTCGTATTTTGTGTACATGCGTACTTAAATATTGGGTATAGTTGCATAAATCACATAGTTGGTGTAAAAGATATTTTAGATTCGTATTGTCTACCAAGGTACAAAAGTGACCATCATGCTGCACATGAGATACTTAACATAGTATACATATATAAGTTCAGTCTTGTGTTCCTGTACTGGTAACATTTTAAATGGTTTTATCCCATGTATTTGTAACTGGTTTGAGTTTTTTAAGTCTGGCGACTGTGATGTCGACCTGTTGTTTGAGGCGTGTGTTATGTTGGACAAAAAATTGTCGTAATTTGTGACTGAGTTGATGTTATTTTAGTTTTTTAAAATATGATCTACAAGACTCATTATTTAGGACTCCGTAGATGCATCTGATTGCCTTCTTTCGCCAAATGAGAACTGTTTTTACTCCAGGGGAATTCCTTCGCAACAAAACGGCATATGCCGTGTGGATGTGGAAAAATCATAATATGTCTTGAAAAATAGCTTATCACTAACATATGACCATAGTTTACCTAACAGATATGTAACAAATCCTTATTTAGTATAGAAATAATCGGTATGACTCTTCCATGTTAAATATGAGGCAAGATGGACCAAAAGAGGTTTAGCTGAAGCGCAATCGTTGCATCAATGTTCATACATAAGCTGAGGTGAATATTTACAGTTTTTTCATGATTAATACGCAATTCATTGATTTGGAACTACTTAACTGGCTGTTCTGAGACGAGACCTACTTCCCTCCTACAGTGCTTCAAGTCTTTGCCAACTGTAACAAAATTGGTGTCATCTACATAGAGTGGATTTACACAACATAATACTGGGCAAATCAGTTTACATATAGGGTGATTCAGCTGCCCCTAATGATAGCTTTTATGCAGCCTGCAACATCTTAAAAAGAACAAGAGCGAAATTTTTATATTACATTGCTTGCTAAGCGCAAACTAATAGTCCTATAGAAGAAATAACCTTTTTGTAGGAAATTTAATGTAGTTTGATTATGTACTGGGCTACGTTTCCGCTTGAGGCCACGATTGTAGTTATTCAAGAAAAACGCGTTTGGAGGTCACATTTGTAAGTTTTTCTTGAATAATTCTAAAACTATGGCCTCTAGCGAAAACGTATGCCATAACAAAATTTAACTACATCGAATGTCGTACAAAGATGTCCTGTTAATTTTTTTCTTTAGGTCGTTTAATTTGCGTGTAGCGGACGGGAGAATATAAAAGTTTTTCATGTGGTATTTGAAGGTGTAGTGGTTTGCTTAAAACCAATGTGTAGGGGCAGCTGAATTACCCTATGTACTGTTAAGATTAAAGAGCCAAACACAGAAACCTGTGGGACTCCGTGCGTGATATTCGTGACATTTGACCTACCGAACACCACGATTTGTTTTCTGTCACTCAGGTAGGATCTGATCAGAGATCGTTCTGAGCCTCTAAAACCATAGCAGTGCAGTTTTTCTAGTAGAATTGTATGGCTGACGGAGTCAAATGCTTTACTAACAAGGGAACCTCCCCATCGCACCCCCCTCAGATATAGTTATGGGTTGGCACAGTGGATAGGCATTGAAAAACTGAACACAGATCAATCGAGAAAACAGGAAGAAGTTGTGTGGAACTATGAAAAAAATAAGCAAAATATACTAACTGAGTAGTCCATGCGCAAGGTAGACAAAAACAAGGATAGTATGAGCTCAGGAGCGCCGTGGTCCCGTGGTTAGCGTTAGCAGCTGCGAAACGAGAGGTCCTTGGTTCAAGTCTTCCCTCGAGTGAAAAGTTTACTTTGTTTATTTTCGCAAAGTTATGATCTGTCCGTTTGTTCATTGACGTCTCTGTTCACTGTAATAAGTTTAGCGTCTGTGTTTTGCGACCGCAACGCAAAACCGTGCGATTAGTAGACGAAAGGACGTGCCTCTCCAATGGGAACCGAAAACATTTGATCGCAAGGACATAGGTCAACCGATTCCTCCACAGGAAAACGCGTCTGATATATTCTATACGACACTCGTGACGGCATGCGCGTCACATGACAGGAATATGTCGTCGACCCACCTAACTTGTACACTTGGCGAATGGGTGAAAAGATTCTTCTACCTTGCCCGATTTAGGTTTTCTTGTGGATGTGATAATCACTCCCAAAAAAGTGATGAAAACATAAGAGTTTGTCGCATAAACTGCAACAAATGAATGCAACAGTTTCACAGTCGCACAGTTTGCCCTGTGCTCTGTTAAAACATATGTTTTTAACGTTTTCAAATTTTTCCGTGTGTAGACTGTCAAATCCTGCATATGTCCAAGCAAATCTGAACATGTCCTGGAATTTTGGAGAGCGAAGTTGATTATGTGTGAGTGCCTGAACTTTGATAATTGTCTGAAAATAAAAAAATTAAACTTTCCACTCGAGGGAAGACTTGAACAAAGGACGCCGGTAGATACAGGTTCGCAGGTAGATGCTATTTTCCTTGACTTTCGGAAGGCGTTCGATACAGTTCCGCACTGTCGCCTGATAAACAAAGTAAGAGCCTACGGAATATCAGACCAGCTGTGTGGCTGGATTGAAGAGTTTTTAGCAAACAGAACACAGCATGTTGTTATCAATGGAGAGACGTCTACAGACGTTAAAGTAACCTCTGGCGTGCCACAGGGGAGTGTTATGGGACCATTGCTTTTCACAATATATATAAATGACCTAGTAGATAGTGTCGGAAGTTCCATGCGGCTTTTCGCGGATGATGCTGTAGTATACAGAGAAGTTACAGCATTAGAAAATTGTAGCGAAATGCAGGAAGATCTGCAGCGGATAGGCACTTGGTGCAGGGAGTGGCAACTGACCCTTAACATAGACAAATGTAATGTATTGCGAATACATAGAAAGAAGGGTCCTTTATTGTATGATTATATGATAGCGAAACAAACACTGGTAGCAGTTACTTCTGTGAAATATCTGGGAGTATGCGTGCGGAACGATTTGAAGTGGAATGATCATATGAAATTAATTGTTGGTAAGGCGGGTACCAGGTTGAGATTCATTGGGAGAGTCCTTAGAGAATTAGTCCATCAACAAAGGAGGTGGCTTACAAAACCCTCGTACGACATATACTTGAGTATTGCTCATCAGTGTGGGATCCGTACCAGATCGGGTTGACGGAGGAGATAGAGAAGATCCAAAGAAGAGCGGCGCGTTTCGTCACAGGGTTATTTGGTAACCGTGATAGAGTTACGGAGCTGTTTAGCAAACTCAAGTGGCAGACTGCAAGAGAGACGCTCTGCATCGCGGTGTAGCTTGCTCGCCAGGTTTCGAGAGGGTGCGTTTCTGGATGAGGTATCGAATATATTGCTTCCCCCTGCTTATACCTCCCGAGGAGATCACGAATGTAAAATTAGAGAGATTCGAGCGCGCACGGAGGCATTGAGACAGTCGTTCTTCCCGCGAGCCATACGCGACTGGAACAGAAAAGGGAGGTAATGACAGTGGCACGTAAAGTGCCCTTCGCCACACACCGTTGGGTGGCTTGCGGAATATAAATGTAGTTGTAGATGTAGACCTCTCGTTACGCAGTTGCTCACGCTAACCTCGGGACCACGGCGCTCCTGAGCTTACACCATCCTTGATGTTGCCTATCTTGCGCATGGACTACTCAGTTTGTATATTCTGCTTATTTTTTTCATAGTTCCACACAACCTCTTCCTGTTTTCTCGATTGATCTCTGTTCAGTTTTTCAAGGCCTATCCACTGTGCCAACTTATAAATAAATCTGACGGGGGTGCGATGGGGAGGTTCCCTTGTAAGAACCACAAATGCAGCCTGACAGATAATCTCGTTCGTGAGACGGGATAGCCGTTTAGTGATACAGATGACCTGTTACCCAGTACTGCTAATGATGTGGTGGTGACGGTGCTGTGCATTGTAATTGAAATGCCGCCTCTTTTTTTCAGCAGTGCAGGCACGCGGCCTGGCGGAGGCGGCGTCGGCGGTGGGGCGGGGCGCGGCGGGGGCGGCGCCGGGGGCGGAGGCGGGCGCGCCGGCGGGCGAGCTGGAGTCGCTGCCCAGCTACACGCTCGTGTCCGGACTGCCCTCGTACGACGAGGCCCTGGACCAGCTGCGGCGCACGCGGCTGCAGCTGACTCACCCGGACCAGCCCGCCAAGCTGTCTGCCGAGGAGCTGTTCGCCACGTACAAAGTGTACCAGGTGTCGTAACGCAGGCCGCGCCGCCTCCCAGGGAGGTGGCTGCCGCTCTCCACATCACCCCGCATTCCTCCGCGTCGCCCGCGTGGTGTGTGGCTGCTCTGGAAGATCTCTGCTCTCAGAAGGCTGCATCCGTGTGACATTTCACCAGACACCGGGGAGTTTACTGACCAGTAGTGGTATTTTCAGACCACTTGGCCTTTTTGTCTCGTTTGATAATCTGTGCAGACCTCGCATATGCAAAGAGAATTGCATCGAGCGAGGTCGAAGCATTTGTTCTTGCAAACAACAAATGGATGCTGCACATTTCGAACACTTTAGAGGAAAACAAATTATTGGGAAAGGTTTTTTCCGCGCAAGAATACATCTTGTCATCGTATGGCCTGTCCACAAGTGCAGCCGTACCATCTTGAAATTATTTATGCCACTCTGAGATGGGGTTACTGTCGGAGTTCTCTTATCCTTGCAGAGTTTACTTCTGCTGTGAATGCAGTGTAGGCCTAATACAAATCAATCGAAGAATGGAAATGGAAAACTTTCTAAATACCACAAAATGCGTTTCGCAGCTATTGTGATCTCAGTACTCTGTTGCGTGTCCCTAGACTTGATCCAGGTGCCCACCCACGGAGAAAGTAATTCAAACATGCCTTAGTAGATGGCGTATAGTCTCTGATTTTTGTCGATCGCAGTTCCACTAGTTATAAGCCTAATGCTTTAATCTGTACTTATATTACCGCAAAAAGTGCTGCCTCTGTCTTAATGACGCTTGGAGCAAAAACTTTCGTCCTTCTATTATATCGAAAACTGACGTTTTTGAGACCGTGGCTGCGTACAAAATACAAGCCGATTCTTGCAGAGAAGGTAACAGCAACCAGCCACTGTTAACAAAGCTGTTTATTTACACAAATTGTGCCGTTACCAGTTTCGAACTACCAGGTGCATCTTGAGACAGCTGTTCACGCTTATATTATATTTGTTGTTGTTTACATTAGTTATTGGCTGTTGGGGGCAACAGGGGGACTTGCTGGCTCCTAAAATATGGGATATTAAAAAGTTCTCGCACATTTCCAGCAATAATTCTTTGATTATACTAAATCACCGATTTTGCATTATTGAGCGCTATAGGAAATTCTGTGCTTTTTAAAAAGTTTGTGCTTCTTTCTCCACTTTGAGTATTAAGTCCGAATTTTTCCTTGGTTGTTGCAGCTGGTCTGATTTTTTCCTACTTCATTTTTTTTATTTTGTGTAAAATCTTAAAATAATTTGTTTATTACTACAAAAATACTAATGGAATAGGCTCACCATATTGGCATCGTATTAATATACCGTATACACTTTGAGTGGCTACCTATCAGTCCTATGAGATACAAAACATATTGCATCATTCCCTTTAAATTTATTTGTGGGGGCACTAACCAAACTCACCGAATCACTTGTGTATAAAAATAGTAACTTTGAAATCTTGCTTCCACTTGAATAAATTGCTGCAGGCACCCATCTTAGAATTGATCAGTTTCCCTTGTATCACTTACAATTTTCCTAACGAAGTATTTATTTTCTAATTTGTTTCCTTATTTTTTCGGTGATCTGATGAGCAGCATACTTCGGTGGTATCACAACACCTTTTCAAATTTTTGGATACAGATCAGTTATGTACAAAAGAGATAAATAGCCGTTTCATTTTCCTGACAAATGTCAGATTTGGCACTTAGAATGTTTTCCATTTCCATTCTTCAATTATTTATTGCTTGAAGAGTGTGGAAACACTAATTAACGGAAAGGTGAATGTTACGGTGGACATGTCTGATGTAGGTGCCATCTGCCAAAGTCTTTCAAATAACTGACGAATAAATGCGATCTTTCAGGCTTTCTCAGTCAAATTGTTAGTCTTCATAGTCTCTAACTTGCAACAAAGATAGTATTGTCATTCCCCATAATACATCGACACCTTTCCTTCTTGTTTTCTTCAGGTTATCAAATGCAAATCCCAGTTTTTCGCTGCCTGTTATCCTTTTGGTTTTGTCAAAAATTCAAACAGTGAGCTGGCAGTAGTATAAGATTCCATTGAAAGATGGATTGGAGGTGCTTAGCTGTTATTTTCTTTCTTTAGTTAAAAAATTAATTTCCCTTTGACAGCCCTGTTCCTGATGAATATCTATTCAAACATAATCGAAGTCAGTCACTAAACTCTATCATATGTGAATACATGGTCGTTAAGTATGCAGTTATTACTAGGAAATATATTTTGTCAATAAAGAGAAGTGGAAACGAGACACCAACATAGTCACTTTATAAACTTATAGAAAACAAGTGCGGAAGCTGTTGAAATATTGTGGGAAAATTACAACATAAACTCAATTAAAAAATTGAAAAATCCGGAGGTTAACTTGGGCAAACATAGATGTTAACACTACCTCATGTTTCCCAGTGGATCTGTTATAAGAAGTGATATCTACTTTGTTTTTGTACAGCATACAAGTGTGTGTCTTTTTCTATTCCATTCTTGTTTAATTTGAAATTTATTGTCCTTTCATAAAAGATACTCATATAATGTAATGATAAGAAAGTCCCATAAGATATCACTGAAATATTCTTGTGAACTTGTGTTAAGTAACAATAACATACAAGTGCAAATTCGCAAATAATATTTGTTACTTTCTTTACCTCTAAACTTGTTTATAGCTAATTCAAAATATTTTACATTAAGTCTTCTGTTTCAAATAAGAATGTACTGCAAGTATCCGCTAAATATAGATATAATATTTGCTCGGTATCATCAGCCAAAAAACAAGTTCTCTCATCATCGAATTTCGTTCATAAACTGCTGTAAGAGAGAAGATGAAAGATGTTATTAATTAACATGAAGCTAAGTTTTCTTTCTTCGTTTTTGCCTCTTGTGTATATTGAAATATATATTATGCAGAGATTATACCTCCAGACAATACTTCACAGCTTCACTGTACTTTGTCTGTCTTAGCAAATGGATGGTAAAGACTGTTCCTACAGATACATTCCACAGCTTCATGTGCCTATCAAGGTCCTGTCTGGATGAACTCAGGGATGTGTAAAATTGCTAAATGCTTGCCTAATGTTACGATAAGATTTTGTGTTTGAAGCTTATCAGTAATCCTTTTTATCAGTAATCCTTTTCTTGTAATTTCAGTAATTGGAACATTAAAATATTTTTTTAGTGTTTATAATATTGACTATTTTGCTGCATATACAAATGATGATAACGTTGTAATAAACAGAAGAACTATAATTTATGTATTTATTATGATTGTAAATAAATTGGAAGTATAGCAGTTGCATCTTGAAAACTGGTTGGATTTGAGAATTTTAGAAATAATAGAAGTAATGTAGGTTTTACTCCTTGATCAGTTTGTTACAATTTGATCTGGACTTTAGGTAAATAGGTAATAGTCATATGCTGTCTAGTCATTTCATGACTGAAAACAGTCCCACATGTTCCTCATGACACTCACAGTTCTGTGGTTCTGGAACAAGTGGCGCAAACTTGAGGTGTACATTGTTTAAATGTCTGGAATGTCATAAATTTCAATCATGTATATAATGTTATGTTGCAATAAAATTATTTTGTATTAGAATTGCTGTTCCTTTGATAATTTATTTTTCATCATATTGTTTGGCACAGACTATTACAGCAGCACATGTTACCTGTGTGTCTTGAAGACTCTGGAGCTACAGAATGCAGGAAAAGTGCATTGATCTTATATTTGTTGCCTGTCTGAAATAATTTTACTGGCTGAAAATGCTGGAACTGGCGATGCAACTGCAAAGAGGCGCTGAGTGAGGATCGTGACCCCCCCCCCCCCCCCCAGTAAGCAGTAGATACAGTAGCGCAGCTATTATCATGCACCGCAGACTGATTTTTCCCTTACTATTAATAACAAAGGGGGTGCCTCCAAGGAAATCGCTGCTAAGGTTACAATCTCTTAGCAGGACACACATGTACAGAATAGAAAAGGAAACACCTCGTTATTCCCCTGCAAAGAGCTTATGAGATAAACATTGCAAATAATGACAAGTGGAAGAAGGAATGACATATCACAATTTACAACATAGATACATTGTTGTACTTCACAATGCTCCATACCAAACAGTGCTAGAAAATAGAGCTGTTTTGCTTTCCACAAAGAAACATATTGCAGTGCTTGAGAAAATCAACAACTTAGTAATGTAAGATCAGATCAAGAAATGTTTTCTGTTCTAATATTGCCTCCTTACAGCTACAACCTAAATACAGTTGAACTGATTTTGAACACAACCAAACAAAATAAGTCATCAAGAAACATTTACAATTCTTACACTGAAGTGACTGACACTAACACAACTAAAACGATGCAAATGTACAGGACTTGCTGAAGGAATGTATGCATACACTGATGAGCCAAAACATTATGGACACTGCTAACCACAACATCGGATGCCGCCTGGTGGCGCTGTGGGCACGTGGCGCGGTATGAAAAGTATGTAAGTGGAGCAGACATGGACTTGGATCGCCCTAGCAAAGGTGGGGAAATCCATTGAGATAAGTGACAGTTACAAAGGCCGGATTATTATTACGCAGAGCTTGCGAACGAGTATCTCGAGACCGGCGAAGCTGGTCGAATGTTCATGTGCAGGTGTCGTCAGCATTTACCGAAGGAGGTAGAAGGACAGTGAAACTACCACTAGGTGCTTTTGGACACCCACAACTCTTCACAGAACGTGGGGTCGGAGGTTTGTCTGCTCTGTAAAGTAGGATAGGTGCTGATCTGTGGCATCTCTGCCGAAAGTGCACAATGCTGGTGCACACTCGTGTTTTGGAACACACCGTTGATTGTACATTCTTGAAGATGGAGCTCCGCAACAGACCACCCCTACGTCTTGAGATGTTGACGCAACGCCATCGTCTGTTATGATTATAGTGGGCAGCGGACTACCGGGATTCGACCATCGAGCAATGAAAACGTATCGGCTCTTCGGGTGACTCACATTTTTGCTACACTAGTACTCTGGCCATCTCCACAAACGCCATCATCGAGATGACCGGCGGCCCAAAACGTGCAGTGCGCCAAGGACGCATGCTGGTGTGAGCAGTAATTATGTTGTGGAAGACATTCTCCTGGGCTTGCATGGGACCTGTGGTAATCGAAGACATGCTGAAAGCTGTCATCTTTCAGCAATGTAATTGTCCACGTCTTAAAGCCAGAAATAAGCTAAAGTGGTTTGAGGAGCATTATAGTGAACTCACGTTGATGTCTGGGCGAGCAAATTCGCCTAGCATAAATCCTGTGGAACCCATATGGGTCGCAATCAGGCGCCATCACTGCGTACCTAAATTAGAAGACCGTTATTTACTCCAATTACATGACCTGTGGCCAGACATCTAATGACACATACCTCCAAAAACCTACCAACATACTGTCGGATCCCTGATCACAGAATCAGGGATGTATTTCGTTCCAAAGATGTACAGACAAGATACTAAGCAGGTGATCATAATGTTTGTGCTCATCAGTGTTGAAACTCCCCCTTAGAAAAATTTATGAATTACAGTGCTGATAAACCTCTTACGTCATTTGATTTTCAAACAGCTGAGCAGAACCGAACGTACTCGGACATTTCTCTATTTACTAATTCTGATCAACACTAAACTGACACAAAATATTTTTAGCGCAACGCAATCTGACTTTCAATAATCCCAACAAAAGAATGGCCCTGACTAACAATAACCTATACCTTTCATGAATCAGTTACCTCACAAAAATCTTCGTTACTCGAACTACTGCAATATAGCGAGCACCAATACTGCCAGCTAAATAAAATATTCTAACTACTGAAGGCTCTAACTACTGATAGGCATAGTTAGCAAATGAAAGATTTTGATAGAGAACAAACAATGTATTTACCTTAATAATATTCAAAAGTCATCATATATATATATCAGTTCATGACATCCAGTCTTACAAATTTCCTTTTTCTGACAGACATATGTCCAGATCGTCCGCTCTCAAAACTCTGCCATCTCTCTCCCCACATCCACCACTGCTGGCGGCTCACCCCCAACTGCGCAACGCTACGCACTGTTAACAACCAACTGCCCAACACAACAATAGCGAATATTCCAACAATGTCAGCCAGCCACAGACTGAGACAGCACAGTCAGTGATTTTCATACAGAGCGCTACGTGACGTTACCAACACAAAAACCTAAACAGCCTAGTTACATAGCCCCCATGCTCCCCACAAAAATTTTACAAATTTACAAATTTTTCATCATTACAATAACAAAGATATCAAATGCACACACTTGTTTATACACTGTCGGTCAAAAGCAAAGATTTTCTCAAAGTCCATAAAGACAGTCCTGATCATTCATCACAGTAGTAACTGCAGTTTTTTTTTCTCAAAGTCTGAGCAGTAAAAGAAAAAGCACACGGAAGTAGTGGATTTCCATTCAGTCTGGAAGAAGTAGTGTTGTCCTTCCAACGGAAAGACAATGCTGTCTCTTGACATGCAGACAGGTAATGGGCCACAACAGAGCAAAGCCACAACAGAGTCATTCGAAGTTTTGAAGAATATTGGTAGGTAAGTCATCACAGAGCAGACCCACTGTCGTCCTGGCAGAGAGTATGGTATTGGTGGGTCATCAAAGGTGCAGACCCACTGCAGTCCTTGTAAAGACGGCCAGCAGCCATCTGTTGTGACTGTGCAGGTGCACAATCACCATTGAAGAGTCTTGCGGACAATATAGCAAGTCCATAAACCACCATTTGTGCACTCACAAAGTTTTTGGAATTGTCCTTAGAACCAGCAGTGCTGTTAACCAGTCCCTTGCTGAATTATTAACACATGTGCAAACACTAACAGTCCCAACGTCTCACATATTGTGCATATACTATGACCAACAGAAATGTGTGCACTGAAATGAATGTTTACAAGTTACTTAATTTGATGAACTGGTGTCAATTACAATTTTATAACATGAGAATACAATTAAAAAGGTACAGATAACACCATTAAAAACATAATAATGCAGATAACTCTTGTAGTAATACAGGCTTTCCAAAAGAATAGAAATAAACATATACATCAGTGTTACAGGAATTATGACATAAATAAAATAATGAGAATAGTTTACGAAACATTAATTTCACACATGAGCATTGAAACAGAACAGAAGAAATAATCTCTGAAAATCTTTACAAAGTAAATAACATATTATTAATGCAAATTATATTTGAGGATAACAGCATTCCTCATCATAGTGAATGTAGCTTAGTATTAGAAATATTCTACAACATAAATCTTATTAGCTAAACAAATAATGACGTTAAAACACAAATTTGTCAGCATTTTCAACTTATTGTAATTGCGTCATGAAAATGCATTACGGAATCACGAAGCAGCCATAAAAGAGCTGCAAACTATTGTTCATGAAAATCACGAGACCTTGCGGGCTAAAATTGACTCAGTTGCATCTACCGTTTGGTTACGCAACTTGCAAAAACTCAGGAAAACTTAAAGGACACAGTAGATACTCTGAAAATTGGTTCAGAAAGACACATGGAGGAAATTAGTTTTTTATCAGAGAAAGTAGTCGAACTTTTTGATCAGCTAAATAATTTATCTACGAAGGTAGATGATAATCTGAATGACACAAGACCGGTAGTCTTTACTCACGGAGAAGAGTACGAACAAATTAGGAAATTCAAACAAAATCAGAATCAAATTAATACGCAACACAAAAGAGAAATCCGGGAAGTACAAGATCAGTTGGCACAAGTAATACAAGAATTGCCTATTCCAGAGAAGACTCGCGCTCCAATATGGGAAGAGGGACTTGAAATATGGAAGAGCCACAAAATAATAACACAGGGCATTCGGAAATTATGAAAGGAATTGGCAAGGTGCACCGAATTTTGAGATGGAACCGCCGACACGACGTAACAATGGCCGATATGCGACTCGCCATCATGATGATTTTGACTATAAGCTGTTCATTACTACATGTAAATTCAAAACATTTAAGAATTCTGGCAACGACATTCATCCACAAGCGTGGCTTCATCAATTCTCTCATTGTTTTCCTCCCAACTGGTCATTGGAGCACAGATTAGAATTTATGTGTGGCTATTTAGAGAATGAACGAGCTGTAAGATTGCGATCGGTCATTCACGATTGTCACAGTGAAGGAGAATTTTATCATGCCTTCCCCTCAACATACTGATCTCAAGCTACTCAAGATCGCGTAAAACATGGCATCATAATGATGAAACATTTTGAACAATCTGAATTTTTTAGTCTTGTCAAATACACTCCTGGAAATTGAAATAAGAACACCGTGAATTCATTGTCCCAGGAAGGGGAAACTTTATTGACACATTGCTGGGGTCAGATACATCACATGATCACACTGACAGAACCACAGGCACACAGACACAGGCAACAGAGCATGCACAATGTCGGCACTAGTACAGTGTATATCCACCTTTCGCAGCAATGCAGGCTGCTATTCTCCCATGGAGACGATCGTAGAGATGCTGGATGTAGTCCTGTGGAACGGCTTGCCATACCATTTCCACCTGGCGCCTCAGTTGGACCAGCGTTCGTGCTGGACGTGCAGACCGCGTGAGACGACGCTTCATCCAGTCCCAAACATGCTCAATGGGGGACAGATCCGGAGATCTTGCTGGCCAGGGTAGTTGACTTACACCTTCTAGAGCACGTTGGGTGGCACGGGATACATGCGGACGTGCATTGTCCTGTTGGAACAGCAAGTTCCCTTGCCGGTCTAGGAATGGTAGAACGATGGGTTCGATGACGGTTTGGATGTACCGTGCACTATTCAGTGTCCCCTCGACGATCACCAGTGGTGTACGGCCAGTGTAGGAGATCGCTCCCCACACCATGATGCCGGGTGTTGGCCCTGTGTGCCTCGGTCGTATGCAGTCCTGATTGTGGCGCTCACCTGCACGGCGCCAAACACGCATACGACCGTCATTGGCACCAAGGCAGAAGCGACTCTCATCGCTGAAGACGACACGTCTCCATTCGTCCCTCCATTCACGCCTGTCGCGACACCACTGGAGGCGGGCTGCACGATGTTGGGGCGTGAGCGGAAGACGGCCTAACGGTGTGCGGGACCGTAGCCCAGCTTCATGGAGACGGTTGCGAATGGTCCTCGCCGATACCCCAGGAGCAACAGTGTCCCTAATTTGCTGTGAAGTGGCGGTGCGGTCCCCTACGGCACTGCGTAGGATCCTACGGTCTTGGCGTGCATCCGTGCGTCGCTGCGGTCCGGTCCCAGGTCGACGGGCACGTGCACCTTCCGCCGACCACTGGCGACAACATCGATGTACTGTGGAGACCTCACGCCCCACGTGTTGAGCAATTCGGCGGTACGTCCACCCGGCCTCCCGCATGCCCACTATACGCCCTCGTTCAAAGTCCGTCAGCTGCACATACGGTTCACGTCCACGCTGTCGCGGCATGCTACCAGTGTTAAAGACTGCGATGGAGCTCCGTATGCCACGGCAAACTGGCTGACACTGACGGCGGCGGTGCACAAATGCTGCGCAGCTAGCGCCATTCGGTGGCCAACACCGCGGTTCCTGGTGTGTCCGCTGTGCCGTGCGTGTGATCATTGCTTGTACAGCCCTCTCGCAGTGTCCGGAGCAAGTATGGTGGGTCTGACACACCGGTGTCAATGTGTTCTTTTTTCCATTTCCAGGAGTGTATTTTGAAGACGTGTTGCACAAGAATCAGTACCTGACAAACACATAGTGTATAAAAGGTATTTAGAAGTAATGTTGGCTCCATGATGCTCTAATGTGGCGGGAACTGGAAATATTTGGAATATACGTTGGTTTTATGGTGTCTTAGGGTCAAAGGGTTTATCACAAATATTATGTGTTCACCTGCAGAGATCAACGAGAAAGCTCTAACATTTATCACCTATCCTATCTTCTGTTGTTTTTTTTTTACACTTCTGAATTATCAAACAATTTATTTATATTTCCATTCTGCGAAACCATTGTTGTGATGTAAATAAGTAAAAAGCACCTTCAACAAAAAAAAGTAAAAGAGAGGAAAAGATATGACCTGCCTCCAAGGTGGTGGGTCTTAAACCAAGCAGCAAGTGAAAAAAATTTAAAAGAATCCCGATTGGTCTTGAGAATAGTGATGAAGAAAGTGACCAACACATCAACATTCTCACATCAATATTCTCACATATAATCAATCTGTTTTAGTTGTACTGATACTGCAACTATGCCCCTGGGGTCATGATGAAACTTTGTGGTTGATTAAAATTTTTTGTAGGATTAGGACTCTAATGAGGGACTTGGGGCTTTCATGGGCAACACTCTTACCACGTGAGTTGTCTGGGCACATCTCCTGAACCTCCCTCGTAACTTCACCTCTGTCTACAGAAGAGAGATACTGCACAGTTAAATGTCGTATTAGAGACAGAGATGCATGAGAGACTCTTGAGCGATACATAATAGACCTGTAGTTTTTGAGTCATAGGGGAAGGAATTAGTGATCATGGGACTGTTATATCATCAATGACTTCAGATTACCAATTAATCTAACAACAAATTGGAAGATATTCTTGGATAGTTTGAGTGACATGAATCAAACTGCAGAGATTCCAAAAATTCACCTAATGATTAGAAGGAGTTGCCATTAAGAAATTCTTTTAATTTCCTTTTAAATGCTATATGGCTATCTGTCAGACTTTTGATATTATTAGGTAAGTGACCAAAGACTTTTGTGGCAGCATAATTTACCCCCTTCTGAGCCAAAGTTAGATTTAACCTTGAGTAGTGAAGATGATCCTTTTTCCTAGTGTTGTAGCCATGTACACTGCTATTACTATTGAATTCGTTCGGATTGTTAATAACAAATTTCATATGTGAATATATATATTGTGAGGCTACAGTGAAGATTTTTAGCTCTTTAAATAAGTGTCTGCAGGATGATCTTGGATGAGCTCCAGCAATTATTCCGATTACACGCTTTTGTGCAATGAACACTCTTTTACTCAACAATGAGTTACCCCAGAATATGATGCCATACGAAAGCAGAGAATGAAAATAGGCATGGCAAGCTAATTTACTCAGATGTATATCGCCAAAATTTGCAATGACCCTAATAGCATAAGAAGCTGAACTCAAACGTTTCAGCAGATCCTCAGTGTGTTTTTTCCAGTTGAACCCCTCATTAATGCATACACCTAAAAATTTTGAATATTCTACCTTAGCTACCGATTTCTGATCGAAGTCTATATTTATTAATGGGGTCATTCCATTTACTGTGTGGAACTGTATATACTGTGTTTTTTCAAAGTTTAATGAGAGCGCATTTACAGACAACTACTTAATGATTTTCTGAAAAACGTCGTTTGCAATTTCACCAGTTAATTCTTGTCTGTCACGTGTGATAGCTATACTTGTATCATCGGGAAAAAGTACCAGCTTTGCATCTTCGTGAATATAGAATGGCAAGTCATTAATATATATTAAGAACAGCAGAGGACCCAATACCAAACCTTGCGGCACCCCATTCTTCATTGTTCCCCAGTTTGAGAAATCACCAGTTTTTTGTATATTATGTGAACTGTTTATTTCAACTTTCTGCACTCTTCCAGTTAGGTATGATTTAAACCATTTGAGCACTGTCCCATTCATACCGCAGTACTTGAGCTTATCTAGAAGTCTTCCATGATTTACACAATCAAAAGCCTTTGATAGATCACAACAAATCCCAACAGTTGACTTCTGTTTACTCATAGCATTTAATATTTCATTAGTGAAAGTATATATAGCATTTTCCATTGAGAAACCCTTCTGGAAACCAAACTGACATTTTGTTAAAACTTTATTTTTACAAAGGTGTGAAGCTACTCTACAATACATTACTTTTTCAAGAATTTTGGATAAGGAAGTCGGAAGAGAGATTGGGCGGTAGTTGTTGACATCAGTTGTATCCCTTTTTTTATGCAATGGTTTAACAATGGCGTACTTCAGTCTATCTGGGAAAATTCCCTGCCTCAGAGAGCTATTACATATGTGGCTAAGAATCCCACTTATGTCTTGGGAACAATCTTTTATTATCCTGCTGGAAATGCCATCAATTCCATGTGAGCTTTTATTCTTGAGAGAGTTTATTATCTTCCTAATTTCAGAAGTGGGGGGGGGGGGTGGGTGGAATTTCAATTGTATCAAATGGTGTGGGTATGGCCTCTTACATTAACTGCCTTGCTTCTTCTAATGAACATTTAGATCCTATTTTCTCTACAACATTTAAAAAATGATTATTCAAAATGTTTTTGACTTCCGGCTTGTTGTTTATCAAGTTTCCATTTGTTTTGTTGGTGATGCCATCATCCTGTATTCTTGGTTGCCCTGTCTCCCTACTAATAATATTTCAAATTGTTTTGATTTTGTTATCAGATGTATTAATCTCAGACATGATGCACATACTTCTGGACTTTTTAATAGCCTTTATTAATGTAGCACAGTAGTTTTTATAATATTTGGCTGTTTCTGGGTCATTACTCTTTCTTGTTGTTAGATACAGTTCCCTTTTATGGTTACAAGATATTTTTATTTCTTTAGTAAGCCAAGGTTTTTGCATGGTTTCTTATAATTAGATTTAACTACTTTCTTGGGGAAACAGTTTTCAAATTCTCTTACAAGTGTATCATGAAATAAGTTATATTTTAAATTAGCATCGGGTTCCTTGTACACCTCATCCCAGTCTAACTGCTGAAGATTTTCTCTGAAATTTATAATTGTCGATTCATTAATTGAATGCACAACTTTGGAGGGTAGTTTTGAATTACTGAATGGAGCTGCCATAGTTCACCCATATCATATGGATAGTGTAACTTAATATGTACATGCATGTGTGTGTGTTTTAGTGTCATTTCAAGTTTTGTAAATCATACTGAAAATAAACATCATATATGCAGAAGGGGGCAGTTATTCAAAACATCCCATGGGCAATAAGAATATATGTTTATAAAGCAACATGGTGGCCATTTTTCAGTTGTAATTTACTATTTGTTTCTCTCCAATAATTTCTAGTAGTGTAGAGGGAGTTATTAAGGAGAGACGAATGCAAGCATAGGCTTCCGCGGCCGTTGTCTTCTTCAATAAAATTCTTCAGGGTATCAGACCGCATTGTCATAATTTAAAATGCGCCAACGTTTCGGCCAGCGTTGCAGCTAGCCTTCATCAGGGCCTTACGTTAACTTAACGTAAGGCCCTGATGAAGGCTAGCTGCAACGCTGGCCGAAACGTTGGCGCATGTTAAATTATGACGATGCGGTCTGATACCCTGAAGAATTTTATTGAAGAAGGAGAAACGACTTTAATCGAAATTTGGGGACTTTTTTTCCATAGGCAGATTCTCAAAAAGTTTTAAATCTGTGTACTTCTTTCCTTTATGTAACAAAATTGGATGGCAAGTGTAGATATTTTTTTCCGTTTAGTACTGCAACTGTGATAATTTCTCTTACTGTCCAAGAGTAGATTTTTGATGCCAATTTCCATCTATGACTAAATTACTGTGAGTTGTGGTTAATATTTACAGTTGCTTAACCACATGCAAATAAGGTGTATGAGTGTGAACCAGATATACATTTGTCTTACTTTCTTTTGTGAAATGAATATTTTTGCCTAAATCACACTATTACCTTGTAGGACTTTAGTGAAAATAAACACATCAACTCACTGATATCTGTACTCTCAAAGTTAACCATTGTTTTAGTGAATGTAAATATACAAATTATATTAACTTACTGATTTCTGGTAGCCCCTAAGTTGGCTATCGAACTTGTAGCAAAATTACCTGAATTAAATTTTTGCACACATACTATATGGTTGTTCGATTTTAAGTAGTGTGTGTGTGAGTGTGAGTGTGTGTGTGTGTGTATGTGTGTGTGTGTGTGTGTGTGTGTGCGCGCGCGCCATCTTTTGGCTGGTCAACGATAACAGATCCGAGGCGCACGCCCTGAAATCTTTCTCAAACGATTTTACAGAAACTATTCGGTGAAAAAAGTGCTTTTTTGCTTTGGTTGTAGCTATATATGTCAGGTCATTATAATGTGCCTATCATTTCTTTAATAGTCCTAGCTATTGTGATATGCGCATGGTAATAAGATCCTGCGCGAAATTCGAAAAAGTTTGCAATGAAAACAAGGAGTCGCTATGATTTTTCGTTTAGTGCAAGTTACATAATACACTCATGCTCATAAATTAAGGAGAATGCTGATACATGGTGAAACAACGCTCTGGTGGGCGGTTTGCAGGTTGAAATCACCTCGGGGTATGACCATGCGGTGCATTTGACCTGTGGTCGTCGCACAGTGGCACTGGCAGCAGTCCACATACACAGAGGTGTGTTGGTGCACGTCAGAGTATGGTGCAGCGAGTAAATGTGCAGACGTTTTCAGACGTGCTAATGGTGACTGTGTGTTGAAAATGGCTCAAAGAACACATATTGATGACGTTATGAGGGGCAGAGAACTAGGGCGACTGGAGGCTGGTAAAACACAGCAGGTCATAGCACAGCCCCTCAGTGTGCCAGGAAGTGTGATCTCAAGATTATGGCAACGATTCCAGCAGACAGGAAACGTGTCCAGGCGTTACAGTACGGGAATCCCACAGTGTACAACACCAGAAGAAGATCGACATCTCACCATCAGTGCCCGCAGACGGCCACAGAGTACTGCAGGTAGCCTTGATTAGGACCTTACTGCAGCCACTGGAACAGTTGTCTCCAGACACACGACCGAGCGGACATGGTTGATTCGCCCGAGACATGCAAGCTGCATTCCACTGACCCCTAGTCACAGGAGAGCCCATAAAGCCTGGTGTCAAGAACACAGTACATGGTCATTGGAACAGTGGTCCTAGGTTATGTTCATGGACGAGTCCACGTATAGTCTGAACAGTGATTCTCGCAGGGTTTTTATTTGGCGTGAACCAGGAACCAGATACCAGCCCTTTAATGTCCTTAAAAGGGCCCTCTATGGAGGTCGTGGTTTGATGGTGCGGGGTGGGATATGACTGGTGTACATACACCCCTGCATGTCTTTGACAGAAGAACTGTAACAGGTCAGGTGTATCGGGATGTCATTTTGCATCAGTATGTCCGCCTTTTTAGGGGTGCAGTGGGTCCCACCTTCCTCCTGATGGATGATAACGCACGGTCCCACCATGCTGCCATCATGGAGGAGTACCTTGAAGTAGAAGGTATCAGGTGAATGGAGTGGCCTGCCTGTTCTCCAGACCTAAACCCCATCAAGCAAGTCTGGGATGCTCTTGGTCGACGTATTGCTGCACGTCTTCAAACCCCTACGACACTTCAGGAGCTCCGACAGGTACTGTTGCAAGAATGGGAGGCTATACCCCAGCAGCTGCTCGACCACCTGATCCAGAGTATGCCAACCTGTTGTGCGACCTGCGTACGTGTGCATGGTGATTATATCCCATTCAGATGTCAGGTACATGCGCAGGAAAAAGTGGCGTTTTGTAGAGATGTGTTTCGGGACAGTTTTGCCAACTTATCACCAATACTGTGGACTTACAGTTATGTGTCGTGTGTGTTCCCTATATGCCTATGCTATTAGCGCCAGTTTTGTATAGTGCCACGTTGTGTGGCACCACATTCTGCAATTATCCTTAATTTATGAGCATGAGTGTATGTTGCTGCATATGAAGTTTAGCTTATGTATCCGTCACCAATCCAACATAGTGGGTTCATTTACAATCGCACTGCACCAGCGATAAAACCATAGTGAAATATCCATAACATTCCTCATATTTCATAAATGATTTGAGATATCGAAATAACATTTTGGCAAATGATAGCATGCAAAGAGAAGAGTATTCTGCTGTATGGTTATTATGCAAAACTTCATTATCTACCATGTTATTCCACTAACTAAAGACTCTCTTTCGATGAAAGAATGTAATCTTTAAGTGCAGTCGGTAGCTGGTGAAATGAGAAATGCTGTAGGTTCTCTCTCGCAATTGCGTCTGTACAGCATGTTAGTGAGGTGAGACTGTGTGGTAAACTCCTATAACTTTCGACTCAGTCGATGCCTTACCTGAAATTGATAGATTTGCCCTTTTCCATCATCCCTGAAACTTTGTCACATCATTATGGAATCACACAGTATACAGCTAACTCCTGTTTTAACCATAATATACGATATATACACTCCTGGAAATTGAAATAAGAACACCGTGAATTCATTGTCCCAGGAAGGGGAAACTTTATTGACACATTCCTGGAGTCAGATATATCACATGATCACACTGACAGAACCACAGGCACATAGACACAGGCAACAGAGCATGCACAATGTCGGCACTAGTACAGTGTATATCCACCTTTCGCAGCAATGCAGGCTGCTATTCTTCCATGGAGACGATCGTGGAGATGCTGGATGTAGTCCTGTGGAACGGCTTGCCATGCCATTTCCACCTGGCGCCTCAGTTGGACCAGCGTTCGTGCTGGACGTGCAGACCGCGTGAGACGACGCTTCATCCAGTCCCAAACATGCTCAATGGGGGACAGATCCGGAGATCTTGCTGGCCAGGGTAGTTGACGTACACCTTCTAGAGCACGTTGGGTGGCACGGGATACATGCAGACGTGCATTGTCCTGTTGGAACAGCAAGTTCCCTTGCCGGTCTAGGAATGGTAGAACGTTGGGTCCGATGACGGTTTGGATGTATCGTGCACTATTCAGTGTCCCCTCGACGATCACCAGTGGTGTACGGCCAGTGTAGAAGATCGCTCCCCACACCATGATGCCGGGTGTTGGCCCTGTGTGCCTCGGTCGTATGCAGTCCTGATTGTGGCGCTCACCTGCACGGCGCCAAACACGCATACGACCATCATTGGCACCAAGGCAGAAGCGACTCTCATCGCTGAAGACGACACGTCTCCATTCGTCCCTCCATTCACGCCTGTCGCGACACCACTGGAGGCGGGCTGCACGATGTTGGGGCGTGAGCGGAAGACGGCCTAACGGTGTGCGGGACCGTAGCCCAGCTTCATGGAGACGGTTGCGAATGGTCCTCGCCGATACCCCAGGAGCAACAGTGTCCCTAATTTGCTGGGAAGTGGCAGTGCGGTCCCCTACGGCACTGCGTAGGATCCTACGGTCTTGGCGTGCATCCGTGCGTCGCTGCGGTCCGGTCCCAGGTCGACGGGCACGTGCACCTTCCGCCGACCACTGGCGACAACATCGATGTACTGTGGAGACCTCACGCCCCACGTGTTGAGCAATTCGGCGGTACGTCCACCCGGCCTCCCGCATGCCCACTATACGCCCTCGCTCAAAGTCCGTCAACTGCACATACGGTTCACGTCCACGCTGTCGCGGCATGCTACCAGTGTTAAAGACTGCGATGGAGCTCCGTATGCCACGGCAAACTGGCTGACACTGACGGCGGCGGTGCACAAACGCTGCGCAGCTAGCGCCATTCGACGGCCTACACCGCGGTTTCCTGGTGTGTCCGCTGTGCCGTGTGTGTGATCATTGCTTGTACAGCCCTCTCGCAGTGTCCGGAGCAAGTATGGTGGGTCTGACACACCGGTGTCAATGTGTTCTTTTTTCCATTTTCCAGGAGTGTATCTTGAACAGGAAACTATGCCTAATGTGTACTGACTTTGATACAGAACATGTTTTTTTTTAAAAATTTCATTTATCAAATATTGCTTAACATTGTGAAAAAGGGTTGAAAGGTGGATACCGTAAGTCTTCTTAAGTGTAACGTTAAGATAGGTAAAATTCTGTGTTCCTGACCTAGACGGGCCAGTTGAGCCCGACCGACCGCCGTGCCATCCTCACACAATAGCGTCATTGGATGCAGTATGGAGGGGCTTGTGATCAGCAACTAATCGGGCGAGAGCTCTTCAGCTGGACTCAAGATTCTGAGTGCAGTGTGTACCGTTCCTCCCATGTAAGAAAAATCCTGGTAGTGCCGAGTTTGAAACCTGGGTCCCCCATATGGTAGACAGCTGTGGTGACCACTGCGCTACGGAGATGGGCCTTCTTAAACGTGACATGCCAAGGTAATGGGGACAGCTTCGCTCAAACGGACAATAAACTGTTTTGCAGAATATCTAAATGATGCAGTGGATAAAATCGGAAGTTATATGAGGCTTTTTGCAGACGATGCCGTTGTCTATAGGAAGGATGCAACGGCAGAAGATTCAAGCGAAATGCAGAAAGACCTATAGAGGATCGATGATTGATGCAGGCATTGGTAGTTGACCCAAACGTAAATAAAAGGAATGTGTTGCGCCTAAATTGGCGAAGAGATCCACTGCTGTTCGATTATCCTATTTGCGAAAATCACTGGAGACAATAACAACCGGAACACACCTAGAAGTAACCGCCTGAAGCTATTACAGCAGAATGACCTCATAAAACCAGTTGTAGGAAAACCAAATGAGCAACTGGGTACACTGGAGAAATTTTAAGAAAATGTAATTCAACCACGAAAGCAGTGGCTTACAAAAAAAAGGACCGACCAATTCTTGAATGCTGTTCATCAGTCTGGGATCCTTACCAGGAAGGATTAACAGAAGGACCAAGAAGAGCGACGCGTTTCTCTACAGCAGAGTGTGAGTATATGCTCAACAAACTCCAGTAGTATTCACTACTGTAGAGGCGTTTTGTAACACGAAGAAATTCCGAGAGCATATACAGGGAGAAAGGATGGGTAGTGTCTCGTGAAATGACGATGACAAAAAAGTCAGAGAAATTGGAGCTCATAAAAAAGTTTGTCGATTGTCGTTCGACCCATGTACCACTCGCAAATGGAACAGAAAAGAGGGAAATTAATTGTGTTACCACAAGTACCTTCCACCGCACACCTATGGTAGCGTGCGGAGTATAAACATGGACGTAGAAACACTAATTTAGTGTAGACGCTGGGAGGGAGCTTTATAAGACAAGCCTTTTAGACTTCTCTCAATTGTATAAACCAGTGGGAAGTTAAATTAGATACAAGAGTAAACGCGGAAATACAGAAAGAATTATTGCGCTACTTTCTGATGTTGCCATGAAACGCGCGAGAGGTAATTTTACTTAATAAAACAAATAGCTCGGAAGTAATATGCGAATCTTGACACTTAGGGAAGATGGAAATGTCGCCACGGGAGTCGCTTCTCATCGGAAGGTGGGGGAAATTTGACACAATGGAGGGACACGGCTGTAGTCGAGTAACGCCTAGTTAATGGCCGTTCTGGAAGAGAGATGGTCGCACCTAAAGGTATCTGCGTCGAAGTGAAAGACGGATGCCGCTCATGTAATAGCAACAACGCGGAAACCTTCGATGCCGTCACAGTTCAAGTTGTGGTGGTTCAACATTGAACATAAATTAATAGCTACTCGTAGTCAAGTATGCAGTAGTTCATGGATTAATTGATGCCAGCTTTAAACACTGCTGAATATACAGGGTGAGTCACTAACTATTGCCACCTAGAATAACTCCGAAAGTATCATAGTGGCTGAAAAGTTTGTGGGACAAATACTGCATGGGACAATGGGGGCCATAATATGGCGTTGGTTTTCTATTGCTAGGTGGAGTCGCGTCGGACATATGAAGATCAACTTTGTTTTTTTAAATGGGATGTTGTAGTTTGGTACTTATTTTCTGATAGCGGCTATCGAGACGAATACAACGATGTGTAACGGTAAGGTCTTTGAAGATCCACGAAGGTCACAAACGTGGCATGAACGTCCATTTACCGAAGGTGTTCGAAGTGATGACCATTGGTATCAATGCAGTGCTGCAATCTTCTTATCATGGATTGAGTGGTATTACTTATCACTTCGGCACTTATCAAAGCACATGCTCTGACACTTCTCCCTCGTATATCGCGCAAATAGTAAATATTCGCCGAATACAGAGTATGCATCTAACGTGCAATTGACATGTAAACACCATTCGACGGTTTTGCAAAACAACACTAATAGGAAGGGTAGGACTAGTATCATTGAATCAAGCGAATGTGAATGATGTATTCCTTCGAAGAACAGGTCGATATGCTTCTTATTTGTGGAGAATGCCAACGAAATTCAGTGAGAGCTAGAGACTTATACACTAAAAGATATCCTCAACATTCTCAACCTACACGTCGTACATTTAAATATGTGTATTATAAACTGAGAACAAGTTGCTCTTCACCGCATCGGAACACATCCGGCAAAGGAAAGCTTCTAACGACGGAACGGAAATTGTTACTCTTGTCACTGTGGTTCGAGATCCGTGTGTTAGTTCGCGTCAAATCGCAAGGGAATCTGGCATGTTCGAGAGTACCGTTGTTCGTGTTCTGCATCGCCATAAATATCATCCTTACCGTATCAGTCTCCACTAAGAATTAACTGTACGGATTGTATGCATCGCACTGAATTCTGCCGATGGGCTCAACTTCATATTCAGAGGGATGGCACATTTATTAATTTGATTTTATTTACTGACGATACTACATTTACCAACAATGTAAATGGTAATTTGCATAACATGCATTGTTGGGCAACTGAAAATCGATGTTGGCTGCGGTAAGTTGCACACTAGAAACCGTGTTTGGTGAATTTATGGTGCGGGATTCTGCATGACTGAATTATAGGTCCCTATTTCATCGAAAGAAACCTTAATGGTAGGAAGTACACCACATCCCTGCAAGAAACATTAGGTCTGTTATTGGAAGAAATACCTTTAGGAACAAGGAACAGAATGTGGTATCAACGCGATGGATGTCTGGCACATTTTTTCCGCTGATGGCTAGAAATGAGTTGCAGAGACAATTCCCAAATCGTTGGATTGGACGCGGAAGAGATGTATCGTGGCCGGCTCGTTCGCCAGACGTGACACCTCTGGATTTTATCTTGTGGGGATTCGTAAAAGACATTATTTATAAAGACTTTCCAACTACATCTGAAGATATGCGAGAAAGAATTGTCAGAGTATGTGCTTCGATAGGTGCTGATGTGGTAAGGAATGCCACTCAATCCATGACAAGAAGATTGCAGCACTACATTGATACCAATGGACATCACTTCTAACACCTTCTGTAAATGGACGTTCATGCCACGTTTGTGACCATCGTTGTTGACCTTCAAAAACCTTAAAGTTACACATCATTGGATTCGTCTCGATAGCCGCTATCAGAAAATAAGTACCAAACTATAGCATCCCATTTAAAAGTACAAATTTGACCTTCATATACAGGGAGTTACAAAAAGGTACGGCAAAACTCTCAGGAAACATTCCTCACACACAAATAAAGAAAAGATGTCATGTGGACATTTGTCCGAAACGCTTAATTTTCATGTTAGAGCTCATTTTAGTTTCGTCAGTATGTTCTTCCACCTACGCTCAATGGAGCACGTTATCATGATTTCATACGGGACACACTACCTGTGCTGCTAGAACATGTGCCTTTATAAGTACGACACAACATGTGGTTCATGCACGATGGAGCTCCTGCACATTTCAGTCGAAGTATTCGTACGCTTCTCAACAACAGATTCGGTGACCGATGGATTGGTAGAGGCGGACCAATTCCATGGCCTCCACGCTCTCCTGACCTCAACCCTCTTGACTTTCATTTATGGGGGCATTTGAAAGCTCTTGTCTACGCAACCCCGGTACCAACTGTAGAGACACTTCGTGCTCGTATTGTGGACGGCTGTGATACAATACGCCATTCTCCAGGGCTGCATCAGGGCATCAGGGATTCCATGCGACGGAGGGTGGATGCATGTATCCTCGCTAACAGAGGACATTTTGAACATTTCCTGTAACAAAGTGTTTGAAGTCACGCTGGTACGTTCTGTTGCGGTGTGTTTCCATTCCATGATTAATGTGATTTGAAGAGAAGTGATAAAATAAGCTCTAACATGGAAAGTAAGCGTTTCCGGACATATGTCCACATAACATATTTTCTTTCTTTGTGCGTAAGGAATGTTTCCTGAAAGTTTGGCCGTACCTTTTTGTAACACCCTGTATATCTGACGCGACTCCACCTAGCAACAAAAAAGACAACGTCATATTATGGCCCCAGTTGGCCCATGAACTTTTGTCCCACAAACTTTTCAGCTCCTATCATACCTTCAGAGTTACTCTTGGTGGCAATAGTTAGTGACTCACCCTGAAGTCCCATGTACGTATTAAACAAATTGTCAGTGACTTTCTTCAGTCTTCGCTGTTTCTCTCCAGCCTGTTCTGGTGTTTCTGTCACTGATGAGAGCTAACATAGCATTTCAGCTGCCTTCCGTATGACGAGAATGGTGTAAGAAGCTATTACAAGTACTGAATCCGAACTATGGCAGGTGACCATCATCAGCAATTCAGTTCATTCAACTGTCTTTTGCGGTTTTGCAAGAAAATAACTCTGCCCTGGTAACTGTACACTTCATCTCACTTGTCTTGTTTGACAGACTAATTCTTTCAGCAAAAATCTAAAATACGAGGCTGCTACGAAAAAGCTAAATTAAATGCTGGGACACGTTTGACAAACATAATGACCTCATTTAATGTGTAGAGTCAACATGTTAATTTTAAGTGGATTCACTCTTTATACAGAGTGAGGGATGGTTTCTGATGTTGGTATATGCGTCGTGTTCAGTGGTTGCATAGACTTGAAGTGGAGTAAGAATTCATTATTCGGTGGATTCATGTCTACAAGTGTAAGACTGCTTGCAAACCAATTACACATCCGATTTTAGAATGCTGCTCAAGCACGTGACACCCATACCAAATAAGAATAACAGGGGATGTTGAATTTAACAGAGAAGGCTGGCACGAATGTTCACAGGTTTTTTTTGACTCAGCAGGAAAGCGTCACAGAAATGTTGAAAAAAAAAAAAAAAGCCGGATTGGCAGACTCTTGAAGATAGACGCAAATTATCCCATGAAAATCTATTTACAAAATTTCGAGAACCAGTATTGAGTCATGAGTCGAGAGATATTCTTGAGACCCTTATTTAACTCTCCCATAGGGACCCTGAAGACAAATATACGGGGTTAGAACTTAAAATCGTGGCAACTATTTATTCACAACCGATACAAAAGAGTTACACGTGTGCACCTTTTACTGTCCTTCAAAGTAGTCACCAGCATTGTGCAGAACCCGTTGCCAGCAATGTGGAAGGCGTAGTATACCGTTAGCAGAGCCTGTTCTGTTGATGGTGCGAATGGAGCGGTCTACTGCCTATCATATCCCTGCTACAGTTCTGAAGCAAATGCCACGAAGTGGTTCCTTCATCTTCGGAATCAAATCAAAGTCACAAGGACTTAAGTCCGGGTGTATGATGGATGGTACTGTGTTTCCCAATCCCATCGACCGAACAGAGCAGCCACAGCTTGCGTTGTATGCGCCCCCGCATTGTCGAGCAAAATGATGGGTGGGTTGCGTAGAAAGCGTCGCCGCTTCTTTCGCAAAGCTGGTCGCAGGTGATGCTCAAGCCGTGGAGGAACGTAATGCGTTAGGATAACACCGTCACAGTTGTAAACGAGAATCTCCGTAACGTTAGACCGCTGCATTCGCACCATCAACAGAACAGGCTCTGGTAACGATGTACTACGCCTTCGGCATCGCTGGTAACGGGTTCTACACAACGCTGGTGACTACTTTGAAGGACAGTAACAGGTGCACACATGTAACTTTTTTGTATCGGTTGTGAATAAATAGTTGCCACTATTTAAGTTCCAACCCTCATACACTAATTACAGCACACATACACCATATGCGCTTCGAAGGGAAGAAACATGTGGCTTCCGCTTCGCACTGGTTTGCAGAGTATGTAAATGTAGAACGCTCCTCTTGTAGGGTCTGGCATTGTAGTTTGGTGATATATCTGTGAAGCTCTCCCTTCTGACGAAATGCACCGCGCTTCTTTGGATCACTCTATCTCCTCTATTAACCTTACCTGCTAAGGATCCCAGATTAACCAGCAGTACTCTAGGGTCTGTCGAACAAGGGATTTGTAAGCTGTCTGTTCTGTGGGTGAATTAATTTCCTCAGGATTCTTTCAGTGAATCTCATCCTGTTTTCGTTCGCAGACATTCTGTATATAGTTTTGCAGGTTCTTTTTGTATTAGTTTTCCTCCAGCTTTAAGAATTTCTATTGACACATTTTCAGCTTCTGAACTATACGACAGAATCCTAACTTTTCACTGTTTTGTGGCCCAGGCACCAAATGTTGACTTGTTTCTTTCTTCAACAATGTGTTGCAATCAGGCACCCTGCTCTTTTATTACCGGTGTCGAAATCTGCACTTATCGCTAACTTGAAACCAGGGAAGCACCTTATCCAAAGCATCAGATTCACAGCCACATTAAGTGTGCCTTTCAAGTTTCTAGAAAAGACTAATAATTCACACAGTAGCCCCTATGACTCAACTTCTTAACCCAGTTGAACTAGCTGGCTTTTGCCACAGTACAGACTATTGTGATTAGGTACCTGCCGTGACCTTCTGGAAAATGGATTTGAGAGGAAAATGAAAAGTGTTTTCCTTCATCTCTGAACTGACTATGAGAACTTTTTGAAAAAATGGGCCTGCTTCTGAAACTGGTCAAGGTTGTACTATATCGTAAGATCTTCATTCTGACATAAATAATACTTTGTAATAGATTTTTTCAACTTCATACAGTAATTGCCCATAACAGATTCCACAAACTTAACAATCACTCGCCATAGTGTTCTGTCCAGTGGCCACTTATGTTCAACTTGTTCTTCCACAACCTTCCAGAAACAGCATCTCATAATCTAATCTTTGCTTATGACTCCAGTCTCACCACATAAGGAAGAGATTTCAAAGAGTTACAGGACGTGCTGTCTCAAGACTTTCAGAAGATCGATGATTATTTCATAAAATGACGCCACAACGTAATCCATGCTAAGAGTAGAAATAACTCAGTTCCATCTAAGTAATAGGAAGACAAATTACTAGCCTACGGTCAGATTCAGTAATTACGTGCAGTCTCACCAACAAGTACAAGAGTGTAACCCAGACAGATCCTTATTATACCAGAACCGTCTTCAAAAACTGATTAATAAACTAAAAAGCTATAATAATTTACTAGTAGAACTAGCTAAAACTTTATTATGAGAAAATGTGGTTTATTATGAGCAACTGATGTAGTAGGTAGTAAATATTCATCAGCTGAATGTTGGTACATTGCAACTGAAAAACATCCACACTCGACTGGTTGATATCGAGCTGAGCCAAGCAATCAGAATCATATTTGGTACTTTGCCATCCACTCATATCCAATGGTTACTCATACTGAGCAACATTCAGCCTCCTCACAACAGACAGTGAAGCAGCCTTACCAGGTTGTTGTTCAGTATACTCAAGAACTGCTTTCTTTTGTAAAGTAACAAAATTTTGCCACCATACACTTAAAGTAGTAAAGGAGTTTTGCTATTTAGGGAGTAAAATAACTGATGATGGTCGAAGTAAAGAGGATATAAAATGTAGACTGGCAATGGCAAGGAAATCGTTTCTGAAGAAGAGAAATTTGTGAACATCGAGTATAGATTTAAGTGTCAGGAAGTCGTTTCTGAAAGTATTTGTATGGAGTGTAGCCATGTATGGAAGTGAAACATGGACGATAAATAGTTTGGACAAGAAGAGAATAGAAGCTTTCGAAATGTGGTGCTACAGAAGAATGCTGAAGATAAGGTGGGTAGATCACATAACTAATGAGGAGGTATTGAATAGGATTGGGGAGAAGAGAAGTTTGTGGCACAACTTGACTAGAAGAAGGGATCGGTTGGTAGGACATGTTTTGAGGCATCAAGGGATCACAAATTTAGCATTGGAGGGCAGCGTGGAGGGTAAAAATCGTAGAGGAAGACCAAGAGATGAATACACTAAGCAGATTCAAAAGGATGTAGGTTGCAGTAGGTACTGGGAGATGAAGCAGCTTGCACAGGATAGAGTAGCATGGAGAGCTGCATCAAACCAGTCTCAGGACTGAAGACCACAACAACAACAACAACATTTAATATTCTGTAAATTTTTTTATTTATATTTATCTTAGATCATTGTTGACGTTGCACAATCTGATTAGTGATCATTTCATTGGCTGATTCGGGCTAGCACCACGAACATTTTGTATGTGTGGGAATCCACAGACTCCAGATGCTTAATAAACATAAACACGGTCCCTATTAGGCTGTAATGTGCACGATTACATAAACATCGCATTACAGCCTACTACGGGCCATGTTTACATGATTACATTTATTAATATCTGTAGTACTGCATGTCAGGAGTTAGTTAGAATCGAGTGCTGACAGTAAGAGCGACATGGACAATGTTTTCCTCAGAAGCCACTATTGGCTGAAAAGGGGCTGGAAAGAGAGTGGTCTTGTTCTGCAGGGGTGGATATTCACTGCCCTGAGAGAGAACAGAGCGAATAGGCTCCGGTTTTCATCGCTGGATGCTGCAGAACCCCTGTAGCACTGTCAGTGCGGGTGGGAGGTTGCAGTCTGGTGGGCCGAAAAAAATGTTAGAATAGCGTACCTGGCGGAAGAGTGCAGGTGGCAGAACATGGCAAAACGACATCCTTTTAGTGAGAAGAAATACTCGGTGTCACAAACGTAGGTCGCGAGCTGACCTCTGAGGAATCTTCTCATGGAGTGCACTGGAACATGCTGCCCACCGAAAAGCAGAGACACGTATTTCTTTGGTGGGGTGCTAAGGATTTAGGAGGGGCAATGGCAACTCCTGGCAAATCTTCTGAAAGGAGTGTGAGCTTCAGCGATTGCCTCGCAGATTCATGACCCAAGTAACGGGAGGTAACGTTTTTGTACCAGCCGCTGGGATTCGTCGCCTCACTGCAAACGAAAATGCCGCATGTCCAGAAGGCATATGGAGTGGAGACACTTCCCTGTGGGGATCGATCAAAGACACTTCCCTGTGGGAATCGACCTAGTGGCCTTGCTGGTGAGACCCATAGTGGAGAATCTGGCGGTTAGGTCTTGGGAAGTGATTTCGCCTCAAGGAGCCCTGAAGTCGTTTCTCTGTGACCAGAGTTGCTATTTTGTTTACTCAAGTGACGATCCTTTACCTTTATGTGGAATCTGATGGACACTGAAGTGCTTCTTTACGGAAGAATGCTAGAGTCGAATGTCTGTTTCTGGCTAGTGAGTAAACAGAAATCTTCACTCGTGTTCTGTCCTGTACTAAGGTAATTTCAGCCCTAGGAGCTGTAAACGACGTATTGCGTCCACTGTGTGTGCAGAGAATTACAGACAGGCCATGTACGTCATCTGAACAGCGGCCAACGCCACAATGAGCAGACCATCAGTGTAGTGTAACTGCTGCCTGTACTTCAATAGCTGATACGTGCACTTTGGTTTCGGGAATAGGGGAGTTCCATTTGCTTGTCCATTGAGCTTTTTCTGAAAGTACCAGTCAGGGTGTGGGTCTTGTGTTTCTCACTGCTAATCAATGTCATTCAACTTTGTGTCCATCTAATAAACGGGGATGCGGTCTAAAGAAAGTCAACCATACGTTCTGCCAATCTAGAAATTACATTTAGGGTAGAATGTGACATTGTGTGCTTCATATTTATGCAATCTTCGCACTATAAATATTTTTTGAGAATAAATCGTTTACGGTATCCAGGTTGTGATTGATTCTAGTACCATCCCGATAGGAATAACTGGTTTGATTTGCTAATCTGAAGTGAAATAAAACCACAACGCAATACTTCGTTTTATGGAAATCCCTAGATGCAAGCTGTCAAAGGCAGGGTCGTTTTAATCATTTGTAGGCGTGAGAATTCCGTTGCGGAGACAACATTAGGCAACAATAACGCAATATGTCACAGCACACACAATATGTTACAACACAGGTGTTTACACTGTTTATCAATCAAAAAAGAAGCAAGTGTTGCGATGAAACGGAAATCTCGTAAACTTGCATTGTTGCCAAATTTATCCAAGATGGCAGATGGCGGTTGATGCCATGGCGGGAAATTCAAATTTTAGTGGGAAATGGGGCATTTGGGGTACCTCTACTAACCTAATTCTCCCCGCCTCTGCCCCACTTGTATTACGCCATACACCCTCCCACCACCACACCTCCCCTGGAAACGGTCAGTCTCCATCCAGCTACCAAATGAGGTCATCAGTCCCCTAGACTTAGAACTACTTAAACCTATCTAACCTAAGGACATCACACACATCCATGCCGGAGGCAGGATTCGAACCTGCGACAGTAGCAGCCGCGTGGTTCCCTACTGAAGCGCCTAGAACCGCTCGGCCACAGTGGCCGGCATCCAGCTACCAGACAGGAATGTTAGGTTAGTGTACTTTATTTTTTCTAGTAGGAAACTGAAGTAAAGATGGCTCCTAATTACACATCCATATCCATAGTGCTACATCGTGAGTGCCTAAAATCTCAATATGGCTTAAAACTGACGATGTCCTATGACTGGTGTTATCCTGCTGGAAAAAATTCACATCATCACTCGAATCTAGTAGCAGGTAGACTTAAAGTAAACAGTAACTCTACATAAGACTCTTCCTTGACATATAAGTAGGGCTCGTCTACAGCTCCCTTCATGTGGGTTGGAAGGCAAAGACAATGGTGTAAGAAAAAGAAGAAGAATAGTGTCTAAGCACAGATGGGAAATTCAGAACAATTACATATGTAAAAGTTCATGACATATTTCAAATCCCACAACAGATCATGAAAAAAAAAAAAAAATGCAGACACACTGCAGATCAGACGACTAAAAGGTTCTCCTAGAATTCGAAAGACTGTCCTATAGTCGAGAAAAATGGATGAATTTTTCTGTGAATTTTCAGTATCCTACAACTGTTGGTCTGGAGATGCTCTAAAGCCAGATTGGCAGGTGGGAGACAGCATCCCACCTGTCCGAACCAGAAGAGGTTGGTCGGCTTGGACTTGTCTCTGAACACCCAAACAAAGAAGACATCACATGACTCTCTGATATCATGGAAATTTCTGTAAATGCCTTGTTCTGCTCTCTCTTGTTTGAATCAGTCTTTAGAAACTCTTATGCCAATAACAAAGATGTGTGACTCTCTGACGTCATGGAACTTCCTGTGAATGGAGCATCCTGTCTGTTTCTTACTGAATTTACCCGCCAAAATGCTGTTGCTGGTGTGGGAACAATGTCAGCCACTTTCCACACATGGAAAAATTACGAGAATTTCAGCAGAAAACTATTTTTGTATGGATTAAAAAAAAAAAAAAAAGTGCAGCAGTCATATTGCACTGATAGTTAAGCTCTGCAAAACTGGTCAACAGATTATGAAATATGAGAACTACTGCCAAAGATGCTTAATCAGCTACACTACTGTGCTGCTGTCGAGGAAAGCTTGAATTATTTGGCTTGAAACCGATTTTCAACCAGGCTATATGTTAGATATCCCCTGCGAGGTCGTTGGTCATCCGCCACGGCCAACGGTCATGAGTCAACTGCCCCCCACACGCGCTGGCCTGATACGTGATCGTGACGCCCTCCACAGACATGACCGCTCTCCGAACTGGTGCACGAAAGCTGGGCTGCTTCATCCGGCACGAAGGCGTCCGCTAACAGTTTTGTTTCTGGGCGGGCCTGCTTGCTGCCGTGGTTACTGCAACTAGATGCGACCATCTCCTGGCTCTGGGATTACAAGACTATTTACTTTCTGAGCTCTGTCGATGAGAAATGCTTCATCAATCGCGAATTAATTTACTGATTCAATACCGATGTCAGCTGCAGCATCCGATTCTACGCGCCAAAAAACGATGACATTTCATCGAGTAGCATACGAAAATCTCCTGAATCTCATGTATTTTCACATGGTTTGCCGGAAGATCATACCATTTTCGCGAATGTTCTCGATATCAACCGCATATCAGTACGCAACCGGTCGCCTGTTCATTATGATTCTGAAAAAAAAAGAGTGTAAAGTGTATCTATAGAATACCAAAACTTTAGCTTGAGACGAGCTGCAAACGGTTGAGTAACTAGAAACTTATCTTGTGTGTGAAGATGTTTACGTGAAAACTCGAAAATAGAGGAAACTGATAACTTCACTCGTTTATTTTTTTTTTTTATTTTATTTTATTTTTTTTTTTTTTTTGTAAGGAATACCGCTATCAATGACAGAACAGGTTCCAGATCATCCTTGTATTATTAAAAGTCAATTGCGGTTTTAATATATCATATATGTTTCTCATGTCTAGAGAACCAGCAAATGTCTCTTCCATCGATATTTCACCATCTCGATGCAAACATCACATCACAATCGATGTTCAAATGGTTCAAATGGCTCTGAGCACTACGGGACTTAACATCTAAGGCCATCAGTACCTTAGAACTTAGAACTACTTAAACCTAACTAACCTAAGGACATCACACACGTCCATGCCTGAGGCAGGATTCGAACCTGCGACCGTAGCGGTCGCGTGGTTCCAGACTGAAGCGCCTAGAACCGCTCGGCCACATGGATCGGCCAATCGATGTCCTCTCAACCAAATAAAGACAGGAAATGTCTAGAATTGGAGGGTACATCACAGTCGAACAAGAGACTTCGCTCAGAAGGTGGGTGGTATGACACTTCGCGAAACGGTGCGAGATATCAACGCTACCACCCGGCTGGAGACCCGAGAAACCATCAAGAGACTTCTGTTTCCAGTCTGCAGAAATCAGCCGAAGGTGGGCAAAAGATCTCAAGAACAGGACACTTCCCGCAAGACGTTGAACGTATTTCTGGGAAAGATTTCCCCCCTGGAACAACAGCGAAATACCTCACTGTTCGTCGTGGATATATACACTCCTGGAAATGGAAAAAAGAACACATTGACACCGGTGTGTCAGACCCACCATACTTGCCCCGGACACTGCGAGTGGGCTGTACAAGCAATGATCACACGCACGGCACAGCGGACACACCAGGAACCGCGGTGTTGGCCGTCGAATGGCGCTAGCTGCGCAGCATTTGTGCACCGCCGCCGTCAGTGTCAGCCAGTTTGCCGTGGCATACGGAGCTCCATCGCAGTCTTTAACACTGGTAGCATGCCGCGACAGCGTGGACGTGAACCGTATGTGCAGTTGACGGACTTTGAGCGAGGGCGTATAGTGGGCATGCGGGAGGCCGGGTGGACGTACCGCCGAATTGCTCAACACGTGGGGCGTGAGGTCTCCACAGTACATCGATGTTGTCGCCAGTGGTCGGCGGAAGGTGCACGTGCCCGTCGACCTGGGACCGGACCGCAGCGACGCACGGATGCACGCCAAGGCCGTAGGATCCTACGCAGTGCCGTAGGGGACCGCACCGCCACTTCCCAGCAAATTAGGGACACTGGGGTATCGGCGAGGACCATTCGCTACCGTCTCCATGAAGCTGGGCTACGGTCCCGCACACCGTTAGGCCGTCTTCCGGTCACGCCCCAACATCGTGCAGCCCGCCTCCAGTGGTGTCGCGACAGGCGTGAATGGAGGGACGAATGGAGACGTGTCGTCTTCAGCGATGAGAGTCGCTTCTGCCTTGGTGCCAATGACGGTCGTATGCGTGTTTGGCGCCGTGCAGGTGAGCGCCACAATCAGGACTGCATACGACCGAGGCACACAGGGCCAACACCCGGCATCATGGTGTGGGGAGCGATCTCCTACACTGGCCGTACACCACTGGTGATCGTCGAGGGGACACTGAATAGTGCACGGTACATCCAAACCGTCATCGAACCCATCGTTCTACCATTCCTAGACCGGCAAGGGAACTTGCTGTTCCAACAGGACAATGCACGTCCGCATGTATCCCGTGCCACCCAACGTGCTCTAGAAGGTGTAAGTCAACTACCCTGGCCAGCAAGATCTCCGGATCTGTCCCCCATTGAGCATGTTTGGGAGTGGATGAAGGGTCGTCTTACGCGGTCTGCACGTCCAGCACGAACGCTGGTCCAACTGAGGCGCCAGGTGGAAATGGCATGGCAAGCCGTTCCACAGGACTACATCCAGCATCTCTACGATCGTCTCCATGGGAGAATAGCAGCCTGCATTGCTGCGAAAGGTGGATATACACTGTACTAGTGCCGACATTGTGCATGCTCTGTTGCCTGTGTCTATGTGTCTGTGGTTCTGTCAGTGTGATCATGTGATGTATCTGACCCCAGGAATGTGTCAATAAAGTTTCCCCTTCCTGGGACAATGAATTCACGGTGTTCTTATTTCAATTTCCAGGAGTGTATATGAACGAGAGACATTAAAAGTTTCCAGTGGGTGTAGGTATGTAGGTATCAGCAGTGAGAAGCGTCAAAGAGTACCTTTCACCAGTGTAACACACTATCTCAAGGGATGCAGAGAAATTGTTCTGGAAAACCTTAACACGAAATAACACTCATTTAATGAGTAATGCCAAATCTGGCGAACGAGGATGCGCACAGGAGACCATAATTCAGTTCTAAAAGTTTCCAGGTGGTATTGGCATGAGAGAGGAATAGCGGTATTAGTAGTGAGAGCAGCAAAGAGTAAATTTGACCAGTCTAATGTTTTTCCTCAATGAGCTTCATTTTACTTAGCCGAGGACCACTTTCAGACAGTGCTGCACACCCAGAACGTTTGAAAGCACGCCACTGTTAACCATTCAGCTCTACGAGTACATCCCTGACGAATAGCCAGGTATTTCGCTATCGTTCCAGGGGACCAGTCGTACCGAGAAATACGTTTGACCGCTTGCAGTCTTTTGTCCATCTGTGTTTGATTTCTGCAGACCCGAAACAGAAGCCTCTTGTTCGACTGTGAGGCACACTGTCGTTCTACATATTCCCCGTCTTAATTTTGTTGAATAAACATAGTTTGTTGCGCGTTTTTGCATCGAGATGATGAAATATCGGTGGAAGAGACATTTGCTGGTTCTCTAGACGTGAGAAACACTTATGATTATGAGCATTAAAACCTTAGTTGACTTTTTAAAGTGCAAGGATGATATGAAATCTGTTGCGTCATTGAAATCGGTATTCCTTACATACACACACACACACACACACACACACACACACACACACACACACAAAAAGGTGAGTGCAACTATCAGTTTCCCAATTATCGACTTTTGACGTAAAAATCTTCACATACGACAAAAGTTTCTAGTTACTCAATCGTTTGCACCAGGTCGCACACTAAAGCTTCGGCTATCTAAAGATATAATTTCCACTCTTTATCTTCAGAATTATACTGCGCAGGCGATTGGCAGCAGCGTACTACTGAGCGGTTGATATCGAGGACATTCGCGTAAATGGTATGGTATTCCGGCAAACCGTATCAAAATACATGAAATTCTGGAAATTTTCGTACGCTGCTCGACGATTTCAGCATAAAAGTGTCGCAAATATAATCGTTTTTTGGCTTGTAAAGCGGGACTGCTACGGTCGCAGGTTCGAATCCTGCCTCGGGCATGGGTGTGTGTGATGTCCTTAGGTTAGTTAGGTTTAAGTAGTTCTAAGTTCTAGGGGACTTATGACCTAAGATGTTGAGTCCCATAGTGCTCAGAGCCATTTGAACCATTTGGCGTGTAAAATCGGATATTGCGCTGATATCGGATTCGAGATCGGTAAATTAATTCGCGATTAATGAAGCATTTCGCATCGACAGAGCTCAGAAAGTAAATAGTCTTTTAATTCCAGAGTCTGGAGGTTGTCGCAACTTGTTGCAGTAACCATGGCAGCAAACAGGCCCGCGCAGAAACAATACCGTTGGCTGATGCCTTCGTGCCATAGGAACAGTACAAAGTAGTTCGGAGAGTGGCTGCTATCTGAGAAGGGCGCCTGCATCGCGCATCAGGCGGCCGCGTGCGGGGGGCAGTTGCTTCGTGACCGTTGGCCGCGCTGGTTAGGTTATGAGCGACCGAACTAGCAGGAGATATTTAGCATGTAGCCTGGTTAGAGATCGGTTTCATGTCGAAAAATTCAAGCCTTCCTCGACTGTAGCACAGTAGTGTAATTGACTAAATGTCTTTGCCAATATTCCCGTATTTCATAATCTGTAGACCAGTTTTGCAGGGTTTAACTGTCAGTATAATATGACTGCTATGTTTTTTTTTTCGATCTGTACAAAAATACACTCCTGGAAATGGAAAAAAGAACACATTGACACCGGTGTGTCAGACCCTACATACTTGCTCGGGACACTGCGAGAGGGCTGTACAAGCAATGATCACACGCACGGCACAGGGGACACACCAGGAACCGCGGTGTTGGCCGTCGAATGGCGCTAGCTGCGCAGCATTTGTGCACCGCCGCCGTCAGTGCCAGCCAGTTTGCCATGGCATATGGAGCTCCATCGCAGTCTTTAACACTGGTAGCATGCCGCGACAGCGTGGACGTGAACCGTATGTGCAGTTGACGGACTTTGAGCGAGGGCGTATAGTGGGCATGCGGGAGGCCGGGTGGACGTACCGTCGAATTGCTCAACACGTGGGGTGTGAGGTCTCCACAGTACATCGATGTTGTCGCCGGTGGTCGGCGGAAGGTGCACGTGCCCGTCGACCTGGGACCGGACCGCAGCGACGCACGGATGCACGCCAAGACCGTAGGATCCTACGCAGTGCCGTAGGGGACCGCACCGCCACTTCCCAGCAAATTAGGGACACTGTTGCTCCTGGGGTATCGGCGAGGACCATTCGCAACCGTCTCCATGAAGCTGGGCTACGGTCCCGCACACCGTTAGGCCGTCTTCCGCTCACGCCCCAACATCGTGCAGCCCGCCTCCAGTGGTGTCGCGACAGGCGTGAATGGAGGGACGAATGGAGACGTGTCGTCTTCAGCGATGAGAGTCGCTTCTGCCTTGGTGCCAATGATGGTCGTATGCATGTTTGGCGTCGTGCAGGTGAGCGCCACAATCAGGACTGCATACGACCGAGGCACACAGGGCCAACACCCGGCATCATGGTGTGGGGAGCGATCTCCTACACTGGCCGTACACCACTGGTGATCGTCGAGGGGACACTGAATAGTGCACGGTACATCCAAACCGTCATCGAACCCATCGTTCTACCATTCCTAGACCGGCAAGGGAACTTGCTGTTCCAACAGGACAATGCACGTCCGCATGTATCCCGTGCCACCCAACGTGCTCTAGAAGGTGTAAGTCAACTACCCTGGCCAGCAAGATCTCCGGATCTGTCCCCCATTGAGCATGTTTGGGAGTGGATGAAGCGTCGTCTTACGCGGTCTGCACGTCCAGCACGAACGCTGGTCCAACTGAGGCGCCAGGTGGAAATGGCATGGCAAGCCGTTCCACAGGACTACATCCAGCATCTCTACGATCGTCTCCATGGGAGAATAGCAGCCTGCATTGCTGCGAAAGGTGGATATACACTGTACTAGTGCCGACATTGTGCATGCTCTGTTGCCTGTGTCTATGTGCCTGTGGTTCTGTCAGTGTGATCATGTGATGTATCTGACCCCAGGAATGTGTCAATAAAGTTTCCCCTTCCTGGGACAATGAATTCACGGTGTTCTTATTTCAATTTCCAGGAGTGTAGTTGTCTGCTGAAGTTCTCCTAATTCGTCCGTGTGTAGAATGTGGCCGACAGTGTTCCCACACCAGCAGAAGGGTTTTGCTGGGTAAATTCAGTAAGAAACAGTCAGGATGCTCCATTCACAGGGAGATCCATGACGTCAGAGAGTCAGCAGACGTATTTTGTTGGGGACATAGGAGTGTCTAAAGACTGGTTCAGACAGGACAGGGGCAGAACAAGGCATCCAGAGAAAGTTCCATGATATCAGAGAGTCACAAGACATCTTCTTTGTTTGGGTATTCAGAGACGACTCTAAGCAGACCAGACTGGTTCGGTCAGGTGAGATGCTGTCCCCCACCCACCATTCTGACTTTATAGCATCTCCAGACCAACACTGAAAATTCACCGAAAATTTCAGCTGTTTTTTTCGTCTATAGGGCAGTGTTTCGAATTCTAGGAGAATCTCTTATATGTCTGAACTGTTACGTGTCTGTGTGTGTGTGTTTTTTTTTCATTATCTGTTGTGGGTTTTGAAACATGTGAACTTTTACAAATGTGATTGTTCTGATTTTCCCGTGTGTGCGTAGCCCGTATTCTTCTTGTTCTTCTTACACTGCACCATTGTCCTTGTCTTCCAACCCACATGAAGGGAACTATGGACACAATCCTACTTGTATATGAAGGCAAGGTTACCATTTATTTTAAGTCTATCTGCTACCAGTTTCGATTGATATAGTGCATTTGTTACCAGCAGGATAATACCAGTCATGTGACGTCGTCAATTTTGATTTTAGGCATGCATTGTGTAGCATTTTGCATGTGTATGTGTAATTAGGAGCCATCTTTACTTCAGTTTCCCAATTAAAAGAAAACAAAGTTCTCTAGCCTACCTATCCTCTCCGGCAGCTGAACAGAAGCTGACCGTTTCCCGGCATTTCCAGCCAGGGGAGATGGGGTGGTGGGAGGTGGGTGACAAAATAGAAGTAATGGCAGGGGTGGGGGGAGTTAGGTTAGTGGAGGTACCCCAATTGCACTATTTTCCTCCAAAATTTATGTTCAAATGTGTGTGAAATATTATGGGACTTAACTGCTAAGGTCATCAGTCACTAAGCTTACACACTGCTGAACCTAAATTATCCTGAGGACAAACACACACACCCATGCCCAAGGGAGGACTCGATCCTCTGCCGGGATCAGCCGCATAGTCCATGACTGCAGCGCCCCAAAATTTATATTTCCTGCGATGACATCAGTGGTACATTGCCACATCTTTGGTCGCCATCTTGGATGAATCTCGAAATGGTGGAATCTGTCCCAGTAACCGCCTAGTTTCATTACTGTCCATATATTTGTTAATAGTTTTTGTAGACTTGTAGTTTTGAAGACTTGTACATGGACCTGAAAAACTGCCTAGTGCAACTCTTTGAAGTTAAGTTGACCAGCTGTCCAGGTGCGAAATGCTGTGCGATGCGATGCCATGTAGTTCTGTTGTCGGTAGTGCGACATAGTAAGTGCCACAACACTGCACATCGTTCAAATCATAACTCTTTTGACTTGCAAAACGAAAGCTTGTTTATTCAAAATCCCATTATACAAGGAAAAGTTACTTGTATGTTTCAGTTAATATCCAATGTTAAATGTCATTCAAAATGTATGTAGTATGTGTAGGACCAGGAGAAACAACTTTTGGAAAGCAAATGCCAAGGAAACTGGAGTAAAGCCAGATTCACACACGTAACGAATGTGACGCCACTGTGAAATACCTTCCACACAGGATGCACAAGTCTCAGTATGGCGTCCACAGAAACCGTATAGGGAGGTGTTAGTGTTATAATGCAGGTTATGGCTCTAGACCTGTGACAAGAGTTGAATACAAAGGATCAGAAACCCAAATGTATGTTACCTAAATAGACTTCGTTCAGGTATAAATCAGGGCCCACGAACACATTTTTAAAGAAATAATACTCAAAGAAGAAAATGCTGTGTGCTATGGCAAACGAACCAACAGTTGGCATGTAAATATCATCTAAAGACACGGCACTCTTGATGTAGGTGTAAAGAATAACTAATTTTTAGTTTAGTAGTTGCAACATCACACTTGGAGGCTATTTCCTGGATATAATCCGCAATTAATACAGTGCTTGGTTACTTATTTATTCATCTAAAGATCTTTCAAGATTTCAGGGTACATAATTCATTTGCAAATATTGTGGCAGGCACACACTGCTACAGAAAATTTAACAGTAATATTAGGCTGTTCTTTTATTTCCAGAAGCTGCAAAAGTGTATCTGCCAACCACTATTTTCACTTTTTTCAGTAATAAAATTAAAACTCACCAATATCAAATGGAGAACAGCAGCAATAACTGCGATAACTGCTACAGAGTGCTTGTGTTTCTGAATACAGCCACCAGATAGCAGTAGTGGAAGGCAAGTGGTGGCACAAAGCACAACCGAGATGAACTTTTTGTGCTATGACAAAAGTTGCGGCACTCGAGTAACACTACAGACAGCTGGGTGTTCACACATGCAACTGCAGTATCCCATTAGCTATGTGAACCCAGCAAGTGTAAGTAAATTGGTATTTTTTTCTATGTAGGTGCAAGACATTTACTTTTTGTCGAACATAATGTACAAATTGTAGGATGTGAGGTCCGCCAGTTATGCAAAACACCATTTTTCTCAGTAACCAAACATGTTTCAGCACCACTGTGCCATCATCAGTGGGTTTCCATTTTATTTCTTCTTTACACTTGGTGTGCATGATTTTTCCGGATCACTTGTGTATTATTTAGTACAGGTAGCTTGTCATGTTTTCATGTGGCAAGCCCTTTTATTCTCCGCATCGTGGTGAGGTGTCATTATGCACACATAAATATAACACATATTTTCCACATATAAGATCGCAAAAACACTTTTCAGTTCACCAAAACATACTGTGATTGTTGTTCCTACAATTTTAACTGCAAACAGACTCAAGGAGCTGCAAATCCAAATGATGAATAATGTACAAATACCTGCAAATTATATTTTTGTTATTTTGTGAAATAGACAATTAGGTATTTGTTTTTTATGGTTGTGTACTTATTATTACATTTTTTACTACTCATTTTCTCTTTGTCAACAACCCCTGTTTACCATGTTGTTTGGCCAAACCAAACGACTTGGAGGGAATTGAAATGACCTTCAAGTCCCTTCATTGTCAAACAACTCTGTATCTTATCTGACAAAACTGTATAAGACACAGATGTTAAGAAATCACATTGCCTATATGTTCTGGACTGAGACAGATCTTGCAATAGTAAAGCCTAAATTTTTGGCACAATATTCCAAAATCTTTTTCTGAAACCCTTTAAGCTGTCTTATGTCTTCAACCATGTATTTTTTCGGTAGATCATCTAATAGTGTATCTGTGAGGTCTCATCAAACAAGTTTTTAATGGAAAAGCTTCATCTCAACAATCACATGAGGCAGTTGAACTCTCGTTCTTGGTAATTCTATTAGGCCTATTATATTCAAGGTAATTGTTTCCACTTTTGTTGGTAAATCTGACTGTTGAAAAATCCCTGCATTGTCATTCTATCTGAGATCAATCAACATTCTTACCTGTAAAATTATAGTCTGCATTTACAAAAGTAAGTAGCACTAGAGAAAAACTTCTAATTAAAATATAGCCACTGTTTGGTGGCGAGAAAATTTCTATGTGTCTCTCATCTAGTATACCAATACTGTTGGGATAATTCCATTTCACAGGAAATTCTTTTTTAATTTTCTGCCACTTCTCTTCATTTGGTGTGGGCATTACTGTTTTAGATAACACTTCCCACAGCTCTGCACATTTAGTGTGTCCAATTTCTTGTACAGTTGTATATCTGAAACGAAAACATTCTGTGATAGTCTTGAATGAATCGCCAGTAGCAAGGAACATAAAACAAAATTAATATTTTTATTGCCAGAAATTCACTGCAAAGAGAAGTGGAAAGTTTTGAGAGACAGCTGTCATACAAGTATAAAGAAATGCAAATACAAGTAGAAAATGGAAATACGAGAGCTAAATGCAGTTCTGAAGGCCGTATCTTTGGGAAAGAATTATGGAAGTAACAGCAAAGACGGTGAGTCAGTTACTAGTGATGACAGTATTATTAAAGACAATTCTCTTCTGGATGTATTGACAGTTTCTCCTGAACCAGTAAAGTCAGCCCTACCTTCTTTGTCAGCAACATTATTGATGTTCAGAAATATTACTGCAAGGAAAAGAAGCTGAACATGTCAGTAACCAGTGTTCTACAGAATTATTCGAATTTATGACCAGCCACAGCTACATCATCAACAACAGAAAGTGAAGACCCTATACATCCCTTTTCGGTGCCATGGCTGACTATGTCAAAACCTTGCCTGCAGATTTACAACTGTAGGCAAAAAAGATGAAACCTATACTACAGTATCACATTTAGAATATGAGAATCTACTGAGGAACTAGAATTCTTCCATAAGACAAGCCAAAACAGTTACAAAGAAAAAACATTTCCATCTACATCTTATGATTTGAATACATAAGTTCTTAAAACAATTCCATCTACATCTGATTTAAATAAATAGTTCTCCAAAACATAAAATACAACGATATCACAACCTTAGAATACTGAAATTCAGAAAGTTCAGACTGCTTCTAGTAAGCTTCAATGCAATATTTTTGATAGAGCTACCTCTGACTATTCTAAAGGAATGGACAATGGTTCTTCAAGCACTCCTGAGATAGACCTGATTAAACAAACCACATAGATCATAACCTTGGGTGGCTTTCTACAGCCACTAAATGTTACATATGATGTACAATAATCTGTAACTATGTAATTAAAAAAATACTTCTCTAGTAGCCACCATGAGTTTTTCTTCACTTTTATCAGTTTTCGTTATATTGTATCTGCTTTTGTCATATAAGACTCTACAGTTTGTACTGACTCATTGAATTTATCTTGAGACATTCTAATGTATGTTTAAAGCTCTTTGGAGCCTTTGCAAACTGTACAAAAGCGTGTGATATTCTCCTTCTTCAGATCGTCAATTCGAAATGTCATGCAACCAAATTCTTCACCTCTTTAATCCCTTGCTTTTGTTTCGAACTTCCTTCTTCCTCATATAATGGAGAAATTATTACATCACTTTTGTCCGTTTTTCTCAAAGTTTGCCAATGATTTACATACAAAATTTCTACATATTGTCGAACCACTGTAGTTCAGATGTGGTATACTAAATACAACTATGTCATGGTGTACCTCTCTGGTACACTTCAGTTGTGCTCACGTGGTCTTGCCTTTATAGTGCACATGTACACACAAACGTTTCACAGTTCATAAATGTGTATGCAGCACTCACACTATATACCATAGTATGATTTGTTGAAGTGTAGTAATGGAAATTTGATTACCTGAACAGTCAAGCTATACCACATAATTAATTTGATTACAGTATGTCGAATTGTGAATTGTGGTTTATTATCTCATCGATGTCGCTTTCGTCTATTTTCTTGGAGTTTGATTTAGACACAGCACAACTGTTGTAAAATTTCACCATAAATACAGATCAGCTGATGTTAGCAAACAGCGTAATAATAATAATACAATTTTGTAGCATATACATAAAATGAACTCTAACTCTTAATTGCCCCTTGCTCAAATTATCATTTCATCCTCTATGAATTCTTCTACTGAATCGTAGATTAAATATGTTTTTGCCCAGTAAACTGTTATATGTTGTCATCCCTGTATACTGTGGAGTCCATACATTTAATTTCAGTTGGCGTGTGAGTAGCATAAAATTATATGCATGGTTAAAATGATTCTCCTCAAATAATTTTTGTCTGCTTGTTGCGGAGTGGGGTCAGTCATCTGCATTCTCTCCATCACTCATTGATAGTCCTCCTACCTCAAATGCTTCTTTCTGACGTCCCTTCACTGTGTAGTTGCAGATATGTGCTAGGCATGTAAAGAAGTGTTAATATATTATTTTAACAGCTATGGGGAGAGTCCTTTTTATATATTAAAAAAAAACACTAACTTTCTGTAGCAACACTGGGGTATAACAATTTTCTTTCTCACACACACAGCACATAAATCAGAACCACTATCCAATAAAAAAGGAACCTTCTCATTAAAAATAGTCACTTCTATTACAGGCTGTATGGCAGTTTACTCTCTGAATTCAGAATCAGGTTCATCTAACAAACCTTGCACTACATCATGTCTATTGAATCCTACACCTTCTGTGGAAATTACGCACATATTCACTAGGTCTTCTTCCTCTCTAAATGTGGCAGCTTTAATTAGTCTGTCCACTACTGGCAATTCAAAACACTTCTCCAAATACAATCCTTCCTTAATAATAATACCAGATTCTGCAACCCTTCTATCGTGTTGCTATAATTATCAAAATAACCCCCTGCTTCCTCCACTTCTTTCTTCGTAATTATCAGATACTATTCCTTCTAATTTTCGTAAAACTTCCTCTGCTCTGCTATATTCTTTCTCAGGTACTTCTAATACCGTTTCCCCTACTATCGTTCTAATTCCACAGTTCACTGTAAGCCCCTCATCTGATTTGCCGTGCTCACTCACACTAACATCCTGTTCTGAATTGTTACTTTCTAATAACTGTTCCTCATTAACAGGGTTCCTGGAACCGCTGTTTTGACTTTCGCAAATATCTACTACACTTCAATGAAAAACACAATTGTTAACAGTGTCCCTCTCGTCTGCAATATTTGTTTCTGCAAATCACCCCTAAGATGTTCAGCTGGTGGCTGCCTTACAAAAGGTTTTGCTAGCGGCTTTAAGCTATGCTACCGCGGCCTGCAAACGCTAGCACCATTACAGACTGCCATTAGTTTTCCACCTCTCCTACATGGTCATTGCCACTGACATTCCTTTCGGCTGGCGATTTACGCCACACCACTCAGTCAACGGACTGCTGCTGTCTATATTCAGTGTTTTAGTCTCTATCATTATATCTACTTCCAACAGGACCCCCTCGCCCTCAGTACCTACCTCTGCAATTACTGGATATTTGCACTCCTACAACAACAACAACAACAACAACAACAATCTCTTTATATGTGCCTCGGCTCTGTTTTCATTTGGCCTAACGAGAAGCCTATAATCCCTTCTAGCATTCTCCTCCTCTTTTAAAATATTTTCTAACCTCTCAAGATAATGAATAAATTTATCAATATCATCCCTAAGTGCCAGGATTATTTTATTCCACCAGTACAAAGGCAACTTATTCTCTGTCCCCATAATGGTATGTTCTGTCTCCACTTTAGAGTTCAAATACGATAACGTTGTGAGCCATTTTTGTACAAACCACTTAATAGTCTGTTTCTTCAGATCGTTTGCCCCAATATTCCTCGGAAAATGCCTGTTTAAAAGCGTTATCTTGTCATATTTATCTCCTGCCCAATTTCCCCAAACTCGAGCTTCCCACATCAAATTTGACGAAATGAAACCAATTTTTTGTTTATCATTCCATGATATGGGCAAGACGTCCTCAAAACCAACGCAAAATTCTTTAGGACGTGCATTTTTACTTGGATCGAATCGCAAAAACTGCCAATGCATCACATATGCCATTTCTGAAGATTCTACCACACCATTAGATGTTACATATCCACTATTGTTAGTAACACTTTGTTCTTCTCTTTTTAGTCTACCATCATAGTTACAGAGTTGTTCATTTACAGCTGTACTAAACTGATTTATTTTAGTTTCCAGGTTAGTAAATTTAGCAGACACTTGCACACCAAATATCGCACACACATCCTTTCCTTCTTTGATTTGATCTCCCATTATAGTGTGACTATCCTCACATTGAAACTTCCTGGCAGATTAAAACTGTGTGCCCGACCGAGACTCGAACTCGGGACCTTTGCCTTTCGCGGGCAAGTGCTCTACCATCTGAGCTACCGAAGCACGACTCACGCCCGGTACTCACAGCTTTACTTCTGCCAGTACCTCGTCTCCTACCTTCCAAACTTTACAGAAGCTCTTCTGCGAACCTTGCAGAACTAGCACTCCTGAAAGAAAGGATATTGCGGAGACATGGCTTAGCCACAGCCTGGGGGATGTTTCCAGAATGAGATTTTCACTCTGCAGCGGAGTGTGCGCTGATATGAAACTTCCTGGCAGATTAAAACTGTGTGCCCGACCGAGACTCGAACTCGGGACCTATGCCTTTCGCGGGCAAGTGCTCTACCATCTGAGCTACCGAAGCACGACTCACGCCCGGTACTCACAGCTTTACTTCTGCCAGTACCTCGTCTCCTACCTTCCAAACTTTACAGAAGCTCTTCTGCGAACCTTGCAGAACTAGCACTCCTGAAAGAAAGGATATTGCGGAGACATGGCTTAGCCACAGCCTGGGGGATGTTTCCAGAATGAGATTTTCACTCTGCAGCGGAGTGTGCGCTGATATGAAACTTCCTGGCAGATTAAAACTGTGTGCCCGACCGAGACTCGAACTCGGGACCTGTGCCTTTCGCGGGCAAGTGCTCTACCATCTGAGCTACCGAAGCACGACTCACGCCCGGTACTCACAGCTTTACTTCTGCCAGTACCTCGTCTCCTACCTTCCAAACTTTACAGAAGCTCTTCTGCGAACCTTGCAGAACTAGCACTCCTGAAAGAAAGGATATTGCGGAGACATGGCTTAGCCACAGCCTGGGGGATGTTTCCAGAATGAGATTTTCACTCTGCAGCGGAGTGTGCGCTGATATGAAACTTCCTGGCAGATTAAAACTGTGTGCCCGACCGAGACTCGAACTCGGTCGGGCACACAGTTTTAATCTGCCAGGAAGTTTCATATCAGCGCACACTCCGCTGCAGAGTGAAAATCTCATTCTATCCTCACATTGTTTTTCCACATTATTTATTTGTTCCTGCATTTCATTTAAATCTGCATTTACTTGTTTCCCTAACTGTTTGCTGTAATCAGCAACTTGCTTAATCTGAGAGGTCAATTCATTTTTTACTGTTCAACAGCATTACTACATTCTTGTTTTACTTTACTAACCTCTTTTTTACACTGTCACTAAACACAGTCATATCGTTCTTCCATCAATCTCTTAATTTAGAAATTTTGTTTTCCATTCTGGAATCCATTTCTATTGACAAGTTAGTAAACCCCTCATCAGCTTCAGTATGCCACTCATTTATTTCAGAACTTAGAGAATTATTTATATCAGAATCCATTTCCCTCATTTTAGTGTCAATATCAGAACCTGTTTCCCTCATTTTAGTGTTCATATCAGAGCTTAATGAAATTTTAAGTTCGGAACCCAATCCATTCAGTTTGCTATTCATGTCCCCCATATGTTTCAAAATATTTGCTAACATTTCTGAAACACTATCCTTATGCTCACAAGCAATTAACAATGGTTCCTGCTTTATTTCTGAAACAGTAACAGGTATAAACTCGACATCGGTTTCCACCATGTTCTGTTCATTATCTGTCCCATAATTAGCCTACAATGAATCTGGCAAGCCCTTATCATTCGTTTGTGATGTATCAAAACTAAATTCACCAGCCACTGCATCATCTGCATATATTACTGTACCCAAATTTATCCCCACATTCTCGTCTACTATAGCATGGTTATTATTTTCCACTATGTTCACAATTTTCTTTGCACACACACATACACCAAACGAAGTAGAATACAACTTATCTTTTCACGGTCGTTGTCAGCATGGCGAGATGTTACAATGGGTCCATTCGCCAAGCTCTGCCCCTGCTGGTGTAGAGTCTGGGTTCACACTCCGTCCACTGCTGCCAACTGCCGAAGACTCCCGGCTGATGTTGCTCGTTGTCGTCCGATGTTCAACTGTTGCCGACGTCGTCAGCCGCCTTCTCCATCAGTTGTTCTAGCCGCTAAATCTTCCACTCGCTATTCCTGTCCTTTCTGAATCACCTTTCCCTGCATCATGTGGTTCCTCTGTCTTTCTATTAAAGTTCATTTATGCGTGTGTGGGTCTTTCTTTAATCGGGTTAACTACACTGCTGCTTTTAAAGTTCACACTCACTTGAAGTTCACATTTCCCAGACGCTAAATGCACCAATTGCGGCGGGGCGGGGTCGTTTGTCTGCATTCTCTCTGACTTATTGATAGTCCACCTACCTCGAATGCTTCTTTCCGACGTCCCTTCACTTTGTAGTTGCAGATACGTGCTAGGCTGTGTAAAGCAGCGTTGATTAGGTACAGAGCATGAAATGTGCTACACGGAATTGTTACTACGACCAGAAAGTTCACAATCTCATAAATCTCCAACTATTTAATTTGGAACCCCTTAACTTTATTTGAAATGTTCGTAACTCCAGTCGCTTCAGTCATGAGACGTTCTAACTAAAATGAACTCACTAGTTCTTCATCTTTCAGACTACTTTTACAGAGCTATCTAATATGGTGTTATCCTGGTTAGCAAGCAACTATCTTGAGCTTCTCTACTCTCTGTCCACATCACTATATTCACATGATAACAGCTTAATACTCATTGGCTGTTGATCTATATGGTCAATCAGAATATTCCTTCCAGATCATTCTCGTGCCAAAACTTGCCTTATCCAATCACTAATCTGATAGTAATTATTGTCATTAAAACTTCAATTTCTCGTATATTGTTTAATCAAAAGAAGTGAAGTTCAAAATATTCCCCAAACTGATAAATAAACCTATTCTGCCTGTAACTTTCATTCTGGCTGCTTTTATACAAAAGCAAGCTCACACTGACATATGTCATCTGAATCGTGGTTGCACCATAGTTTTCCCATGGTTCATTTGTACAAGCTCTTACATAAAAAGACATAGTAAGCTTTTAACATACATCCCACATACACTCTCTCAATCAGTCTTATGCACTCACACAGCAAAATTATAAGCAAACAATAATTTTGAGAAATGTTCGTATTACATAATATAAAATAAGTAAAGTTTTGAAAAGAAAATTCTAATTAATTGATTTTATGCGCTGATAACTTTGTAATGGCTTCAAATGATAATGAAAGTCAATTTGTTATTGTTCCTAACTGGGTTTTAAAACAATAGCGTCAGTTTTAGGACTTTAGGTAATTTTCATTACCTCCAGAACTATAATAAATAAAAATATGAAATTTTTACAGGATCATTCCATTAATTAGCCGGCTGGAGTGGCCAAGTGGTTAAAGGCGCTACAGTCTGGAACCGCACGACCGCTACGGTCGCAGGTTCGAATCCTGCCTCAGGCATGGATGTGAGTGATGTCCTTAGGTTAGTTACGTTTAAGTGGTTCTAAGTTCTAGGGGACTTATGACCACAGCAGTTGAGTCCCATAGTGCTCAGAGCCATTTGAACCATTCCATTAAAAACAAAAGGCTGTGAACCAAATTTGAACAAATTCTAATAATAACTAATATGGATTATTTAGATTCGTGAAGGGTATGAATTTTCATACCAATTGAATGTTACTCTAATCAGTTTTCATGGCAGGCAGCATCAGCTGCACTTTGAGCAAAGCGAAAAAATAATAAAAAAAAAACGCATAGCCATCCTGCAGCCACCGTACCAAATAGCTGCGTGACTTACTGCAACGAATGTCATCTTGTAATAACATGCTACATTACATGCTGGGTATGGAGATGGTAATTTCATAAATGCATATAGAGGAAACAGTTAGGATTTGTTATTTATGAAATAATGGGTGAGCATCCCAGTTCAAAAGATTGACTGATTATTTTAGTTAGGGAAGGTGCTATTATGTCACAGACTGCATTAATACCTTTAGTGGATATTCTAGCCCCCCCCCCCCAGTAAAGTTTTTTATTTTCAATGATAACATTTTCCACATCCTTTGTTGTGACTATTTTTAAATCCATGAGATGCTCACCTTCTTCATGGAGTCAAAAGAGGTTCACTTTACTATGATATTCTGCTACATCAACATTTGACTTTGCAATATTTATGAAGAATTCATTTAAACATTCTGATATTTCAGCTGAGTTTACAATGAAACTATCATCTACTTTAAGACTTGATGTTTCAGTACTACTCACTCTAATGACTAACTCTAATTTGAAAATGGACCACAATGTCTTTGTCTTACTATTCTATTGTTCAATAATCTTGTTGTTTGTCTTTTGTTTGGCTGCCTTCACAACTTTTTTAAAAAATATGGCTTTATATTGTCGAATATACACAGTAAAATGTATGTTTTTATTATATTTCAGTTCATTAAGGAGTTGCCTCATCCTGGCACTAGGAAGTTTTATACCCTACGTTATCCAATTACCTTTATTAGTTGTTTCGTTGCATATGGCTATATGTTGAACAGTTTCATTAAACAATTCATGAAAATTACTTAAAATTTGTCAGAGTTACCGCTATTTGAAATCCAGCTGTTGTAAAGCCATTCGGCTTCTCTTAATGCATTGCTAAACATAGCTGAATTTTTTCAACAAAGTTCTATTTCATATGGCTTTTGTTACAAGAGATTACTTTTTTAACTTTTGGTAGTTTAATCGATATTACAGATTGGTCAGAGATTCCTATGCAAAAAATACATAATTTGTTGAAATACTGTCAATACACATCGCTGACTGTGCATTTACTCCAGAGGGTTGCATGAAGTTTACTTTGAAGCCAAGGATTTTTATTAAGTCAATCGATTTGGACACATAATTATTTTCAGCTATGATTAATATTGAAGACAGTAGCCATTACAATTTTTTTCTTTTTTATTTACTTACAGTTTCAAGCAGGCAATGGAATTTCACCAAGAAAGCTTCAGTTATAGTTTTCTCTGGTAATCTGTAAATAGAGACTGCTATGACATTTAAGATGCCTCAGTTTGATACAGCACCTGCCAAATAAACACTTTTCATTCTAATATTAAAATCATTTCTTATTTCATATTGTATCAGAATGAGTAAGTATGTATGAGCCTCCATGTGATACCTCTCAACTACAAAGGCTGTTGCCTACTTCGAAATTTTCAATTTTATTAAGAAGTTTAATATTATCGAGTGTAAGTCAATGTTTATTGAGACAAATAACTTTGATATTTATACATCCAGAAACAATAATTAGTAATTCGTCCACTTTATGACTTTTGTTTGAAAAGTCTGCACTTAGACCAGTTATATTAAAGTGGATTATGTAGGGACATTCTCGCCTATTTCTGGACTCAAGCGTATTTCTTAATGGGTATCATTTCGATCTTGCCATTTTTGTTATTAAACACTGTTTCTCATCCACATCGTTTCTTATAAGTCTCCTATATTTTTCAGAGTTTTACACATATCAGCATACAATTTACTAATAATCTGGGTTCCTAATGCATTTAAATGAAGACGATCTTTACCCAAGCATTTATTGCTTAAGAACTTATTCGGATTTATGAATTTAGCTCCTAGATCGTTACAGCTTTGTTTAAAACACGATTTATTCTCTCTATGTAGATCAACACGATTCTAGACTTTTGTGAGCTTACTGGCAGATCGAATTAAATTTATTGTTTCACTTGTAAACTCCTCTTCAGTGTTGCATCTAAGAGAGTTTGTACCTATGAAGATGATTCTTCCAAGATGCCTCTTCCGAGCCATCCTGTGAGCTACATGTGTTGTTAAAATGTTTTTTCAACTGGGGGTCTTGATTTTTGGACAAACGTCTGTTATGGAATTTGACACTACCACATTTTTGAGCATAGAATCGCCTATAACAAGGAATTTATTTTGTCCATTCCGTTTTTCATTGCAGAGACTTTTTGCATTCTTTCTACTCTGTGTTACACTTGTCCAGGTGTATTTATTTGCAAAAATATCTTTCCCATATTTCAAATCGAGATTTTCTTGATTCTGATGTGTTTAGTCTGCATATAAAGTGTAGGTATTGCTACAAAGTACTTTAATAATTTCTTCCTGTAGGCTCGCCATGGAACTTATGTTTTCGTCCTGTAAACAGTTTAGGCGTGCATAGTGAATACTGTCGCTAGTAAACTTTAAGCATGTTTTCACACACCTTTCATGCAGCCAGAAGTTACACTACATGCACAGAATTTCTTTAACAACCAGTTTCTGACACTTTTTACACGTTGCACTATTTCCCTTTTGCCTATTTACGAGCATTGTGTCACTGTACTTTTCAGCGGCGACATCTTTTACTTGCAAGAAGGCAGTACAGTAAAGGAAATTGGTGCAGCACAAATGTACAGCAGTTGGCTCGAAAGCATGAAAGGGAGAATGACTCACAAAGGAATAAGATTTACACTCCAGAACAGAGAATATGATATTCTTTGTCCAATTATTGAAACTTTGATAAATTAAAATTGCATTTCAAAATGGTCCAAGCAGGCAAAATTTAAGTTTCTCATCTATCTGGGAGAAATTATCAACCCAGTAGGGCTAAATTGAGAAGCTAACAAAGGAAAAATTCAAAACTACAATGATCATATTGAAATCATGATAAATAAACATTGGAAACTAATTAAGGAAAATTCTTAGAAATATCTTAGAACTTCAAAGGCAAAACCATAGTTAGGACCAAAACTTTGTCACAGTGCAATGATTAAGTTACAGTAAAAGCAATAAAGGTCACAGATACCATTAGAAACACCTTCAAAGTTTTATAATCACCTATATTAACTGGGTAACAAGAAAATGGCAAAGAAAATTCTAAACTTGGCCTTAAAAATGAAAAACCACATCAACTGGCTCAGATAAGGTGATGAAGACCTGAATGAAACTGGCATTCATGACGACACCATTCAAAGTAGAATGAAATCTAGATCCCTAATTCATAAACACTAATATGCTGAGCAGCCTACTTGACAATACGTAATAGACAGAAGGCGTAAAAAGAGACTCAGCAAATGAATGGGCGTAAAAAAGAGAAAAACTTTATGTAATTAAAAACCTCGCCTTATGACATTTACACTCAAAAAATACATGTATTTATTAAATGTATGATGTCTGTTCCCTTTGGAGTAGGCCAAGCCTGTCCTAGTGACTCTTGTGTATGTATTCTCTAAATACGGAAATCAGTTCCTATATGCACTGCCATAATAAAAGATTTCCAGCATTATGTATGAAGTCTTACCTTCCATGATAAACAGGGCTCTCATTTTCCTAAAAACTGCAAACTGTTTATGCTGAACCTTTGCATATTGCGTAACATACATGCAAATGTGTTTGTATTGGCATGGCTTCACAATAATACATTAAACTGCTGAGAAAAACTGTTGTGGTTAGATCATATATGTCATTTCTGTTGTCTGTTTCAATACGGTTTTCGGAGATTTATTGCATATGCACAAGCAAATACTGAACCTGGGTTACATGTTAGACAAGCACCAAAGCTGCCACTAAAAGTTTTCTTCCTACATATGTTTGTGAAGCCTTACTTATGCCAGTTGATATAAAAAACACAAGACATAGAAACAATACAAAACATCAACCTAAATGAAAATAACTTAATTTCTTAAGGTGTGTCATAAATTTAGCAAAATTTAATAACACATATTAAAAATTTGTTTATGCTACTTTTGAGAAATATTAGTCAAAGTACTTTATTACTAGATGTTTTGTTGATATCTAACAGGCTTTCTGTATTCTAACTTTTTCTTATTCAGATTTTTATTTTTTATCTACCTAACATTACTGCCATATAAATAAAAACATTTGTTGTGAATGTTTTATAGTTTTATTTTGTAACTAATTAACGATTTTGTTGGATAATATCAGATTAAATCCTATAAGGATATAATTTCAGATAATCAACAGCAGAAGACGATTTCTTACACACAGTGAGGTCTTGAAAATTAATTTACCCTTATGTCTTTTAGTACTGTTGTAAAATCAATTTTCAGAAATATGCTGCTTTCTTGTTGAAATGAATTGAATACAATTTGTATCAGTGAAGTAAAAAAGGAGATGGCTAAGAAACTCCCCAAAAAAATTAGTAAGAGAATCAAGAGCTCAAATAATTTTTTTGCCAAAAAAGGCAAAATTCAATTAAAAATGACATATTTACTTACTTCAACATCGTGGTTGCAAATAAAATCGCATATTAAGAATGGATCAATTCATGTTGAACGTCTTTGATACAAAATTAACAAAGCTGTTGATAAAATCTTAAAGAAACGTTTTGTGTCCGCTGCCTGTTATACATGCACATGAAGTATAAGACATCTCGAGCCCATAGGGTTTTTGTGTTCTTCCAAGGGTGAAACTGACAGTCTGATGATGATCACTGGCTAGTCAAAACGTATATTAACATTATAAAATGCTTTTCAGATAGTGTTGCAAAAAATGTAGATATTAGTGTCACTGGCATGGAGAAATAGATGAAAACTGAACAAAACCCCAAGAACTGGTGAAATCTATGTTATTTTCTTTACAGAATTGCAACTGAGTTAGTCTCTGTTTTAACCATTACACATGATAGATCCTTCTAACGAAAGTCTGTGCCTGTTAGTATTACTGTAAATCCTCAGTGGCTCACCTATTACTGGTGTTTCATATTCTGAAAATTATTTATAGCTGATGGTCTCACAGTTCAATAACAGATGCAACACCATTGATTTAAGTTTCATAATCTTGCACATTTATTCTGAATAAATCTCATTTGTTTTTTAAACACTTTCTCTTTTAATCAACAGTTCATTAACAATACCATCATTAACAGTATTTTTTGGTCAGTCCATTTTTTCTCCAGATGATAATATTTATTAGGCAAATTGGTGACCTTACATAATGAGTACTTGACTGTGACAGAATAACTCATCATTAGTTTTCTCATAAGGTCACCATACATGTCACTCCTCATCATGCTTCCACACAACACTAATATACTGTCCAATGAAGTCCACACGAGAAGATATATACAAATATTTATTAGCCAAATTGGTGATCTTACTTGACTGTGGCAGAATAACTCATCAATAGTTTTCTCATAAGGTCAACATACATGCCTCTCCTCATCATATTTCCACACAACACTAATATACTATCCAATTAAGTCCACACGAAAAGATATGTACAACAATTTCACATAGATATCTATGAACTGGTGGCTTATTTTAAAAGAGAAGAATGGTAGCAGATGGGATAGTGTCATCTTGCTGTGTTTCATCTAGGTTGAGGGTTTCTTCATAGGGAGAATGCAGCATGCAGGTATGAATCACCATTGACAGTTGTAGCAGTAAATTTAAATGGGCCCCAGGGATACTATAGAGACCTTGGCTGTTGGAGCTATTTGTGTATATTAATGACCTGGTAGAGAATATTTATAATAACTTAAGATTTCTTTCAGATGATGTAGTTACCCGTGATGAAACTGCATAAAATTCAGTCAGAAACTGATAAGATTTCAACGTATCACAAATATTGGCAGCTAACTCTACCAGTTTGGAATGTAAAATTGTGCACTTCACAGTGAGAAAACATAGTATACTATGACTACAATATCAATGAGTCACAATTGGAATCAGTGAACTCATAGCAAGAACCTGAGTTACCTATCTGCAGGGATATAGACTCAGTTGTCAGTAAAGAAGATGAAAGACTTCGATTAATTGGTGTGATACTAAAAAATGCCATCAGCAGTCCTATACAACGAAGACTGTTCGCAAACCGTCTATATGAACCAGGTTATGAGTATTTCTCACGTGTGTAAGAACCCTACTAAATATAGCTGTCAGCTGACAGAAAGACGCTAAGTATACTCACAGATTTGTTAGCTAGTTAGGTAATTGTTTTTTTAGATTAAAGTTATGGTCTGGAACTCCTAAAATAACTTAGTTCAGCCATATTTGCACTTAGAATCATTGCAGATCCTGGGGAGAGACAAATCAGTAAGTTGACATATTTTGCATATTTTCAGTCGATAATGTCAGCGCAGTAAAATTTGAAAACAGACTGAAAAAGTTTCTCCTTGACAAGTTCTCCTATCATAGTATGAAGGCTTTCACGACCGGATGAAATATCTTCTGGTAAACCTTGCGGGATGTAAGGTCGTGGTCCATGAAACTCTTCAGCTCCTAACGTTTCGTCCAGTGCTTCGCTGGACATCTTCAGAGGGGTGTTTCTCCTCCGGTGAGTCTTGCCGACTGACGGGTCGGACGTCTGAGAGCGTCTTATGTATCGTAGAAAGTGGGCGTGACCAGAGTTACACGTGATATGCAGAGATAACCTTTGTCAGAGATAAAACTTAACTATCGATCGTAACCTTGTCACGGATAAAACTGTCTAGCAATTCTGTAGTGCTACTGTCCAAATATCACTAAGTTTCATGGTCTCTTCTTTCCGATTAAAATTATCCCTATGTTTATATATTTCAATTGCTTCTCTACAAAGCCGTGGGTAATAGTTCGTCGTCGTAGATAAAATTTTTGTTTCGGAAAACTTCACTTGATGGTTTCCTGGCTGAAAAGCGTGTTCTGCTACAGCCGATTTATCTGTTTTTCCTAATCGGCAAAGACTTCTGTGTTCTTTTAACCGTGTATTTACGCTTCTTTTTGTTGTTCCAACATAAACTTTACCACATGTACACGGAATTTTATATACGCCACTGGCTGATAGAGGAGCGCGTTTATCTTTTACAGACCGAAGAACATGACAAATTTTCTTCGTCGGTCTAAAAACAGGTCTAATATCATGTTTACTTAAAATCTTTCCAATCTGATCCGTTACTTTCTTTATAAAAGGGAGAGAGACTGTATTCTTCCATCGTTTTTCGGACTTGTCCTTAAGCTTTTTGTTGTTTGGGTGCAGAATTCTGCTTACTTCTTTCTTTGAGTAGCCATTTTTCTCAAAAGCGTGCTTCAGATGTTTTAATTCGTCGTCTAGATACTCCGGCGTGCAAATCCGTCTGGCTCTGTCAACGAGACTTGTAATCACACCTCTTTTTTGTTTTGGATGGTGGTTAGAGTTTTTATGTAAGTATCTGTCTGTGTGCGTTATTTTTCTAAAAATCTGTTGTTTCAAGCTTCCATCCGTCTGTCTCATAACTAAAACATCCAAAAACGGTATTTTGTTATCATTTTCTCTCTCCATGGTAAACTGGATTCTTGGATTTATATTATTAAGGTAATCAAAAAATTCGCCTAAGGCTTCTCTACCATGTGGCCAGACCACAAATGTATCGTCTACATACCGATACCAGCGAGATGGTTTCTTATCTGCTTTTTCCAAGGTTGACTGTTCGAATTTTTCCATGTAGAAATTAGCTACTGCAGGACCCAATGGGTTACCCATTGCTACGCCATTAAGTTGTTCGTAAAACTCATTATTCCACTGGAAATGACTGGAAGTAAGACAGTGTCTGAAAAGAGCAGTCAGATCTTCTGGAAAAATATCCGTTATAAAATCCATAACTTCATTAACTGGAATCATAGTAAATAAAGATACTACATCGAAACTTACTAAAATATCTTCAGGAGTCAGAATTAAACCTTCAATTTTCTCTATAAAATGACGTGAGTCCTTTATATATGAATCCGTTTTTCCTAAATATGGTTGTAAGCGAGTTGTTAGATATTTTGCTATTTCGTACGTAGGAGAATTGATAGCACTAATAATCGGTCTCAGAGGAAGGTCCTTCTTATGTACCTTGGGTAGGCCATAGAGTCTAGGACATATAGCTTCACTCTATAACACCTCCGAAAGTTCCTGTTGAGGATATTATTGCAAATGTAGAAGCAGGTATACGTACTCTCCCCAAAGAAACTGCAAATGCAATCCGGATCGAAACCACCAGAGTATTATGCCGCAGTAAACCTCTGGAAAGTAATTTAACCAATGGCGAAAGAAAGGCTCTGAGAGATTTAAATGCAGATGAAGACATAGTGATTGTTCCTGCTGATAAAGGGAATGCTACAGCCGTTTTAAATACAGAGGATTATCAAAGCAAAATTTTGAATCTTTTAACGGCAGGGCAATACAAAAAACTTAAGAAAGATCCTACAGCCAGCGTACTACGGAAAACAAATAATTTGATAAAATCGGCCACTTCTATTCAAAAAGAAGAAAAGAGAGCTTTATTGAAGACTGAAGCTATGTGTCCTAGACTCTATGGCCTACCCAAGGTACATAAGAAGGACCTTCCTCTGAGACCGATTATTAGTGCTATCAATTCTCCTACGTACGAAATAGCAAAATATCTAACAACTCGCTTACAACCATATTTAGGAAAAACGGATTCATATATAAAGGACTCACGTCATTTTATAGAGAAAATTGAAGGTTTAATTCTGACTCCTGAAGATATTTTAGTAAGTTTCGATGTAGTATCTTTATTTACTATGATTCCAGTTAATGAAGTTATGGATTTTATAACGGATATTTTTCCAGAAGATCTGACTGCTCTTTTCAGACACTGTCTTACTTCCAGTCATTTCCAGTGGAATAATGAGTTTTACGAACAACTTAATGGCGTAGCAATGGGTAACCCATTGGGTCCTGCAGTAGCTAATTTCTACATGGAAAAATTCGAACAGTCAGCCTTGGAAAAAGCAGATAAGAAACCATCTCGCTGGTATCGGTATGTAGACGATACATTTGTGGTCTGGCCACATGGTAGAGAAGCCTTAGGTGAATTTTTTGATTACCTTAATAATATAAATCCAAGAATCCAGTTTACCATGGAGAGAGAAAATGATAACAAAATACCGTTTTTGGATGTTTTAGTTATGAGACAGACGGATGGAAGCTTGAAAAAACAGATTTTTAGAAAAATAACGCACACAGACAGATACTTACATAAAAACTCTAACCACCATCCAAAACAAAAAAGAGGTGTGATTACAAGTCTCGTTGACAGAGCCAGACGGATTTGCACGCCGGAGTATCTAGACGACGAATTAAAACATCTGAAGCACGCTTTTGAGAAAAATGGCTACTCAAAGAAAGAAGTAAGCAGAATTCTGCACCCAAACAACAAAAAGCTTAAGGACAAGTCCGAAAAACGATGGAAGAATACAGTCTCTCTCCCTTTTATAAAGAAAGTAACGGATCAGATTGGAAAGATTTTAAGTAAACATGATATTAGACCTGTTTTTAGACCGACGAAGAAAATTTGTCATGTTCTTCGGTCTGTAAAAAGATAAACGCGCTCCTCTATCAGCCAGTGGCGTATATAAAATTCCGTGTACATGTGGTAAAGTTTATGTTGGAACAACAAAAAGAAGCGTAAATACACGGTTAAAAGAACACAGAAGTCTTTGCCGATTAGAAAAAACAGATAAATCGGCTGTAGCAGAACACGCTTTTCAGCCAGGAAACCATCAAGTGAAGTTTTCCGAAACAAAAATTTTATCTACGACGACGAACTATTACCCACGGCTTTGTAGAGAAGCAATTGAAATATATAAACATAGGGATAATTTTAATCGGAAAGAAGAGACCATGAAACTTAGTGATATTTGGACAGTAGCACTACAGAATTGCTAGACAGTTTTATCCGTGACAAGGTTACGATCGATAGTTAAGTTTTATCTCTGACAAAGGTTATCTCTGCATATCACGTGTAACTCTGGTCACGCCCACTTTCTACGATACGTAAGACGCTCTCAGACGTCCGACCCGTCAGTCGGCAAGACTCACCGGAGGAGAAACACCCCTCTGAAGATGTCCAGCGAAGCACTGGACGAAACGTTAGGAGCTGAAGAGTTTCATGGACCACGACCTTACATCCCGCAAGGTTTACCAGAAGATAAGTTCTCCTATCCCATAAAAGATTTTATGTTATTGTGATGTGTAAAAGGTAGTCAGTTGGAATTACTAACTCATGGCTGTATGATTTTTTTTATTAAAAAACAAAACACTTGTAAATGATGAGCATGTAGGCATATTTACACACTACTTTATAATGTGAATATAAAATAACTCTTTTGACATCATTATGATTTATCATGCAAATGATCCATGGAACGCGAAATTAACTGACTAACAAACTAATTCAACAGAATGAATATGGAATATGTGGCTTACAACCAAGAAACATAAAATATTTATATAGCAAGATGTTCACTATTTACAATTTTAATAACTAATCAGCTCTACTCAAGAGTGTGGCATGGAACAAGTTGTCAAGGAGAAACATCTTTAATCTACATTTGAAAACATCTATGAGTAGATCGTCAAAGAGTTTTATAGCTGTATAGTTTACCCCTTTCCACAACGAAATTAAATTCATTAAAGAGTAATGCAGACCATTTTTGCTTCTAATGTTGTACTTGTGAATATTTCTTTTACTCTCAAATTAGATGGATTGCTGATGATGAACTTCATAAATGGATGTACTGTGAGGCTACAGTTAAAATTCCAATATGGTTAAAGAGATACCTGCAAGGTGTACATGGTTGTAATTGCTTTCTTCTGTGCAATGAATACTTGCTGCCTAAGTGAGGAGTTATCCCAGAATATGATCCCATGATACCAATGAATGAAAGTGCCCACAAAATATTAACTTACTGGCTTCTATATTCCCAAAGTTTGCAATTAAACTTATGTCACCATTTTAACAGATCTACTGTATCATTTTTCTAGTTTTAGCTTTCTTCCACATGCACATTTTAGAACTTATAATTTTTTACCCTGTTCATTATTTGTTGTTGGTATACTAGGGCAGTGGGAGATGGGTACTTTTGACACTGCAAAACTTGATAAATTGTTGTAAAAAACATGTTAGGTTTGACCACTGTATTTATTAATTTTTTACTGCCTTATGCATTTCGGCTGTACACCATTCACAAAGGCTCTATAATAGAAATACATGAAATGGTATTACTGAAAATACACTGGTACAATAAAATTACGTAAAACATACTTCACACAAAAGGAAGTGCTAAGCACTCAGTGAAAAACATTGATAAAATACATGAAATACACTCAATAAAAAACAAAGAGAGGTAAAAACAAAACTGAATTTGTCATACATGGATACAAAGTATCTGGCTTACATATTTGATGACATCTGATTGCAAGCTGACTCATTTTACACATCAAAGTATTAGGTGAAGAAGACTGTCAGATGGCAGTACTATACAGCATTAATGAAAATTTGATGTTTTGAAATAAAGAATTACTGACAGAACTGATTGGTCAATATAGTCTTACATTACAAATAACACTTTATTAGCTAACAAATATCAATCTGGCATAAGGAGATTGGCAAAAATTTTCGCCACACGAAGGCCTCAGAATATAAAAATCTAACTAAAAGAAGTGGACTTCTAGCTGTTTAAAGAAATAATAGATTACAAAATAAATGCATACGAATAATTTAGTATCCATTAATCCATACATAAGAACGTTAGAGTCGGTATAGTGGTGTTCCAGCCATAAGATCAAACAAAATTTTACAAAGTTACAAATAAAGCTAGAGAAAGCATATTTGGTGTGTAACTATTTTACAGAGATAAGAATCAGTGTATAAAGTAAAACACAAAACGTAATATATTGAAAGAAGTAACGGTACCAGATGAGTTGTAGTTAACATACAGCTCAAGATAAATAATAAAAATTAGAACCTGTCAAGTCTTGTGAACATAAACAGTGTGCAACATTATATTCTCTGAGGTATGTAAAAGCAGGATACAATAGATGAAAATAGTGAGATGTGGTGTGACGTGTAAGTCTGGAAGGTGGCATAATGAAGTGCGTTAATATAATGTTTTCATTTTTCGAAAATGTTGTCCTTGTTGTTGTTACGGCCTTCAGTCCTGAGGCTGGTTTGATGCAGCTCTCCATGCTACTCTATCCTGTGCAAGCTTCTTCATCTCCCAGTACCTACGGCAACCTACATCCTTCTGAATCTGATTAGTGTATTCATCTCTTGGTCTCCCTCTACGATTTTTTCCCTCCATGCTGCCCTCGAGTGCTAAATTGGTGATCCCTTGATGCCTCAGAACATGTCCTACCAACCGATCCCTTCTTCTGGTCAAGTTGTGCCACAAACTTCTCTTCTCCCCAATCCTATTCAATACTTCCTCATTAGTTATGTGATCTACCCATCTAATCTTCAGCATTCTTTTGTCCAAACTATTTATCGTCCATGTTTCACTTCCACACTCCATACAAATACTTTCAGAAATGGCTTCCTGACACTTAAATCTATACTCGATGTTAACAAATTTCTCTTCTTCAGATACGCTTTCCTTGCCATTGCCAGTCTACATTTTATATCCTCTCTACTTCGACCATCATAAGTTATTTTGCTCCCCAAATAGCAAAACTCCTTTACTGCTTTAAGTGTCTCATTTCCTAATCTAATTCCCTCAGCATCACCTGACTTAATTCGACTACATTCCATGATCCTCGTTTTGCTTTTGTTGATGTTCATCTTATATCCTTGTTTCAACACACTGTCCATTCCGTTCATCTGCTCTTCCAAGTCCTTTCCTGTCTCTGACAGAATTACAACGTCATCGACGAACCTCAAAGTTTTTATTTCTTCTCCATGGATTTTAATACCTACTCCGAATTTTTCTTTTGTTTCCTTTACTGCTTGCTCAATATACAGATTGAATAACATCGGGGAGAGGCTACAACCCTGTCTTACTCCCTTCCCAACCACTGCTTCCCTTTCTTGTCCCTCGTCTCTTATAACTGCCATCTGGTTTCTGTACAAACTGTAAATAGCCTTTCGCTCCCTGTATTCTACCCCTGCCACCTTTAGAATTTGAAAGAGAGTGTTCCAGTCAACATTGTCAAAAGCTTTCTCTAAGTCTACAAATGCTAGAAACGTAGGTTTGCCTTTCCTTAATCTTTCTTCTAAGATAAGTCGTAAGGTCAGTATTGCCTCACGTGCTCCAGTATTTCTACGCAATCCAAACTGATCTTCCCCGATGTCGGCTTCTACTAGTTTTTCCATTCGTCTGTAAAGAATTCGTGTTAGTATTTTGCAGCTGTGACTTATTAAACTGATTGTTCGGTAATTTTCACATCTGTCAACACCTGCTTTCTTTGGGATTGGAATTATTATATTCTTCTTGAAGTCTGAGTGTATTTCGCCTCTTTCATACATCTTGCTCACCAGATGGTAGAGTTTAGTCAGGAGTGGCTCTCCCAAGGCCGTCAGTAGTTCCAATGGAATGTTATCTACTCCGGGGGCCTTGTTTCAACTCAGGTCTTTCAGTGCTCTGCCAAACTCTTCACGCAGTATCGTATCTCCCATTTCATCTTCATCTACATCCTCTTCCACTTCCATAACATGTTGTCCTTATCACGTTATAAATAATCAAGTTATTGTCTTACAGCAAACCAACGCTGACAATATAATTGTTGTACCTCATATTATCTATCATGTTCAAATGAAAAATTTGCTCGCCGTCTTTAGGTATTGCTGGCTCTATCAGCAGTGGAATAATATTAAGTAAGGCCACTAGATTTTAATGGTATGCTCACAGTGTATTATAGCTTACAACCTTTGAATAGTTGTGTTAGTTCGTGTTCTTGTCTTGTTCACGAGCGCACTGTTACTGAGGCCTACACAATCATTTCTGAATGGTTCTCTACACCACAATCGACAAACTAAAACTATTTCCATGCTTTAACTGGCTTTTTGCACTTTACAGGTGATTTATTATCATCAGTCGCGAGTAACGTATGGTTTTACAAGAGAACAAGCAAAAGCGAACTGCCAGAATGATATCACTTCACACAACACTTAACATTGCATCTCGTGGTCACCACCACCACAAACTAATCTGAGGCAACATTGATAATTCACACTGGCCGTTATTTCACGGCACTTCAAAATACTTCACAACGCGTTTCAAATAGCGGAATCAACGGACCGTCACGGTATGGCAAGGTTCGTTGGGAGAAAGTTCTGAAGGTGTTTTGTGTTCTTGTATCTTCTTAAAATTTATTTAATTATTATGCTTTGTTTTCGTGACAAATTACAAATGTTTAAGGCGACTTGGATATATTTTGTCCATTGCGTGTTCCCACAAGCGAAGTCAAATTTCTGAAAGCGAAAAGTTATTTAGGTTTTACTATAACAGAACAGTCCGCAATAGAGCCATCTTCAAGCCCTGTAGCATGAATGACAAAAATCTCCCAGTCGTACATGTATCTAAGGGAACCAGTATTTGCTCGTGGTTTTCGTAGAAGACTTCTCGAGCAATGTGTGCCCTTCAGAAACGTAACAACAATTCTCAGACTAAACACTCAGAACCAAGAATTCTTTTGTCTCAAATAAAAAGCTATAAAAATAACGGCTGTTGGAATATTACTTTCGAAATTTCATCGAACACTCGAAATCTCACATTCCTTAATTTCAATACGGAGTTACGTTTACTTTGTGATATGGGGGCATTTTTGATTAGAAAGCAGCAGCACCGCATTCCATAACCGTGGTTTTGGGCAGACATGCTGCCCCATGCGCAATCTTCATTCTCCGATGGATGTCTACCGATATCTGTCATTCGGTAACTAAGAACAGAACAACAGCACATTTGTCCTGTTTGATAATAATGTCGCCTAGTTAACGTTTCCGCATTTACCGCACGCATGTCGGAAGACACAAAGGCCACACTAATACCATGTCTATGCTTATACACGCGCATCGAAGTCACGCTACGTTGCATGTCCGCTGCAGCAGTGCACTCAAACGGCAACTTTTTTGATCGTCCCTTATAATTCTGTATTTCAGCAGGGAACATTTGAAATTCCCTCTCCACTATGGCAACTGTGATTGGCAGGCTTATCTTTTTGCATGATTGTCGTTGATGGAAAAAAATAGCTCTGTATAAATTTTGGGGACCTAAGACTTAATTTTTAGAATTATACATGTATGTTATAAATAATCGCACACAGCAGTTTCGGTTTGTTGAAAATAACAAAGACATGGAAAATTGTTGTCCTAATTATTGTTGTATGTTGGCAGCAATGTTAGTTTACTAAATCAAGTTGTTATACTTTCATAATTTTTGTGTACGAATTGGAGTAATCGATTAAGCGCGTAACCAGTGCAATTTACTTCGTGCTGTACGCTAAGTAGTTCACAGCTAATTAACAAACGTTATCATATGGATATTATGTCGCAGTAATTAACGTTCTGTATTACATGTGTATGCAGGACTGGCGATATAAGTTGCGGTTCAGCTGTCAGATGACAGTAATATTTGTACTGTCGTAGAATATATTGATGAACTAAGTCAAACAGCCAAATTGATATGCATCAGTGCCCTTGTCTGAAACTGCAATAGCCCGAGGCGTTGAATAGTTCTGATTATGCTGCTTATTCAGTATTTTATTTCGTAGGTGTTGTGTGTCATTTTTGTTAAGAGGCAAAAATAAGTATCTATTTTGCGTGTGTGCGACAAGATAGAATAATTTTTGTGGAATAGTAAAGACAGTAGCCATACATTGTTCACCAACGCAACATTTCAAACGTGCAGTGACAAAATATGGGGAGCAGTCAGCTGTACAGTTTGTCTTGGGGAGAGTTTGGTACGTCGCTTGTATCTGCCGTTCAGCTTCTGAGATGCCATGGAGATCTTGTTGATGTGACGCTGGCAGCTGGTGGCCGCAGTTTTCCCGCACATAAAATAGTCCTCAGCGCAGCAAGCCCATTTCTTCTGGACCTTCTGAAGGTTGTAATGCTTCTCCATTGTAGTGATATTAACAAAAAACAAAAAATGTTTATTTTTGGATGATAGCAGAAGTTCACACCCTTTATGCACATTCATCTTATCGATGTGGAAATTTAATTACTGGAAATTATTAGTAATTTGACAAAATTGACTGCATGGTAATCTCATATATTGCCCTAGTAAGCGATTATGTTTTATATACAGGCCTACTTCTGTATTCTAGCAATTTGGATTGAATTCCTAGACATTAAAGCAATTGGAATCAGCACAGTCATTTCCCCAGTTAAAAATAGTATTGCTCTGTGCTGAAATGTAATTACGTTTTTTTACTACAGTTCTGTTGCTCTAAAAAACTGACATGATGACAATTTCCTTTTCGGAGTAAATGAAAGATCTTTTCTCTTGCTGAACTTTTATATTTAAACAAAAGTGTTACTCAGTCATTCTTTTTTATCATACTTCCTCATTTTTTGTGATGTGAAACTACACATACAAAATAAAACCTCTGCTGAAATAGTGATATGTAGCCACATATTAGCTGAAAAATGCATAATACTTGCAAATCAGTTGATAGATTGCACATCATAGTTGTTACTAACCTACCATGCAAATAATTAATATTTCCTGTTAATTTACCCATGCTTTGTCCAACATTTAAAAAAATTACCAACCTCAAGTGTGGTAGGCACTGAAAACGGCATTCTGAAGCAAACCCCAGTAACATATTAGTCTAAAGAGCTTTTGAAAGTCAACCTGTTGAAAGAATATTCTGTTACTAAGGGAAATATCATCTTTGATTAAATGTGGAACAGTTGATATGAAAACTCTGTAACCAAGAGAACGATGGCTAAAGTTTACAATGGGCCACCCATGCGCAGACCTTGGCAATGCCTATGCATGTATGATCAACAGGTGAATGTGTTATTACTTTCGACAATAAAAACAGATCACTTATATTCACTCCCCCACCTCCCTAGTCCCATGATTTAATGTAACAAATCGTATGAAACATTGATTCACAGTTCACCTATTCCACCATCTTAGATTTGCCAGACGGCCCTTTGTAAAGTGTTACTGTATATGAGTAGTGTTCTAGTGGTCATAAGTAAAGAGTAGGTAGGTGGATGGGGACTGCTTACATGCCATTATGGAGAAATGGTTTCTTTTGCCATTTTTTTTGGAATTCCAGGTTCACACGTTGTCATGAAACTATTTGAGGCCCACCAGAGTGCACTCTTTAAGAGCATTGCTACTATACTTCAGTCAAGAGGAACATTTGATTTTAGTTGTCATCCTTAATGAGTGATGTAATGTTTAATGGCTGCTGTGATATTTTTGTTGTGTATTTTCACAGTGGTTAGTTGACAAAGCTGACCTGAAAGCAAAAGAACTTGGTTGTGGTGACAGACTGATCTGTAGCATAGCCTGAGGTCTAGGTTAAGCTGGAAAGTGACAGTTTGGTTGAGATCTACATAGATACTCCGCAAACCACTGTATGGTGTGTGGCGGAGGGTACCCTGTACCACTGTTAGTATTTCCTGTTCTGTTCCATTTGCGAATAGAGCAAGGGAAAAACAACTGTCTGTATGTCTCTGTATGAGCCCTAATTTCTTGTATCTTATCTTTGTGGTCCTTAAGCAGAACGTATGTTGGCTGCAGTAGAATCATTCTGCAGTCACCTTCAAATAAGAGTTAACTCTAAACTTTCTCAGTAGTTTTACTCGAAAAGAAAGCTGCCTTCCCTTCTGGAATTCCCATTTGAGTTCCCAGAGCATCTCCATAGCACTAACATGTTGTTCAAACATACCAGTAACAAATATAGCAACCTACCTCTGAATTGTTCCGATGTCTTCTTCAGTCTGACGCGGTATGGGTCCCAAACACTCAAGAAGTACTCAAAAGTAGGCATTAACTTACATTTTTGCACATTTAGGGCTAACAGCCATTCATCACAGCAACTGGAAATTTTGTCTAAGTCGTCTTGTATCTTCCTACAGTCACTCAACTTCGACACCTTACCGTACACCGCAGAATCATCGGCAAACAAACACAGATTGCTGCCCACCCTGTTCGCCAAATTATTTATATGTATGGAGAACAACTGCAGTCCTATCGCACTTCTCTGGGGCACGCCTGGTGCAAAATCCTGGTCGTGGTGACACATGCTAATCTGTAGCTTAGCTGATTAAAAAAAAATCACCATCAAAACACGCACACACACACACACACACACACACACACACAAAAAACCAATAATTTAAAGGTGCGTGAAATGTAGACCTGGACAATTCGTTTTAAATTGTTGTGGGTGGAGGGGGAGAATTTTAGAGAGTAACTTATCATTTAAGTTCTCAATCTTATGTCCAAAACATAATTTGACATGCTACTTTAACGTGTATTAAAATTTTCTCTGTACACCTTTGTGGTACATTGCCCCTACACCTTCTCTTTGTATAAGACTGTGGCTATAGTTGTCATATTTTTCCAAATTTCATAGGACCGAGATGGTGCAGTAGTAAAATGCTGGACTTGCATGCAGCAGAAACTAGGTTCAAATCTGTCTTGCCATCCAGATTTAGGCTTTATGTGATTTCCCCTCACTTGATTAAGGTGAGTTCTAGGACAGTTCCTTTGAAAAAGCCATAGCCGACTTCCCTATCCTTGTCCTATCTGAGCTTGTGCTCCCTCTTTAATGACCTTGTCAATGAGATTAATTTCCGTTTGTCTTTGTCATCTTTGTTGTGTATGGGAGCTGGTCTTCTTGCATTTCTGTTTCACAATGTGTTGACTGCTGCACACTTACTGATTGATGTTTCACTGCAAGGTCAGGCACGCGGCATCAGGCATACAGTTTGGCCACCTCAGTACTTTAAGATGTTGCAGAATGGACACATTTCTGTAGTGTAAACGCTGGTTCCTATCTCAGTTCTTAAACTTCGTAATGTAGATAACCTGCTTTCAGAAATTGCATTGACTGTCCCACTTGCCACTTATTGTTAAAGCTGTATATTCACTGTTTCTGTAGTCTAGCAAGTGCCTTGATCCATTTTATTTTCATCAAATGCAACTAGTGATAAAACACACTTCTCACACGCTCACACCAGCTGGATGGCATGCTGATCTGTGAAAAGGACCAAGTGTGGCAAACAGGAGAAATATTGTTGAGACTGTGGAAGACCGAAGATAGTGTACCTCAACCTAGTCCAGAATATGAAGAGAACACCAGTTTACCTGAACAATAGAGTTGATTTAGGATATTGGGTGGCTGTGACAGTTTCCTCTAGGTTTCCTGAAAACAGTTTGGTGTATGTGCCTACTCATGGCTGTGATGTAGGTTTATTTGCGTATCTTCGCCTGAAGGGCGAATAGTAAAGGGTAAAGGGAAATACAGAAGCGTCCGATTCCACGCGTCTGCTTTGACCCATGACATCACAAATATGGCGGAAACGACCATGCACTATGACCAATACGGCCCTCATGACGTCATTATGTAAACATGACCACAAACATGAAAATACATTGAAAAACCAACACACACTTGTTCCACAAAAAACCTAATGAAACTAACGGGACAAGCATGGGAAATCTGGGGTTTTTGGGTTGGGACAAAGTAAATATAAACAAATTTAGTCACACACCACCATACCAAACCACACAAAACGACAAAAAAAAACCGACAACACAAAACTCCCTAAATTCCACTAAACACAATATCCTCTGGAATTGGACACTTCCCTTGACCTATATAGCTCAGCAGCAGTTCCTGATCCCACAAATTGGAATCGAACACTTCCCTTGACCTATTTAGGTCAACAGAAACTACTGATACCAAATCATAAAACCCAAAACTAAAACCACTTCCACAATCATCACTGCCTCAAAAAACACAACAAACCAGCAAAATTGGAATCGAACACTTCCCTTGATCTGTTATCCTTACGGTATCTCCACATATAGCCGTCCCTGGTCCGAGACGCTGGAACTTTAGTAAGCCTCATTTCTTCACGACATACTGAACACTTCACGACTTCATCCAAAAATCTGAATAGTTGAAGATATTTTATTAGAGACATCGCAGTGTCCCCCATCATTGCTGACAACCGAAAACTGTTGACCTTGTCAGTCATATCCATACCTACCAAAGACATAAAAAAAGCAGTTTACCAAAATTCACACATGACGAACAGAAAAAAACTACAATAACGTCGACATAACAAAACCAAAATCGTTAACTCACTGAAAAATATTCTGCTGAAAGCACAGTCACTACCGATACCACACACATGCAATGCTACCATGTAAGTGAACCCCATACGACACGTAACACGCTACCCATAAACACACCACCAGAGAGAACCACCGACCGCAACAATACGCCACCTATAAACATGCCTCACACGCAAACTAAACCAAAAACATCACCTAACACACAACACATAAACACACCACCAGAGAGTACCACCGATCACATCAAAATGACACCTACAAACATGCCACTCTCACAAGCTACGTCATGGGTCAAAGCCGTGGATCGGAAGCTTCGGTCGACCGGGTAAAGATATTGTTGGTCATTTGTATAAGAAGTGAGGTGTTGGTTTTATAGTTGCCAGGACATTGAGGGAAGTAGTGGTTTGTGGCAGTAAAGGCATGGGCATGGTGGATGTTAGTGTATAGGGATGGGGTGTTGATGGGGAGAAACTGGGAGTGTGGTGATAATGGGGTAGGGGTGGTGAAGAATCGATTTAATCAGGTGGTTCAAGTCTTTATACAGGGTGAGCCTGGAGGAAAGCTACATGCTCTAAGAGGTGATAGTGATTGTGAACAGAAAACTTCATATGAACATATGCCCTATTCCAAATGGTTTCCGAGATAGAACACATTTAATATCACTTTTGTACATTTTTCTTGAATAACTCGAAAACTGCGGTCTCCAGTGAAAAATGTTGCAATGCAAAATTAAACTATATTAAATTTCCTACAAAAAAGGTCCTATTCATTTTTTTCTCTAGAACTAATGGTTTGTGTGAAGAGAGCACAAGAATTTTGAAATTCTCGCTCGACGCTCATGTGCTGTAGCTTATGTAGTTTTTATAGGCCAATTCGAGGTAACAAGTTGGACAAACAGTTTGATATGGGACACTTGTGGTCTATCAAGTCAGGAAACTTCCTCAAATTGGCCTAAAAATATGAATAAGACCTTTTTTGTAGCAAATTTAATATAGTTTAATTTTGTATTGCAGCACGTTTTCACAGGAGGGTGCAGTTTTCGAGTTATTAAAAAAAAACTTACAAAAGTGATATTAAATGTGTTCTATCTCAGAAACCATTCGGAATAAGACATACGTCCATATGAAGTTTTTTGTTCAGAATCACTAATACTACCACCCCTCAAAGCATGTTCTTTTCCTCCTGACTCACATTGTATAATCCTGACACACTGTTGTTACAGTGACCAATACAATACTGGTACTGAAAAAGTACATGTTTTAGTCTATAGTAGTAATTTATTTATTCTGCCTACTGGCAAAGGAAGGAGGCAAAGTAATAATTCACAACTTTAGACTAAAACAGGTACTTGTTCAAGTATTTGATTAGAAGTGTGACTGGACAGTCAGTTGGAGGGTGTTCATATACTGTGGTAGGAATTCTTTTGATGGGATGAAGTGAGTCGAATTTCTTTTAGTTAACACAGCTGAAATTCGGTCAGTGTTAGGAGCCATTGTCATTACCACTTCACAGACACACATTTCAATTTTTTTACAATCCAGGTTATCACATATACAGCCCTCAGTATCTTCTCTGGTTCTTGATTTTGGGCATTTAATGTTATTTTATTGCTCTGTACTGTTGATGCTTTATTTACACTGATCAGCCAGAACATTACGACCGCCGACCTACTATCGATATAAACCCAGCTAGGCAGTAGCAGCATCAGCACCTGGTAAGGAACGACTGCTAGTGCATGTAGTATCAGTGAGTGTGCTGTCCATATGTAGAATGGGGAAGGTACACAATCTGAGTTTGACCGAGGACAGATTGTGATGGCCTGGAGGATCAGCATGAGCATTTTGGAAACTGTGTGACTTGTCGGGTGTTCAAGTGGTCAGTACCTTCAACATGTAGCGAAACTGAGGTGAAACCACATCCAGATGTCGTGGGGTTTGGTGCCCACCCCTCATTACAGATGTCAGATGTTGTAGGCTGGGCAGAGTGGTAAAACAGGACGGGTGATGAACTGTGGCGGAACCAACATCAGACTTTAATGTTGGGCAGAGTAAAAGTGTGTCTGAACACACAGTACACCGAACACTCCTGATGACGGGCCTCCGCTGCTGGGGACCCATGCACGTGCCAACGTTAACACTGTGACATCGGCAACTGCGACTGAAATACAAATGACCATTGGCACTGGACGTTATGCAGTGGCAGTGCGTTGCATGGTCTAATTAATCTCAAGACCTTCTTCATCGTGCCAATGTAAGGGCGTGAATCCGTCGTCTTCCAGGGGAACAGCTCCTTGACACCTGTGCTGTGGTAATGGAGACAAGCTGACGGTGGCTTCATTATTCTCTAGGGAACATTCATGTGGGCATCCATGGGTCCAGTGGCACTCGTGCAAGGCTCCTTGATGGTCAAGGAGTATAGTACTCTGGTTGCAGACCACATACGCCTCTCCATGATGATCCTGTTTCAGTGTCATTTTTCAACCAGATAATGCACCATGTCACAAAGCCAAGAGTGTGATGGAGTGGTTTGAGGATCACAGTGGTGAGTTGCAGTTGATTTGCTGGCCCCCCCAACTAGCAAGACTTGAACCCTATCAAACAAATCTGGGGTGTGATTGAACATGGCGTCAGAGTTCATTGCCCCCTCACTGGAATTTATGGGAATTAGGTGACTTGTGTGTGCAGATGTGGTGCCAACTCCCTCCAGCGACCTACCAAGGCCTCATTGCTTTCATGCCACAATGCATCGCCACTGTTATCTGTGCCAAAGGTGGCCATAACAGCTATTAGGTAGGTGGTCATAATATTCTGTCTGATCAGTGTATATCACTGCAAGCCATGTCACTTTTGTTATTCCTCCTTGGTGTTGCAACTTCCACAAATGTATAGGCAAGTGGCATTTATTGTGCAAAGTTGCCATGAAATGGCCGAGCTGAGAGAATTGGGGGAAATCTAGCCGTGTAAACTGCCGTGGAGGGTAGAAGGCAGTGCCCGTGAGGACTGTACTCAGCGACACAGGGTATAATACGTGCATACTGAGGGGCTATGGTGTTAGTGATTGATTTGTCATATTCGTCATCGATCAGTTGGTGCTCAAGCTTATCTGTGCTCCCTCCCCCCTCTCTTTCCACACAGTACCTGTACTGAATTTGGACATGAACAGTGAGTGCAACATTCATTCTAGGGTATGACCATGCTCCAACAACAAGCAAATAATCTTGTTGAACAGAGTCACTTTGTGGGCCTGCGGGAAACTGGATGGATGCATCGACGGAAAGCTGCACGTTAGACACAATGGATCTGTGGTGTGTCATTGCTTTCAGTAGTGCTCTCTGGAACATTCCTTTACCTGTAGACCAGGTTCTTGATGGCTGTATAGGACAGACACATGTCAAGATCAGCACAGTGTCCGAGCCACAATGGCTGACTAATCATCGTCCAGGAAAGAAATTTGGGCACATATTGCAGTGGCTGTCACCAGATTATCATTAGGAACTGTCTACTTGCAGAAGGACTAAGATCGCGAATGCCTTTACTGGAAAAGAGTCAACTGAAGATTGGAATGGTGCTGTGTTGTCTTCAGTGATGATCATGGGAGCTGTCTGTGTGTGAGTGATGGACATACATGCATATGGTGTATACCTGGTGAGCGGCCTATTCTGGAGAGCGTATGCTCATGACACACAGGTCCCACCTCAGGCTTCATTGTGTGTGGGCGGAGAGGAGGGGGGCAGGGCGTCAGTTACAACTTGTGATCACATCTGGTGTTATTGCAAGGTAAAGTAACAATCATCCACTACATTGCACAGGTTGTTATTCCCATGCTAAATTACTGCATTCATTTGACAGGAAGTGAAGTGCTTTTTCAGCAGGACACTGTATGTTCACATACAGCTGCTGCTATGTAACATGATCTTTTTGGTGTACAACTACTGCCATGGCCAGCAAGAAAAACAGATCTATTTCCACTTGAAAATGTATGGCACTTGATGAAGCAGGAACTTCCTTGTTCTCCAGAGCCTGTCAGAAGTGTTGCCGAATTGCAACAAAAGGAGCAAGATGCTTGAGACAGTCTGTTGCAGGATGCCATTTAGCACCATAAGATTTTCTGCACACAAGAATACATGCCTGCGTTGCTGTTAGAGAAGGAAGTGCACTATACATTGAAGCGCCTGTTTGGACATCCTTTAATGTGATGTGTGTTTCATTTGGTCTGAATTTGTTGAGATCCCTGTCGGATCACTTGACTTTGACCCTGTGGATGCTGCACTCTTTTTTTTTTTTTTTTTTTTTTTTTTTTTTTTTTTTTTTTTTTTTTTCAGTGGTGTATTACATTTAACTATGTAAAATGAAGTAAAGGAAATAGAAGAGAGGTCATCTCATTGGAGTAGTGACAAGATGCTGGTAAAGCTGGTGAAGGCAGCTTGGAAGCCTCCTCGTGGTAAATTTGTGTTGTAATGATAAACCCTTTTTGTATCAGTATGCTTTTTGTGTCCATTCACTCACTAGCTGCTGTGAACACTTGTTTTACTCTGAAGAGTCGCTGTGGGTGATATAGATGCTCCTCCTCGCTCAGGGTCTGGGTGTTTGTGTTGTCCTCATCATTTCATCATCAGCAGCAGCAGCATCATCATCGTTTGTAACCGTGACTAATTTGGATTGTGTAAAAATTGGGACTTTGGGCGCTGGTGAACCCACGCAGTTGAGCGCCCCACAAACCTATCATCATCATCGTCATCACAGATGCTCCTCACTCTAATTGTTAATTCTCATTTATTCATTGTGTTCCATAAATCCCATAAAGGAAAATCTGCAGGGACATGGAACGAGCCAAGGTATGCAATAACAAAGGACGGGCACATCATATAAACTTAATCATTGTCATGATGCTACTTAATACTATATATGCTGATGCCGCTAAGCGTAACTTTCAAGATTAGCAGTGAAACTGCTGCTGTGAATAAAGCAGTTGCTTCCTCAGTTATATTAAACAGCTGCTGTAAATCTTCTGTTGGTAGCTAAATATTTTCTTGGTTACATTTAAGTTCTTCAAAGAAAGTAGTTTCCTACTTCTGTAACATAGAACAGTTTGGGGTATATTACTATCCGTTGTGCAGCTTTAAAATGAACACTCCAACTTGCTATGTAGCTAACAGGAATTTCCATTCCTTGATTCTAGATAATCAAATAATGTGTAGAAGGAATTGCTAATGAAGTATGTTTTTCTTTTTCTTTTGAATTGGTAAGGTCTAATTCTTTGCTTTGTGCTAATGAGAGCTTATTGAATACTTTTACATGAGAAGAAATTCCTCTCTGAAACTACAATAGGCCGCAGTGGATGATTTTTGTTTTATGGATATTATGCCGTACTCAGATGCCTATTTCTGAATCTTATGTGTTGTTTCCTAATGCTGGCAACATCAAAGGCTACAAAGACTCAGCTAGCACTTTTAAACTTAAACGAGATCATCAAACTGAACTGTTTACTTTTATCCACTCAGTGGTACGGTCGTGGTGTCATCAGATCACTGCGTAGGATTGCCTTAGGAACTGAGGCTTTAGGCACAGTAATATGCCTTGTAACACAGTGTAATGTCCGTAAAACGAAGTTCCCCAAGGGTGCAAATGCTAGCTGTTAAAGGCTGCTTTTTATGATCATTTTTTGTTTTGTTTTGTATTGTGGTTGTATAGATCGCAGTTCAGCAGAAACAGATTTTATCATCAGCATCACAAAGCATTAGGGAGTAAATAAACTGTGAAGCATGCATAAGAATGCCAAGATCCTTAAGAAAGCTTCTGCAAGGTTGCAGTAGTCTACTTTAAATAACTGCTCATTCATGCTGAATAAATACCTTATTTACTTTTGGTGCCTTGCACCAAAAGATAATTCCAGAAGACAATAGGGAGTGAAAATATACAGAATAATCCTCACACTTAGGTTTATGTCATCACAGTTCCTGAGAGCAAAACTTATTGAACTGAGTGTCTTGATTAACATATCTATTTGTATCCATTTTAACTTTTTATCCATTTGGATAAAACTTTGTAATGTGTTGCTGTGGAAAGAGGGGTAAGTTGGATAACTAGTGAAGAAATACTGAATTTAATGAGGGAGAAAAGAAATGTATGGTGCAACTTGATTAAAAGAATTAGTAGGTTGGTCGGACATCCAGAGATGCCAGGGAGGAGTTAATTTGCAAATGTAGCGAAGTGTGGGAGGTAAAAATTGTAGAGTAGACGAAGGCTGGACTATGTTGTTGTTGTTGTTGTTCTGGTCTTCAGTCCTGAGACTGGTTTGATGCAGCTCTCCATGCTACTCTATCCTGTGCAAGCTTCTTCATCTCCCAGTACCTACTGCAACCTACATCCTTCTGAATCTGCTTAGTGTATTGATCTCTTGGTCTCCCTCTACGATTTTTACCCTCCACGCTGCCCTCCAATGCTAAATTTGTGATCTCTTGGTGCCTCAAAACATGTCCTACCAACCGATCCCTTCTTCTAGTCAAGTTGTGCCACAAACTTCTCTTCTCCCCAATCCTATTCAATACCTTCTCATTAGTTACGTGATCTACCCACCTGGACTATAGTAATCATGGTAATGTGAATGGTTGATGCAGTAGCAGAGGTCCAACCTGGATCTTTCTCATTACTCCTCATAGTCCCCATTATTCTCATAGTTTGAAATCTGTTTCTCTTCTGAAATTTACGTTATAGTAGAATTGCAAAACATATTCTAATTACAGACATACGACGACAAGGGGAGAATTTTTTCAGTCTTATTTTGGTACTTGTTGTACATTAAACAAATCAAAAATAAACTTAATCTTTGGTGCAGTTTCTTTTTTGAAATAGTCATGTTTTGTGTTTTGAGGTTAAACTGGAATACCATGCTGACATAAAATCTTTGTGTGACAGGTAACTTATCATCAATGTAAATTCATCCAATATTGGAGAAGGTTTATACAGTCAACATTCAACAAATGGAGCACCTATTTTGCATAAAACTGTATCATTCTTAATTCTTAAGCTAGTGTGTACCATACTATTTCTTTTGATTCACCTGTGGCATCAGTTGTTAGCCACAACTTTAGTTTCCATTTGTCTTACTATCACATGATGCAAGTTCTCAATGTGTTCATCTTTGGTTACAGTTTGTGACTTTCTTCAAGAATGGGATGACATTTTGAAAAAAGTCAGCTATTTCTTAACAAATAAAGGTGTGACATAAAGTCACATAAGAGTCCCAAGTAGTGTGTCATCTCAAATTACAGTACTCTCACAACTGGTAACGCTCTTGTCCGTGTCCTAACTGTGCACTCAGATTCCTGAAGATGGAAATAATTCCAAACTGCATTGTGCATACTTTGTAATCAATAAAGTAATTCTTCTCCTGCTGCTGTATGACTTTTTGTGTGAACTAGGAAGCATAACTACAGATCTATGCATATTTATTTCATAACTGTTGAAAACAAATAACAAATTCCCTTTAAACCTTCTCCAACTTTGGATGAATTTCCTTTGATAATAGATCACCTGGTATAAAGATTTTATGTCAGCACCAGTAAAATACACAATGGAACTTGAAAAAGAGGGCCAATTATCTTTCCTAGATGTTTTAGCTAAGAGAAAAATGGACAGTTCCCTGGACAACAGTGTATATAGAAAATCTACACACACTGACCTCTATCTTCACACCTCAAGCCATCACCATCCATCACAAAGAAATTCAGTGCCAGAATATCTACATCTATGTAGATACTTTGCAAGCCACCATACAGTGCATGGTGGAGGTTACCGTGTGCCACTAGTAGTCATTTCCCTTCCTGTTCTACTCGAAAATAGAGCGAGGGAAAAATGACTGTCTGTGTGCCTCTATACGAACCCTAATTTCTCATATCTTATCTTTGTGGTCCTTACATGTGATGTATGTTGGCAGCAGTAGAATTGTTTGGCAGTCAGCTTCAAATGCCGGTTGTCTAACTTTTCTCGATAGTGTTCCTCAAAAAGAACATCACCTTCACTCCAAGGATTCCTATTTGAGTTCCTGAAGCACCTCCATAACACTTACGTGTTGTTCGAACCTACTGGTAACAAATCTAGCCGTCCGCCTCTGAATTGCTTTGATGTCTTCTTTCAATCCTACCTGGTATGGATCCCAATCACTTAAATGGTACTCAAGAATAGGTTGCACAATGTCCTATATGTGATCTCCTTTTCAAATGAACCAATCTTTCCAAAAATTCTCCCAATAAACCGAAGTCTACCATTCACCCTTCCCTACCACCGTTTTCACATGCTTGTTCCACCTCGTATCGCTTTGCAGTGTTATGCCCAGATATTTAAATGACTTGATTGTGTCAAGCAGGACACTAGTAATACTGAATCCGAACATTACAGGTTTGTTCTTCCTACTCATCCGCATTAACTTACATTTTTCCACATTTAGGACTAGATGCCATTCACCATACAAACTGGAAATTTTGTCCAAGTCACCTTGTATCTTCCTATACTCACTCAACTTCGACACCTTACCATGTACCATAACATCATCAGCAAACAACCGCAGATTGCTGCCCAACCTGTCCAGAAAATCATTTATGTATATAGAGAACACTTCACTGGGGCACTCCTGATGATACCCCTGTCTCTGATGAACAGTCACTGTCGAGGACAACATACTGGTTTCTATTATTTAAGATGTCTTCGAGCTACTCACATATCTGTGAACTTATTCCATGTGCTTGAACCTTCATTAACAGTCTGCAATGGGACACAATGTCAAATGCTTTCCGGAAATGTAGAAATATTGAATCTGCCTGTTGCCCTTCATCAATAGTTCTCAGTATATCGTGTGAGAAAAGAGCCTGTTGAGATTCGCACGAGTGATGCTGTCTAAAACCAAGAAAGTTTATTATATTCGAATGAGAATATGTTCAAGGATTCTGCAGCAAACAGAAGTTAGGGATATAAACGTAGGCTTCTGCGGCCATTGTAACAGTCAATAAAATTTTTCTGCATTTGTGACCGCATTGTCAGTATGGAAAAAAAAAAAAAAAAAAAAAAAAAAAAAAAAAAAAAAAAAAAAAAAAAACTATGTTTCGGTCACTGTTGCAAGTGATAATGTTCAGGGTGTTTTGTTTACAGTAAACAAAACACCCTGAAGGAGGTCACCTGCAGCAGTGGCCGAAACATTGGTTGTTTTACATATTGGCAATGCGTTCGCAAACCCAGAAAAAATTTTATCGATGGAAATTAGGGATATTGGTCTGTAATTTTGCAGTTACGTTCTTTTGCCTTTCTTATATGATTTTGTCACTTCCGCTTTTTCTGCAGTCACTTGGGACATTGTGGTGGGCGAGAGATTCACAGTAAATGCAAGCTAGGTCAGGGGCCAATGCCGTAAGGTTCTCTTTGTAAAATCAAACTGGAATACCATCTGGACCTGGTGATTTATTTGTTTTCAAATCATTCAGTTGTTTCTCTATGCCAGGTATGCTTATTTCTGTGTCGTCCGTACGGGAGTCTGTCTGATGGTCAAATGATGGTATGTTTCTACGGTTCTCCAGTGTGAACAATTTCTTGAATGTGAAATTTAAAACTTTGGCTTTTGTTTTGCTATCTTCAACTGGCACATCGGACTGGTCAACAAGTGACTAAATGGAAGCCTTAGACCCGCTTAGTGATTTACATATGACCAGAATTTTCTCGTCGTCTCTGCTACCTTTTGCTAAGGTGTGACAGTGGTAGTTGTTGTATGCTTCACGCATAGATCTTTTCACAGACATGTGAATCTCTGCTAACCTTCGCTTGGTGTCATTTGTGCATCCCCTTTTGAATGTAGAGTGCAACAGCCTCTGCTTTCTCAGCATCTGCTGAATTTCATTATTGAACCATGGTGGGTCTTTTCCATCTTTCATCCACTTACTAAGCACATAACTCTCCAGACCACTATTTACAATCTGATTATACTGTGCCCATAATTCCTCTACATCCATCTTACTGGAACCAGGTGATGCCAATTCACTGTCTAAGTGAGATGTTAATAACTGCTTATCTGCTCTACGTAGCACAAACACTCTCCTAGCCTTATTGATTGATGTATTAACTTTTGTAACCATAATTGCTATAATGAATCATAATCGCTAGTCCCCATTTCTTTACTGACATTGTTGGTAAGAACTCTGGAACATAGAGCTCAAGCACTTTCAGACAAGGAGAGCCTCTCCAGAAAATTTGCACCTAAGAGTAGTATTCTGAAGGAATGGATTCTCAGATCAGCAAACTGAATGGATGGTGTTCAAAATTAAGAAAATATGAGAAAGAGGCAGAGATTGAAACTGAGGAAGATAAGCCAAACATAGATTCTCACCTTATGCCGGAAAGATTGGTAGTCCTATGAAAACATAGCATCCATTGTATTTTGCTCCCTTAAGCTAGCATAAAAAGTATTCTTTGCAATGTTCTCCAAAAGCCAGGTGTGTGTCACACTCCATGCGAATGCAGCTTGTCTTTTGTGGCTCAAGGAGAGATGCTAAGTACAACAGTGACAAACTTGACTAAAACTACCAAGCAGATCAGCTGTATGCAAGCACAGCCTTGAATGTGATCTTGAAATGAAATAAGATGAGACCAGTAATGGGGCGCAAACATCAAATTTGTTGTGCACCATAAGTAAGGACTCTGTCGAAATAAATATGTAAGAAACCTAGTAAACAGGGATGGCAGTTTGACTTTAAATAATGTTTGGAGTCCAGCACTTAATTTATGAAAATCTCATCAGGCATCACATCACCTCAGTTAAAAAACACTGAGAGAATACATTTAACAAAATTTCATTACGAGTTCTGAAAAACAAAAAAACATCAAAGGATGTGGTGGGTGTCAAGAATCAAACTTTGATATAAATAGTGTAGTGGGACCATCGTCTGGTTGGATTCTAGGCAGCAAGTGCACATAACTACAAAAGTTGCAGGACCAGAAGAAAACAGCTGGTTCGGTCATGAAAATATGATGTATAAAATGGAAACAACAACTCGGCAGAATACGCAGAAATATACTATTAATCATTTGCGGTGAGAAAAAGTGAGGCATCCGTAATGTTCATTAATATAAACAATTATTTATGATTGTCCCTTCCTTACTGGTTTGTACATTCACCCATTCCTTAGATTTCTCAACTACATTTAATGGTTTCAAAATTTTTCCACCAGTCTTAAAGTACGACGAAATGTGACCTTCGATGGGCACGAGAAAGACATCACCGTGTCACTCCACTCAAATGTCATAAGACTGAATGATGCTTTGACACTGAATATATTTAAAAAAATATGTGAGGTGTAGCATTATCATTACAGATCCTGTAGAGATCCTTGGAGGAAATATAAAAACTAATCAAGCTAAACAGAAAAAATGTGTTAATCCCTGTTTGAAAGAAATAGGTGCTGACTGGTGTGACTTACAGACCATAGTTGAAAAACACTGATGCAAATTTGTTCAGAGGAACAGAAGATATGACTCGAAGATAACCTCATGGAAAATCAGAAGGAAACAAAGGAGAAGTTTGTAATATGAAAAATAAGGGAAATGTAACTTTTCAAATTTAGGAAGATGACATCAGCAAAGGGCTTTGAAGATCAGTTGAATGGAATTGATAGTGTCATGAAGAGGGACTATAAGATGAATATCAACAAAAGTAAAACATCCTAATGGAGTGTTGCTGAATCAAAGTGGAGGGGGTATAGTGCAGATCGGCAATAGGAATAAAACATTTTCAGCAAGAGAGAAATTTTGTAACATAAAATACAAGTTGAAATGTTGGGGAAATCTTTTCTGAAGATAACTGTGTGGAGTGTAGTGTTGTATGGAAGTGAAATAATGTTAACAGTTTAGACAAAATGAGAATAGAAGCTTTTGAAATGTGGTGCTGCAGAAGAATGTTGGATTAGACGGGTGGTTTGTATAAGTAACGAGGCATTACTGGATCAAATTGAGGAAGAAAGAAATTTATGGGACAACTTGACCAAATAAGGGATGGGTTGGTAGTGCACAACTTTAGGCATCAAAGATATGCCAGTTTGATATTGGATGGAAGTATGGAGGGGTTAAAATTATTGATGAAGACCTAGGCTTGACTACAGTAACCATATGCAAATGGATGTAGGATGCAATAGTTATTTAGAGATGAAGCAGCTTGCACATGATATACTGGCATGTAGAACTACATCAAACCAGTCTTAAGAGTGAAGATCATGACAACAACAATGTTTTACAAGAACAGTGTCAGCTTTCCCACTTAATTTCCATGAGAATGTGTCTTACAGTTTCGTTTGGGCTGTACCAACTTGATATGATACTAGTAGCATGTCTCTAAATTCATTAGTTACCTGCTGTTATCTCTTTGTGATAGGGACACTAAATGCTGGAGAAAAGCTTTAGACTTGGCCACACTAGAATGTGGTGTAAGATTTGCTTTGCAGATCTCTCCTTAGTGTTACCCACTGACTGTATGAGGTTCTATGCCTCAGATTTCTGGGCTTCATTGTTCTGAGTTGTCACTGACATGCGTGATATCTGAGCTAGATTTTTGGATGTTCCAAATGAATTGGGATCTGCTGGGGTACTCCATTTACGAATAACCTTTGACTGGTGGAAGAAATTTTCCCCATACCTACACAAAGTAAATCACAGTGAATGCTTTGCTGGAGTTTTAGTGGCAGCCCTTGTCCTTACCAGTGTTCAAAGGTGAGATGTCACAGTAACTGTGTTCATTTGTTTGCAAATTAGGTTACAAGTCTTTCTGCTAGGTGCCAGTACTACACTGAAGTGTCATAGAAACTGGTATAGGCACACACATCCAAATACAGAGATATGTGAATGGGCAGAATGCGGTGCTGCAGTCAGCAGTGCCTACATAAGACAATAAGTGTCTGGTTAGATAGGTTACTGCTGCTAGATGGCATGTTATCAAGATTTAAGGCATCTCCAAGGTAGCGATGAAGTGGGGATTTTCCATACGACCATATCAGGAATCTGGTACAACATCAAATCTCCGACATTGCTGCAGCCAGAAAAAGATCCTGCAAGAATGGGACCAATGAACACTGAAGAGAATTGCTCAATGTGACAGAAGTGTAATCCTTCTGCATATTGCTGCAGATTTCTATGCTAGGCCATCAACAAGAATCAGCGTGCGAACCATTCAACAAAACATCATCGATATGGGCTTTCGGAGCTCAATGCCCACTCGTGTACCCTTGATGACTGCACGACACAAAGCTTTACACATGCCTAGGCCTGTCAACCCCACCATTGGTCTTTTGACAAATGTAAACATGGTGCCTCGTCGGACGAGTTTCATTTCAACTTGTATCGAGCGGATGGACGTGTAAGGGTATGGAGACACCAGGGGACTGTTCAAGCTGGTGGAGGCTGTGTAATGGTGTGGGGCATCTGCAGTCGGAGTAATATGGGACCCCTAATATGTAGATACGATTCTGACAGGTGACACATACGTAAGCATCCTGTCTGTTCACCTGCATCTGTTCATGTCCATTTTGCGTTCTGACAGACTTGGGCAATTTCTGCAGGACAGTGAGACATCCCACATGTCCAGAATTGCTACAGAGTGGCTCAAGGAACACTCTTCTGAGTCTAAACGCTTCCACTAGCCACCAAACTCCCCAGACATGAACATTATTGAGTATATATGGTTGCTTTGCAATGTGCTGTTTAAAAGACATCTCCACCCCCTCACACTCTTATGCATTTATGGACAATCTCGCAGGATTCATGGTGTCAATTCCCACCAGCACTATTTCAGACATTAGTCGACCCCATGCCATGTTGTGTTGTGGCACTTCTGTGTGTTCACAGGAGCCCTACACAATATTTGGCAGGTGTAGCAGTTTCTTTGGCTCTTCAGTGTAAATTACCATTTTATGGGATTATCTTCTGGCCAATGCACCTAAAGCAAATAAAGTATTTATCCAACAAAAGCAAGTTGTAAGAATGTTGTGTCAAATAAGTAACCACATTTCTTGAAGAGGTGTAAGTGTGTTGTAATTCTTACACTGACTCTCAATACAGTTATGTCCGCCCCTGCTAGCTGAATGGTCAGCGCGACAGAGTGTAAATCCTAAGGGCCCGGGTCTGATTCCTGGCTGGGTAGGAGATTTTCTCCGCTCGGGGACTGGGTGTTGTGTTGTCCTAATCATCATCAAATCATCCCCATCGATGTGCAAGTCGCCGAAGTGGCGTCAAATCGAAAGACTTGCACCTGGTGAACGGTCTACCCGATGGGAGGCCCTAGTCACAAGACATTTACATTTTTAATGCAGTTATACCTAATGTGTTTTTGTTGCTGATAATAAAAATCAATTTCAGATATATTGTGAGTTGTATAATATCAATAAAGTCTCAAAAATAATTTTCATGAAACCTTTTGCCAATTTCTCCCTGCTTCATAGTGCATTCACGTGCTCTAGTGCAGTTACTTAACCAGTTCCCAGCTAAAATAAATGAGAAATTGGGAACACAACAAATCAGTATGAAAATTAAAAACATATCAAGGAAAAATGCCTGAGGAAACTTAATACCCTCTGATTTCTCAGCAGCACTTCCTGGGTCACAGAATGCACAGTTCTTCTGTGATTCTACAAAGCTCTTATTTTATTTTGCCTGGATTATGGGTGTGTTGCTTACAGGTAAGCAGCATAATCAATACTGAACTGGTTAGACCCTGTCCATCATAGTGGTGTGCAGTTGGCAGCTAGAGCTTTCCATACAAGCCCTGTAGAAGGCTTACTGGTGAAAGCTGATCTCTCTCTACGAAGGGTCAGCTACCAGCAACTATTGGCAAACTGTGCCGTCACAATCTGTCAGATACCTACCCATCCGTGTTACTTGACTTTAATTCACAACTATCAGTTCAGACTGTTTCCAAAAATGGCTTAAGCAGCTGAGATACAATTTGAACCTCCATGCAAGGACCCCACACTGCCCCCTCTTCTCTGTGTTCATAGGGTTCCCACCCAGCATCCCTCAAGGTATGTACCCTGTCCTATGATTCAGATGGATGTCTCTTGTGGCCCTATGAAAAATGCTGATTCTACTATTCTCAGACACCTGTACAATTCGGTTCTCCGTACCCAAATTTGACATGTATGAGTGACAGTCAGTTGTGCTTTTGCACATGTAAGTGGCCATGAGAGGTATTCTCAGTCGAATGCTTGCAGTGTATACACTACAGAGGTGGTCACGGTATTAGTGGCTCTGCAGAACATTAGAACTCTTGGCACAAAAGTCTTCCTGGTTTGTAGCAACGCCATGAACTGCTTTCAAGGTGTATCTCAGAGCTACATCAAGATGTTTGAGTCACTTAACATCAAAGACTTTCCAGTTAATCTCCACAGCTCCAGTACCACAGTAACATTCATCTGAACACCAAACTATGTGGGTATTCTGGGAAATGAACTCGCTGGCAAATAAGCTAAAAGACAACCACAGGGGACAAAGTCAAATTCAGAGTAACAGTCACAGACTACTTATTGCAGCTGTGACACTGCATTTTGAAAACTTGGGATATGGAATGTCAGGCTATCACAACCTTATCAATGCAAGCAAGTCATGCCACCAAGGCACGGCATACTTTTTTTCAGGCCTCTTGGAAAGATGCAATCGTACTGTGCTGACTGTGTCAGTCACACCAGATTTACCCACAAGTCCCTTATGGGTAAAAAGGACTCCCCTCAGTGGAGCTGTGGTAGTCCTCTCACAATCGCCTATATTCTCACTGAGTGTCACTGTTAGCTGATCCTGGGCATTTATGAATGATAGGTACAGTTCTTAGCTCCTGGGTTTTATGTCACTTTTAATTATTCTGGTAAAGATACTGTCATGCACACTTTCAACCTCAATGACATGGTGACAGACCCTGGAACTGAAAATTCTCCTTTTCTTGTTTCATATCTTTTTGGTTCATTTTTCTGTGAATCAGGAGAGCGTTAACCAAGTAGCGTAGTCCTTTTAAGCCCTTAATCATCATCAACTGTAGATGATCATAGTTGACCTGGGGGGCAGAGCTCATTGCTGTACCTGGGACAGGGTCGTTTATGAACACACTGTGGCCATTCCCATTGCTGCATAGAGATACCAGCCACTCTCTTAGTCACCGATTTCAGGAAAACTATGCGAATTGACCATCGATTGAGGTGAGGCCACCATACTAGTTGATTCAGGGGCTTCTTTTTCTTTAATGTTGAGTGATTATCGTCGCCAAATAAAGAATATAAGTTGTGTGATGTGAAAGCGATTGTGCTGAAGGTCGCAAATGGCAGATAGGTCCAGCGTATAGGAACATATATTACAAGAATAACTATCAGTGACAGTCCTTAAAGTTTGTTGTTTTAACAGAATGTAGCCATGATGCTGTTTGTGGATGAGACTTCTTGCAGGTATCACAAACAGTCATAAACTGTGGAAGCTTAGAGCTTAAGCTATTATCACAAGCACAAGCAACAAATATTGCTGTTGTTGGTTGTTTGCTGTTGAAGATGTTTTTAACCCGCTGCCATCAACAAGTTGAGTTCCAGTCATCAGTTGAGATGCTCAGTTAAACTGTGAGCTTTTGTCAACTGAAGCTACTCTGGCTCACAAAAGAAACTGACATGTCAGCACCAATCATAAGCATTGTAGTTTGTCAAGGATGACTTTGGATCACTAATTGTCGTGAACAGCCACTACTCATCTGTAAAGGTGTGCGTGGAATGTCAGTGAGTGATATTTGTTTTGTGTCAATTGTTGGATGCTTTCAGATCTGGGTTGGAGAAAAGACAGACAAAGCAGCCCATTGTAAAACACTGTATCAACATTGGTGATCATCCACCATTTAGCGAGTTCTCACATAGAATGTCGCCGGCTGAATGATGGAGGAAATGGAGAAGATGCTGCAAGATGACATCACTGAATCTTCAGAGAGTCGTTGGTCGGTCCTGTCCTTACGGGCCTTCTGAAGAAGAAGAATGGCACATGGCTTTTCTGTGTCGACTACCATCAAGTGGACCAAATTGTAAAGAAAGGTGTCTGCCCAGTGCCACACAGAGAGAACTGCGTAGACTGCTTGAAAGGACCAACTTATTTCTCAGCCATGGAAAGGCTACTGGCAAATCGAAGTTGATGAGGAAGAGACACCTTCAAAACTACTAATGGCCTCTTTGGTTTTAAAGTTATGCCATTTGGCGTGCACAATGCTCCGACCACCTTTGAACAACCTCGTTCGACACCTTAAATAGATGATGTGTTTTCACTGTCTAGATGACATTGTCATTTCTTTGAAGGTGTTTGAAGAACATCTAGGCCACCTGACAACAGTGTTGAACTGATTTTGGACAGGAGGACTCTGTATGAATATGAAAAAGCATCTTTTTGTTACCAAAAAAGTAAAGAACTTAGGGCATCTAGTGATTGGTGATGGAGTCCATCCTGATCCACAGAAAATAAGAGCGGTCACAGATTTTCTAGTTCCTTATCACATTCATGATGTGAGAAGTTTTCTCAGGATGTGCTCATACTACTGGCAATTCATAAAGGAATTCTGTACTGAGGCATGTCTCTTGCAAGAAATACTGCAGAGGATGTCAAATTTTCCTGTAAGTCATTGCAATATGGATCCTTTCTTGTTCTTAAGACAACACTGAAATCTTCTCCAGTCCTAGCATTGTATGACAAGAAATATAGGACAGAACTTCCGCCCACACTAGCAGTTATGGGGTAGATGCAGTTCTAGTGCAGAGTCAGAAAGGTGCTAAAAAGGTAATAACTAATTCTTTCAGAGTACTCTCCGAATCTGAGATGAACTGAACTACAACCGAGAAAGAATGTCTTGCAATTATTTGGGCCATCAACATGTTATGACTATATTTATTTGGCAAAGTATTCATTGTTGTGATGGACCACCATTCTCTCTGCTAGCTGACTAGCCTGAAGGATCCATTGAGACAACTGTTGAATGGACACTGAGGCTTCAGGAGCAAAACATCACAGTGATAAACAAAAGTGGATGGAAACTCAGCACACTGACTGCCTTTCAGGGAATCATTTAGTGGAACCTAGCATCATGGATGAAATCTGGGTCTTCACCACATTAAATTACATTGCTACTGAACAGAGGGAAGATAAAACACTGCTGAAAACCATAGAAGCCTTGAAGGAGGAGAAACAGGAAAATTTCAACTAGTAAATGGAGCATCATATAGGAGTAACTGTGTTCCAGTGGGATGGTAATGGTTGTTCATCATCCCAACTCATATGTGGCCAGTTATCCTGAAGTATTTCCATGATGCCCCAACATTTGGTCACCTGGGATTTTTGAAGAATCTAGACAGAATCAGACATTGGTATCACTGTACAGATCTCTACCTATCTGGTAAGACACTATGTGAACCACAGTAAGGAATGTCAGTGATGGAAACATATATTAGAATTACCTCGGGGCACGTGGAACCAATTCCACCTGCAGTGGTGCCATTCCACAGAACTGGAATCGGCGTCTTTGGGAGTTTCCCAAAGTTGGCAAACAGGAATCAACGGATAATAGTCTGCATTGACTACCCTGTCGCCAAAGCTGTGCTAACTGTCGAAGCTCCAGTAATTACAAAGTTCCTTGTAAAAGGTACCATTTTGAAGCATGGAGCACCCCTTATGATGGCCTCTGATCGTGCAGAAGTTTTTCAGTTGAGACAAGTAGCAGAGGTACTTTCAAGTAGCAACATCATCCACAGGTTGACAGCTGCCTACCATTGACACATGAATGGCGTCATAGAACACTTCAGTAAGCTGTTAGTAGGTATCCTATAGACATACATTGATGTCAAACACAGAGATCAGGATACAGTATTGCCTGTTGTGACATTGGCATACAAAACAGCGAACCAAGGCACTAAAGGCTCCCTGGTCATGAGGCCAAAATGACTATGGAACACTGTTCCTCTTTCAGCGACAATATTTAAGATGACAAAGCGAAAAGCCTCATCACCTGGACTGAAGAAGCAACATAGCTGGCTCACTTATGCATCCTGGACACTCAGGAGGAAGACTGAGAGCATTATAACACCAGACACTGGCCATTTAGATACAGCCCAGGAGAAGGTATGGATTTTCATGTCTGTGCGGAAAGTGAGAGTTTCAGGGAAAAAAAAAACTGCACAAGTATGAGTAGGATTCACACTCCAGGTTTCTGTACAATCTTAATTATGTAATATGCAGAGTGTCCCATTTATCTTGACCACCTTAAATAAATGTTGTCCAGATACAAATTAAAAAACGTTTCAAGCAAATGTTCTTTAGCCATCAGGGGGGACATCAATCAGCATGACTGCCTTCATTGTAGCTTTGTTTTGTACAAAGATATGAACAGTGGTATGACTTTTTAAAATGGCACACTGTACTTTTTATTCAGTAATTCATTTCCTTTCCTAAAGACATATTCAAAAATGTATCACAGTGTACTATTCACTGAAACACAACGTTATTAACACAACATTGACTTTGAGCCCGGGATCACAAACTCATCCAGTTGCTGGAGTTGTCAGAAAACAAATGAAAACCAAGTAAAAACGTAACACAAAATTGACTTTGACTTTCCTTTACCATTTCCCAGAGGTAGAACATTCAAAGGTGGTCAAAGTGGTGACTATGGACACCGATATACTGGTGCACTCGTTGAATGAAAGAATTATTTACTGCTTCCAGTGTTGCCTGCTGAAGAGAATTACAAGCAAGCACGTTATGTTCCTGCATGTCCTCTGGAGTTGTTGGAATATCATGATAGACAACGTCTTTAATGCATCCCCAAAGAAAAAAGTCAAGAGGATTTAAATCAGGAGACCTAGGAGGCCAAGTAACTGTCCCTCCTCCATCAATCCATCAGGCACGATACTTCAGTTCAGAGCATGACGTGCACGCAAGGCATTAAGTGCTGGACATCTATTGTGTTGATACCACATTAAAGCATTCTGCTTCTTAGCGGCACTTCATCCAGAAGAGGAGGAAGAATTTGTCTGAGGAAGTTGGCATACGCTGTGCCTTTTAGACTACCATTGATGAAATAAGGGCCAATAATTATAGTACCAAGCATCCCACACCAGGCGTTAACTCTCCATTGATGCTGATGTTCCACCTGTCTAAGCAATCATGAGTTGTCGCTGGACCAATAATGCATGTTCCTTGTATTTACCTGTCCTTTGTTTGAGAAGGAACATTCATCGGTAAATAGAACATTGGAGAAGAAGTTCGGGTTGTATCATTCCCATGCAATTCTTGATGTAGGTGTACATGGTAAGGATGGAACCGGGGACATGTAAGAATACTATGTACACTGGTTTTAAGAATGCTAATCTTGTGTTCAAGGTGTCGTGTGCTTACATGTGGATTCATAGCAACAGAAGCGAGAACATTAACTTTGGCAGCTTCGTCTGTGCGAGTGCTATGACGTGTGTTGTCGTGGGTTGAAACTTCCCGTTTCTTGAAGTGTCACAACAAGATGACAAAACAACTGTCGGGAAGGTGGGTTCTTGTCAGGATATCGCTCTCTATACAGTTCCTCTGCCTGCGTAGCATTTCGCCTGTCTTCAACAACAACAATAAAAGAAACAGGTAGGACAGCCTTTACTGTATGCCTACTCTACGCAACAGTATTTAAAAGGACTAAACTACTGTACTAAATGTACCCGTACATAAGAAAACAGCATTGCAATTATTGTTCTGCTACCTTATATTCCTCATAGATGAGTAGCATTTCTACCTTCTCTTTGTCGGTGTACATTCTACTCGCACAACTATTCAAATGACGATGGTTGACAGAATGACGGGTGTGCATTCTACTTATGTTTACATTTGTCTTCTGTCAACGTCAGCATGTGGATGTGTTCAATTACCCCGAGTACCCGCACTAAGCGCTGGGAGCGTCAATGTCATTGTTGTGTTATGTAATTAATAACATTGTGTTTCAGTGAATGGTACACTGTGATACAGTTTTGAGTAGTTCTTTAGGAGAGGAAATGAATTACCGAACAAAAAATGCAGGGTGCCATTTAAAAAAGTCATACCGCTGTTCATATCTTTGTAAAAAACAAAGCTACAACAAAGGCAATCATACTGATTGATGTCCCCCTGATGGCTAAAGATCATCTGCTTGAAACATTTTGTAATTTGCATCTAGTCAAACAGTTATTTAGGGTGGTCAAGATAAATGAGACATCCTGTATATAATGATGATGATGATGATGATGATAATGATGATGATAATTTTGTGTGTCTCAGTGGCTTAGTGCAAGTCTTTCTATTGGACACCAGTAACTGCATATTGTGTGTCCCTAACCTAGTGCAGGGAAAGTGGATCTACAGTTTAACATTGAATCCAAACTACATGTTGTTTCTGGAAACTCCTCATATTGTTGAGAGAAGAAAGCTAGGTTAAAATGAAGATTGAAAAATCTGTGGTCTGACTGAGACTCTATCCCACAACCTTCTGGTTTTTCAGGTACACGATTTATGCTAGACCACCAGGACCAACAAGTATATCAGTAGCTTATCTATAGGTTTTGATGAGTCTATTTGTGAGTATCAAAATATTTGACATACATTGCCTTATCTTTTGATTGCATTGACTTAGAATCTTAAATTTTTTACACTGCCAAGAGACCATAGAGCTTAGTATTTGACATAAGTTTCAACATGATATTTCACCCATTTCTGAGAAGAAAGGGCCTTTAACAGACAGCTGACAAATGGCAAAAAATATATTTGGTGTGGTAGAATTACTGATTAATAATTTTTATTTTTTTTCCTTTACTTATACTGTGAGAAGTTTTTTTCATATGATATTTCATGATTCTAAGTCAACGGGAAGTACACTATAGGTTTTGATGAGTGAGTTTGTGAGTATCAGAATATTTGACATATATGACTGTATCTTTTCATTGCATTGACTTAGAAGCTTAAATTTTTCACATCGCCAAAGGGCCACAGACCTTAGGATGTGACATAAATATTTAACATGGTCTAGCCTGTATCAAATGCATTCTCTCTCTCTCTCTCTCTCTCTCTCTCTCTCTCTCTCTCTCACACACACACACACACACACACACACACACACACACACACACACACACACACAGAAGTGTTGCTTCCAGAATGTCAAGAAGGAAAGATTTATGTGTTATGTTGCAAACAAAAATGGATGTAAAAAGAGACAGGGAAAAAGTTTTAAAGGGAGAATAGATTCCTTGTAAGTGATGGATTGAACACATCTCTCTATGCTTGAATTACACTTTGTTCCCTACAACCACATTTAATTTTTGTTCCCCCTGAGTCTCTTAACTTTCTTCACAGCAAACTGTAAGTTACTCCTTGTTCTGTCTCATACTCATACTATACAGTATATTTATGTTTCTTCCAATAAAAGCTCTCGATCTGAAACTCATGAACTTATTATTACTTTTTGACTCTGTATAAACTGTAAATATAATATTCTTATCTTTTGTATCTGACAAGATCATTTTTCTAAAATAGAGCACACCTTGTCAGCATCCTGTGGTCATGCTTGCTGGAGTGACAGCGCACGATCTGGAAGCTCTGCTAGAATTTGTGTATCGGGGAGAGGTTAGTGTGGATCCGAACCAGTTGCCGTCTTTGCTTCAGGCAGCTCATTGTCTGAATATTCAGGGCCTGGCGCCAGGGACCTTAAATGCAGAGGTGAGTGTGCATACAAACATTTTATAAATAAATAAAAATATTTATGAAGTTCCAACATAATGTAGGAGCGAGGCCAAGCTACTTGGATTACTAAGTTCATTTTTTTCCCATTTCTGTCACAGTTGCATTCAAAAATTTTTATTTTTAGTCACTAATTTCAGACTATAGAGTCCATACTCAAACCATAGCCTACAAACAATACATAGTTGTTAGTATAATTTTTTTTAAATTATTTTAAAAATTTCATATTCTGGAAAATTAAACAACTCTCATTAATGTAATTAACATTACATACTTTTCATATAATAATTCCAATCCCAAAGAAAGCAGACGTTGACAGATGTGAAAATTACCGAACTATCAGTTTAATAAGTCACGGCTGCAAAATACTAACACGAATTCTTTACAGACGAATGGAAAAAAACTGGTAGAAGCCGACCTCGCGGGAGATCAGTTTGGATTCCGTAGAAATATGGGGACACGTGAGGCAATACTGACCCTACGACTTATTTTAGAAGCTAGATTAAGAAAAGGCAAACCTACGTTTCTAGCATTTGTAGACTTAGAGAAAGCTTTTGACAATGTTGACTGGAATACACTCTTTCAAATTCTGAGGGTGGCAGGAGTAAAATAAGGGAGCGAAAGGCTAGTTACAATTTATACAGAAACCAGATGGCAGTTATAAGAGTCGAGGGGTATGAAAGGGAAGCAGTGGTTGGTAAGGGAGTGAGACAGGGGTGTAGCCTCTCCCCGATGTTATTAAATCTGTATATTGAGCAAGCAGTAAAGGAAACAAAAGAAAAATTCGGAGTAGGTATTAAAATCCATGGAGAAGAAATGAAAACTTTAAGGTTCGCCGATGACATTGTAATTCTGCCAGAGACAGCAAAGGACCTGGAAGAGCAGTTGAAAGGAATGGACAGTGTCGTGAAAGGAGGATATAAGATGAACATCAACAAAAGCAAAATGAGGATAATGGAATGTAGTCGAATTAAGTCAGGTGATGCTGAGGGAATTAGATTAGGAAATGAGACACTTAAAGTAGTAAAGGAGTTTTGCTATTTGGGGAGCAAAATAACTGATGATGGTCGAAGTAGAGAGGATATAAAATGTAGACTGGCAATAGCAAGGAAATCGTTTCTGAAGAAGAAAATTTGTTGACATCGGGTATAGATTTAAGTGTCAGGAAGTCGTTTCTGAAAGTATATGTATGGAGTGTAGCCATGTATGGAAGTGAAACATGGACGATACCTAGTTTGGACTAGAAGAGAATAGAAGCTTTCGAAATGTGGTGCTACAGAAGAATGCTGAAGATTAGATGGGTAGATCACATAACTAATGAGGAGGTACTGAATAGGATTGGGGAGAAGAGGAGTTTGTGGCACAACTTGACTAGAAGAAGGGATCGGTTGGTAGGACATGTTCTGAGGCATCAAGGAATCACAAATTTAGTATTGGAGGGCAGCGTGGAGGGTAAAAATCGTAGAGGGAGACCAAGAGATGAATACACTAAGCAGATTCAGAAGGATGTAGGTTGCAGTAGGTACTGGGAGATGATGAAGCTTGCACAGGATAGAGTAGCGTGGAGAGCTGCATCAAACCAGTCTCAGGACTGAAGACCACAATAACAACAACAACAACAACAACTACTACTACTACTTTTCTTGTAAACATTAACATACATTTCCACAAGTGCACTTATACGCCATAACCATAACTGGTATTCTTATATGTATATAAAAAAGTATTGCTTCTGCATGATCCAGTAATGCCACAAAGACCAGAAATGGTAGCTCTCTCCAACTGCCTGTGTTATATTGTAGACCCATGTTATGATCATGTCGAACTGAACTTGAGAAATCGCTAGCGGCAGTACGACATTGTTACGTGCTATAAAGCTTTACATGCTTCATACTTCTACAGTGGTAATCATCTGGTGAATCAAATACAAGTTCAGATTTCATGGTGTTACACTCCATTCAGTAGTTACTGTACCAATAAAACTGTCCAAAGTCAGGAAGCAGTAACATTACAATGCCATTATAAGGTGTGATCCAACATTCAGAGTAGCTATAAGCTGTGGTCAAACCCTAATTTGAAAAATATAAAATAGCAAATGCAATTCTGCACATGATCAATCATGGATAACTGATGCATTGCAATACACCTTGCTAATGATACATTACTCTTGTGGGAAGGATAACTGATTTGTTTTTTCCTATTTAAAAATTACTGTATTCAAAACTTAGAGTGCTATAAAAATTATGATATAAAAATGCACAGTGTACTTCCTGTATACCAGGGTAATAGTTCACCGTAAGTAAATCACGTGCATTCATAAAAATGTAGATTAGGTTAAATTTCTTTTTTGAAAAGGGGAAAATAACTATTATATTTAAACTCTGACCGCTCATTTATTATTTTATCAGTTTCCTTAACTTTATTTTTATAAATTACTAAATCCTCAAGAATATCATGCTTCAGTTCTTTGTGAGCTATATGTAGTATTTTCATAGAACTTTCGATGCTGTCGACAACATGATTCGTGTTGCGTAGGTGCTGATGAGAAGCAGTTAATTTTTAGAACATTGCTCGCAGATAACAGCTGTCTGGCGAAAAGTGCTTTATAAATGAACACAAACAGTCTCAACTGCAAAATAGCTTTTATTTTGTGGTAACTAGTTTCAGTTTTTTTCGGTCAAGATTGTTTGTGCTTGTTTTTAAAAGCAGTTCTGTTGTCAGGGCCAATGCTCTCTAAACATTGTCACAGAAGTTATTCCCTGTTTGGCCACTGTAGAACTGAACCAATCACGTGAACAACATTTCAGTTTGTATATATCTGATGCATCATATTTTTTAAAATTATTTATTTTATTCTTTTTACTAATATTATGTTTAAACCTGTATCCCAAATGTGTGAAAAGCTACTTGAAATTGTTAGGAAGGGCAGGTGGTAATTTATTGATAAGCAGACTGTGGTACTGCCGAGTAAAAAATTTTTCTGTTTTGTTGATGGTATGTTTGAGTTTTTGAAGAATCTGTGTAAATATTTTACATCTCTAACCATTAGCTCCTGCCAGCTGTTTTACTTTACTAAATTCTCGCTATACCTCTGCTTTTTCAAGTGGTAATTTACAGCAGTGTGCTACCACTGCACGGAAGAATGATTTTTCTGTGCTGGGAAGGATGACTGAAATCTGCCCTTATTGCCACATCTGACTGCTTTGTTTACAGAAGATGGAAAAAACTACTTTATCTCATTTGTAGTGACCATTTAATCCAAGAAATTTATCATTTTATCTGCTTCCTTCACTAGTGTATGCTTTATATTGCATTGTTGTTGATTCAATACAGATTGAGGGTTGCTAAATCTCTTTCTCCTCCCATGATTCTCATAAACATATTATCAACACTATGTTCATAAACAATGGTTTCTGTGTCAACACAGGGGTACTTATGAACACACATGTTTATAAGTTATTTGTTGAAATTCTCTGCAAGTAGCTCTGATAGGCGACTGCCCATTGCAAATCCTTCTTTTGCTGCTAAACTTTACCATGAGATTGAAAGTAGTTAAAATTTAAACAAAGTTTTAAAAATTTTGTAAAAACAAAACATGTCACCCTTTCCCATTATGTTGTTGTGTATCGGATTATCCAAAATAATTTTTCAAGTATCGACATTCGGCACAGTCATGTATAATTTCATTATGTTCAAAGATATAATGTTATCAGTGACTGAAATTTCTTTAATTTCATTCACAAGAACTACACTGCTTGACACATCATAGTTAACAGGAAATATATATGCAGAATTTAGTTTTTTTTTTAACGAGAGGCTGTTCAGATATGCCATAGGAGCATTCCTCCCATTTACAATTATGTGCATGCTTTTGTTTTCTTTGTGAATTTTAATTGATGCATTAAAAGGTCTCAACTTGAGGTTCATGTCTTTAAGTCTAGATTTTTTGTAAGAGTATTTTCAGTTTTCTTTTTCAGAGTGGTCTGAAAAAAAAATTGTTGGATCCATATCAATTCATTTATGTCATTTTTCACTAAAAAAACTGCAAAACGTTCTTCCTGTTTTCCCTTCCCTGTGTTACAACCAAACTATTTCCTTTATCTGCTTTCATCATCAAATTTTCATTTTCCTGTAACTTTCTGTTAACGCTGGCAATAAATCTTAAGTCTCTGTTTTCATTACTGACATCCCCTCTTCCATTGTTTCATTAAAAAGTGATGTTTCTGTCTTAGCAGCAACCCTGGCTTCTTGTATGCTATTCAGTTTTATTGTGTACAATCAGTTTTGACTTCAGCCAGTATGTCCGCTACATTGTTACTAGATACTGGAACTGCAGGAATATATTTTAAACCTTTGTTCAGTAATGCTGTTTCCTCATCTGAAAATTCTGTGTTAGTTGGATTTACAACCTTATCAGCAAAGCTGTGAGTTTGTACCATTCATATCAGTACATTTTTCAACATAATTTTTCGTACATAAAAGTTTAACTTCACAGTCACATTTCCTGTGTGACTTCTTATTTAAAGTAACAACATCAGCCACCTTTTTGCTAAAATCCAAAACCATAAAAAGATCATAATAGTAAGCAGTCTCAACGGCAGCTGATATATACAATGAGTAAGCATGTCTGTGAGTCCATATGTCTCCATTATCTCATATTTTGTCCAATGTACCTCAGCTTTGCGATTTACGTTTACTGCATTTCATGATCTGTTATGTATATTAACTCTTACATACACTGGTGTGACATTGTACTGTGAACACTAACGATTAAATTAATTCTGGCACAAGTTCTTGTAAAATACAGTTTGTTCATTGTGTAGGCATGAGTGTCCTGCAAAGCTGACAAGTCACGTATTTGTGAAGTTCCAACATAATGTAGGAGTGAGGACCAACAATTTGGATTACTAAATTTAAATTTTCCCAGTTTCTATCACAGTCGCATTCAAAAATTTTTGTTTGTGATGACTAGTTTCAGACTACAGTGTCCATTCTCAAACTATACCCTACAAACAACACATAGTTGTTTATAAATGTTGTAGGAAAGTTTTTGTAGAGTGTAAATGCTTTTGGATTAAAGGAGAGTGAGCGCGCGCACACACACACACACACACACACACACACACACACACACACACAAATGTGCGCACATGTGCCTCTGCCCCTGCATGGTGCGTGCTGAACTAACAGTGCCATTGTTTTGTTCCTCAGCAGATGGACTGGATGTTGTGGCAATAGTGTCGGTTGGGTTGGTGGAGGAATAGGCAGATTTGAGACAGGGAAAAGTAATGGGGGTGGGTGGCTAGTGGATCGTAGGGAGGCAGTCATTTTGCTGGTTAGGAATATGGGAGTGTTGGGTGACAGGTATATGGGTTTAGGCATAAAGCACACAATTTTATGGACCAATGTGGAGTGGCACATGCTGTCACAGACTTATCCTGCCCCATTAGAGGATGGGCTTTGCTACAAACACTGCACAGGTTTTTGTGTTGGTATGACTACCAACCAGCTGTCCACCAGGATGAGCAGCCACTGTCAAACTGTTGTCAAGAACAAAGTTGACGACAACATGGAGCTGAGCACATCGAGCTCAGTTTCAATGGATGCTTCACAACCTGTGCCATCTAGATCCTTCCCTCCACCACCAACTTCTCTGAACTATGCAGATGGGCGTTATTCTTATGACACATTCACTGCTACCCTAATTGTTCAGGTCTCAATCTTAGGTGTCCCATGTCCCTGCACCCTCCGCTCACAATTCCCCCCTCCATCCTGTCACTCACTCACAGTTCACATCCCCACATTACTTTCAGTGTGCACTGCTCCCCACCGATCCGTACAATCGTGCATTATGTGCATAGCCCGTATACCTGACACCCCTCCATCCTGTACTCCTAGCTGGCAAGTCGACTGCCTTCTTCTAAGCCACTAGCTGCCCACCCCTAGTCCCTATCACTGCCTCCCGCCTGCCTCTCCCTTTACCCATCCCAACCAACACTTCCCCCATCACATCCAGTCCACATGCCAAGAAAGAAAGCATTCGAACTCTTAATCCAGCCAGCACTGTGTGTGTTTTTCTTTTAATTTAGCTTGTCTAACAATAACTCCGAAATCTAGCAAGTTTTATCTCGTGCCTATCGACAATTCAATGCTTCAGCTTTTCGGTGAGTGGCTTCCTTTAATCCAAGAGGATTTGCATAATTTTTTTTTTTTTTTTTTTTTTTTTTTTTTTTTTTTTTTTTTTTTTTTTTTTTTTTTTTTTTTTTTTTTTTTTACATTCCAGAAATTAAATAATTCTCATTAATGTAATTAAATTTCCATACCTTCATTGTAAATATTTATGTTAATGTATCTGTTATTGTTATTATTATGATTACAGGATCAATCAATACAAAGATTAATTAATAACAACATATTGTTGTATTTCCTTTTATCCTCCACCAAGTCTCTCTATCCAGTGCGTCTCCCTTGTCGATGCTGCGATGTTCCATTACTCCATTTATGTGGTCTGTCCAAGAACGTAGTGGTCTTCCGTGGTTATGCCTACCAGGTGGTTTCCATTCATAAACCTTCTTTGGCCACCGATGATCTGGCATTCTCATCATATGCCCATACCATTTTAATCATTTTCTTTCAATTTTATCTATCACTGTATCATTTGCCTTACTTCGTCATTAGTTTTCCTTTCAATTCTTGTTATTCTGGCACTCCTACTCAAATAATCTATTTCCACAACTATTAGTCTTCTTTTGAGATCCGCATTTAAGATCCCTAATCTATAGCATAGCACTGATTCAAACATTATCTTACCTACTCTTTTCTTATTGCTGTTGGAAGTATTCTTATCCCACCAAAAAGAATTCATACACCCTAACACTTTTCTGCTTTGCTGTATTCTGTATTTTGCTTCTGTATGGCCCAATACGTTTTTATCAATATGAGTCCCGAGATATTTAAATTTCTCTACGTATCTTATAACTGCTTTGTCCTTCATGTTTACTTCAAATTTAGCATCACTATTCACCACCAGATACTCTGTTTTTGTTAGACTCATTTGTAGTCCCCATCTGTTGTATACCTGATATAATCATCTTATCATGAACTCAAGGTCATAATCATCTTGTGCTATAATAGCTTGATCATCAGCAAAACTTAATGAAAATATCTGTACAGTGTTGACAGTGATTCCAATTCCTCTGCAGCTGTTCGTCCAATTTCGGAGAGCCACTTCTACATATAAGTTGAACAAGATGGGTGACATACTGCAACCTTGTCGCAAACCTTTAGTGACATTAATAGGTTCTCATAACTTCGAACCTTGTTTAATCTGTACCACATTATCTCTGTACATTGCAATAATAATTTGTACTAGGTGATCATCCATACCTATATCTTTCATAGCTTCCCACAGCTAAGATCTAGAGACTATCATAAGCTTTTGCTAAATCTACAAAGACAATGTGTAGCTCCTTCCCTACTGCTATAAATTTCTCCGTTAGTTGTTGTAAAATAAATAGGCCATCTGTACATGATCTGTTCTGCCTAAACCCACTCCGGTCTTCCCCAATACGGTGGTCAACATTTTGTCTAATTTCTTCAAACATTATCTTGCCAAATAAGCGGCTCATTGTACAGTTGACAGTAATGCCTCTGTAGCAGTTTGTGTCTTTTCTGTTCCCTTTCTTGAAAACAGAAACCATATATGACTTTTTACATTCTGAGGGAATTTCAGTCCTTTCACAACAGTTGTTTGTCAGACAGGTTATTTGTTTCTTCAGATATCTTCCTCCAGCCTTCAATAATTCAACGGGAATGTTTCCTGGACCAGGTGATCGGCCGTTCTTCATTTTAATTAATGCACAATTCACTTCCTCTATTGTAATGTTTATATTATGATCAGTTACTTCCATCTTCTCTTCATTCCTTTGCATGTAATATGGCCTATCTTCAGTTAAAAGGTCTGCAAAGTGCTTTTTCCATTCCTTTAAGGGAATTAGGTTGTCTACTGCTTTGTTTACTTGTGTTTTCTTCATACTGGTAATTGTCCTCCATACTTCTGTTGTTTCTGATCCACCTATTAGACTCTCAATTTCAATACATTTCTGTTCCCACATCTTGTTCTTTTCTAATTTAATTCTGTTTCTTAATTTGTAATTTGTTGTCTGGCAGTTTTGCCTGTCCTGTAGTGATTTAAGTGATAACCATTTTTTGTAGAGATTTTTCTTTTCACTAATCAACATCTTCAGGTCATCAGACATCCATGGAGGATCCTATTTACCTAGACACTCACTCTCAGTCCATAGTACCTCTAGAGAAGGTTTTGTAAGTGCTCTTTTAATATTGTCATCTTCTGGAATCGCTTTGAGTTCATTTTCTAATCTACGTTGAAATAAATCCTTGATGCTGAACTGCTTCAGGGCAGAGAGCTTATACCTTGTCTGCTCTAATTTCTCATGATTGCTGTATCTACAGTGTGGATTCCTCTCCCCCCTCCCCTCGCTTCCCCACGGTAGCCCCCTTCCACCCTGCTAGTTTACCAGCACGTGTAGCCAGTCCGTGTGTTGGGGCTGTTATGTACCCATATGGCTGAGCCCCCTGACAACACAGGGATCATACTACTGATACATGAGCTGTTCCCTCCCCGTGTATGCCAAGGAGTGGTTGCTTGTCTTCTTGGAGCATCAGAACTCGCGGCAACGGCTGCCGTGCCAGACAGCCCTTGCTGTGGCTGGGTGGCACCGATGGGGAGAGCCCCTAGTCAGAGTGGGTGGTATCAGGGCGGATGCTTGGCGCATGAAGTGTATCAAGCTGCAAAAATCTGTCCGTTCTCACATGGCCATCTCTTCGAATAGTGAAGGATCCTTAAATGCTTCCTCGTAGTACCTGGCAGCCTTCCCTTCCCTGGCTGCCCCATGGGAGGAGGGGCAGGCTCACCATCTTGGGCTGAAACCCTTTCCCTGTTACCTCGTCTGTATTAGGATGGATGGGGACACTTTCTCCACCACAAAGCCATTGTTTTTCTTGGAAAATATCGAGGACAAGTTTGGTGAAGTGGAGTCTGTTAGTAAGATGCGGTCAGGCTCCCTGTTGATCAAAGCTTCTTCTGCCATCCAATGCGCAGCTCTTCGTGCCTGTGATCGCCTTGGCAATGTCCCAGTGTCTATCACCCCTCACCAACTTCTGAATGCAGTCCAGGGTGTCATTTTTCATAGGGACCTCATTGTGATGAGGAACTCTGGGCTGATCTGGAGCAGCGTGGGGTTCATTTTGTTCGATGTGTGCAGAAGGGTCGCAATGAGAACCGCACTGATACTGGCGACTTCATTCTGGCTTTTGAGGGGGATACCCTCTCAGAGAAGGTCAAGGTTATCTGCTACAGATGTGACGTGAAGCCGTACATCTCTCCACCTATGCATTGCTTTCGGTGCTTACGTTTTGGGCATATGTCTTCCCGCTGTACGATGGACCCTTTGTGTGATGACTGTGGCCACCCAGTCCATGAGGGAAGCCCTTGTGTTCTGCCGCCTGTGTGTACCAACTGTGCTGACCACCACTCCCCTCGCTTGCCGGATTGCCCGGCCTACAAGAGAGAAAGAAGATACAAGAGTAAAAGTCCCTGGATCGCTTGTCTTACTCTGAGGCTCGTCAGAAGTATGAGAGACTCCATCCAGTGTCACTATCTTCAACTTTTGCCTCTCTTACTTCCTTTCCTCCTCCTGCTCCTCCTCCTCCTCCTGCCTCATCCTTATCCCAGCCCCGACCCACTCTCCCCTCCACCTCACTTTTCTTGACATCCGGAAGGCGTTCGATACAGTTCCGCACTGTCGCCTGATAAACAAAGTAAGAGCCTACGGAATATCAGACCAGCTGTGTGGCTGGATTGAAGAGTTTTTAGCAAACAGAACACAGCATGTTGTTATCAATGGAGAGACGTCTACAGACGTTAAAGTTACCTCTGGCGTGCCACAGGGGAGTGTTATGGGACCATTGCTTTTCACAATATTTATAAATGACCTAGTAGATAGTGTTGGAAGTTCCATGCGGTTTTTTGCGGATGATGCTGTGGTATACAAAGAAGTTGCAGCATTAGAAAATTGTAGCGAAATGCAGGAAGATCTGCAGCGGATAGGCACTTGGTGCAGGGAGTGGCAACTGACCCTTAACATAGACAAATGTAATGTATTGCGAATACATAGAAAGAAGGATCCTTTATTGTTTGATTATATGGTAGCGGAACAAACACTGGTAGCAGCTACTTCTGTAAAATATCTGGGAGTATGCGTGGGGAACGATTTGAAGTGGAATGATCATATAAAATTAATTGTTGGTAAGGCGGGTGCCAGGTTGAGATTCATTGGGAGAGTCCTTAGAAAATGTAGTCCATCAACAAAGGAGGTGGCTTACAAAGCACTCATTCGACCTATACTTGAGTATTGCTCATCAGTGTGGGATCTGTACCAGATCGGGTTGACGGAGGAGATAGAGAAGGTCCAAAGAAGAGCGGCGCGTTTTGTCACAGGGTTATTTGGTAACCGTGGTAGCGTTACGGAGATGTTTAACAAACTCAAGTGGCAGACTCTGCAAGAGAGGCGCTCTGCATCGCGGTGTAGCTTGCTCGCCAGGTTTCGAGAGGGTGCGTTTCTGGATGAGGTATCGAATATATTGCTTCCCCCTACTTATACCTCCTGAGGAGATCACGATTGTAAAATTAGAGAGATTAGAGTGCGCACGGAGGCTTTCAGACAGTCGTTCTTCCCGCGAACCATACGTGACTGGAACAGGAAAGGGAGGTAATGACAGTGGCACATAAAGTGCCCTCCGCCACACACCATTGGTTGGCTTGCGGAGTATAAATGTAGATGTAGATGTAGATCTCCTGTGAGGGAATCACTCCCCCTCCCCGGCCGAAGAAGTGTCCCCCTTCTTTGGCATCTGCCGGTGATCGGGCTCCCTCCCAGGAACCCTCTCTCCCCTGCGTCTCTCAGGCCAGAAGACTCACCACCACTTGGCCACGAGGTGTACCATCTGTGCGCCACAAGGTCACCCGCTCTTTTTCAGTCCCTGATCTTCCAGACATCTGTACTCTCCCCTGTGTCCTGCCCTCCTCCACCTCAGAAAGAGAAGAAGAAGAAACATAAATCCCACAAAAAGGTGCCTCCGGAGGTGCCAACTCCCCTCTTGCAACCTGAGCCTGACATCTTATTTATGGATGGCACCCTATCCTTGTCGGTGACAACTACTGACAAAGTGACCTGACCTCCTCCTCGGCTCCTTCATGCTTACTTTGGACCCATGAGACATGATCATCCAGTGGAACTGCAACGGATACTATCGTCACCTACTGGAAATGCAACATCTTGTCTCCTCTTATTCTGCGTTCTGTCTTGTTCTCCAAGAAACTCATTTCTGTGATGACCACTCTCCAACTTTCACTGGTTATCAGGCGTTCTGTCAGAATCATGGTGGCCCTGGTATAGCATCTGGTGGGGTCTGTACTTTGGTTCGCTCCGATGTCCTTAGTGACTGGATCCCCCTACGTACCACCTTGGAAGTGAAAGCGGTTAGAGTGCAAACGACTCCAGCAATCTCCCTTTGCAATGCCTACCTCCTTCCAGGTCGGCCACTTGCTTATGTTGCACTATCTACCTTAATCCAGCAACTCCTGCACCCGTTTCTCGTCCTTGGGGATTTCAATGCCCACCATCCACTGTGGGGAATTGTCACTTCAACAGGTTGGGGTATCCGAATCGACCAACGTATCACGTACTTGGATTCGTGTCTCCTCAATGATGGTTCCCCTACCCACTTCAGTGCCGCTCATGGCACCTTCTCTGCTATCAATCTCACGATCTCCTCCCCTGTCCTTGTGGCTTCCCCACATTAGTCTTCCCATGGTGACCTTTGTGACCACTTTCAGTGACCCTATCGTTCCCTCGAATTCCATTGATGTAGTCGTGCAAGGCATCTGTGCTCTTTTCTTCATGCTGCTGGCACAGCTGTCCCCCTATCCACAGGGCCCCCTCTTCATTGGCCGGTACCATGGTGGACCAAGGACGTCACAGTTGCTGTCCAGGACTGCCGACGGGCACTGCAGCAATTTAAGCGACACTCCTCTTCAATTTTAAGCGTCTCCGAGCTAAGGCTGGTTACCTTATTAAGCAGAGTAAAAAGGAATGCTGGGAGCACTATGTTTCCTCCCTGGGGGCGTATGCCTCTTTGTCGCAGGTTTGGTCAAAGCTCCGTAGCTTTCTGAGATGCCAGCAACTGTCCAGGGTCTGAACCTCCAAGTAGCTCTGTGCACTGATCCATTGGTCCTCGTGGAACACTTTGCAACACACTTTGTGATGGCATTGTTGTCTGCTTCCTACCCTCCTACCTTTCTCCAATAGAAAAACAGAGTTGAACAGATCCCCCCCCCCCCCCCTCCTCCCCCCCTCCATTTCATCCCGCACCACGCACCTTTTTGCTGAAAGGGAATTGGTGCAGGCTCTTAGCTCTTCATGAGGCACAGTCACAGGGCCAGATTCCATTCACAGTCAGATGATTCAACACTTGGACGTTCCCCAGAGGCAACAGCTCCTCAGGGTCTTCAATCACATCTGGTTCACTGGTGCATTTCCGTCACAATGGCGCGACAGTATAGTTATACCCGTCCTTAAGCCCAGGAAAAAACCAACGTCTCTAGACAGCTATCTCCCCATTAGCCTAATGATTGTACTTTGTAAACTGCTCGAAAGGATGTTCAACTCCAGATTATGTTGGGTACTCGAATCTTGGGGCTTTTTGTCACCGTATCAGAGTGGCTTCTGGGCAGGGCGATCTCCAACTGACCATGTACTCCGATTGGAATCAGCTTTTACTCACTGCTGGCACCTTGTCGCAGTTTTCTTTGACCTACATAAGGTGTATGTTATGGCTTGGCACCATCGAATTTTAGTTACACTCCATGACTGGGGCTTCCGTGGTACCCTTCTGATTTTTATCTGTGTGTTTTTATCTTACTGGCTCTTCTGGGTTCAAGTTGGCATTTCACTCAGCACCCCTCAGATTCGGGAGAATGGTATCCCACAGGGTTCTATGCTAAGTGTCACACTCTTCCTCATTGCCATAAATGGGCTTGTGACCTCTGTTGGGCCTCTGGTTACCCTAGCATTGTACGTTGATGATTTTTGCATCTGGTGCAGCTCCCCCTTGGTGGCGTCTGCTGAGCTTTTCGGTAAAAGTAATACACCCAAAACCCAACATGATAGTCATCTCGTTGTGGGAGGGGGGGGGGGGGGGGCGGCGGCTCGTCAAGCACCTGCAACATGATAGCCCCATGATCATGCGGGGATCTCACTATTGATGTATTTGCTGCAAACTACCCACATATGACATGCCTGTCATGGCTGGGGCATGAGTTCTCCAAGCAAAGGCTTTCCAGCCATGTAAACATTGCTATGGCTGGGTGGTGCCCATGGAGAGAGCTCCCATTCGAAGTGGGGGATTCCTTTTTTGCCACAAAGCCATTACTCTTTGTTGAACACTTTGAGGACAGGTTCGGAGAGTAGCAGCGATTTAAAAAATGCAAAGTGGTTCATTTCTGATTAAAATGGCTTCTCCTGCTCAGACGTGGATGCTGCTTGCCAGTGACAAGCTGGGTGATATTACTGCAACTATCAGCCCCATAATGCTCGATGTGGTACAGGATATCATCTCCCACCACAACTACCTTTTACAGACAGATGATGATTTATGTGCCAATTTGGAGTGACAGGGTGTGTATTTTGTCTGTTGAGTCCATAGGGTACCTTAGGATGGTAGGGTTGATACTGGGGCGTTCATCTTGGTCTATGAAGAAGACTTATTGCCTGAAAAGGTCAAGGTGATGGTGTATTGATTCGATGTGAAATGCTCTGTTCCCCCTTCTCATCTGGTGCTTGAGATTCAGTCACATGTCTTCGAATTATAATGCCAGTACTGTCTTTAGGGATTGTGGACATCAGTTGCACACAAACGCACCTTCTGCACTTCCCGCTGCTTCCCGCTGTCTGTGTCAACTGCAGAGAGCACCATTCACACTGCTCACCAGACTGCACCGTCTTCCAAAGAGAAAAGAAAATCCAAGAATACAAGACTCATGGCCAATCCACTTATAAAGGGCCAAGAAAAAGTATGATCATCCTTTATATATGATAGCATCATTTGCTTTGGCTACTGTGATGTCATATTGTCTAGTGACAATACCTTTGCCTTCCATGCCTTCTACATCGGGCCCTTGGGGCTGCTCAACCACACCCGCTCCCCTGATGGTTGGGAGCTGTCCTATTATTTCCCTCACACCCGCATTGGGAATGTTGACCTCCCCACCCACCAAGGATGTTGATCTCCGCCCCAGCAGGAGAGGAATAACCCTCCTCCAGATCTCACACCATGAAAGGGACCATCAGAACACTCCCTTCCCAGGATTCTGCTGATCTGCAACCAGATACTAGCCAGAGGCTGAAGGAGCCACAGGTTATTGGTCGTAGGGCTTCACATTCTTCCTCTGTCCCTGACACTAGGGCAGACAAGCCCTCATGGGCATCGAAGTCATCCCAGGAGAACAACAACAAAAAGAAGACCTCCAAGACGAAGGGGGCTCTGGTGGTCCCCATGCCACCAGCCCTTGCATGTTCTGACATTATACCCGAGGTCTGGTGGCCCTGTGGTGCTGGATCCCTCCACACAACCTTATTCAGAACTGATGCATATTGATTCTGTATCCTCATAACCAGTAGCAGCATGCAATCCTAGGGCATGACCTGCCTCCTTGGACCCTTCATGACCCCACAGGATACAGATAGCATGATTCTTCAGTGGAACTGTTCCAGTTTTGTCCACCTGGCCGAGCTGTGAAGTATCTTGTGCATTTCCCCTGCTTTCTTTATTGCCCTCCAGGAAACATGGTTCCCAGCAATGCAAGCCCCTACACTCCTCAGATACTAGGGCTATTTTAGGAATTGAGCTGACTATGACAGAGTGTCAGGCTGAGTTTCCACTTACATTCTGGACTCTGTTTACACCGAATACGTGCCACTTAATAGAACTTGGAAGGCTTTGGCTGTTTGTGTGAGGACATGTCTGGCTTTACCATCTGTAATATGTATCTCCCCCCCCCCCCCCCTCCCCCCGAGATGGTGAAGGGTATCAGAACGTGCTGTCTGCTTGATTTCTCAGCTCCCCCACTCTTCCTCATTTTGGGTGACTTCAATGCCCACAACACATTGTAGGATGGAACTATGACCATTGGCCATGGCGAAGCTATTGAAAATTTGCCCACAGAGCTCAGTCATTGTCTCTTGAGTATCAGTGCCTCCCGCCCTTTGGCTGTGGCATATGTATTGTATTTGGCAATTGATATTTCCATTAGCAGCACTGCTGTTCCCCTCCATCAGTTGGAGAGCCGTTGATGACCTGTGTGACAATGATCGTTTTCCAATTATACTGTCCCTCTCTCAGCATCACTCGCCTGAGTGCCCACCCAGATGGGCTCTTAACAAAGCTGACTGGGATGCCTTTGCCTCTGCCATCACCCTTAGAACATTACCACATGGAGGTATCAATGCAGCTGTCCAGAGCAGAACCACAGCCATTCAGTCAGTAGCAGAGTTAGCGATTCCCTATTCCTTGGAGTCCCTTCATTGGAAGGCAGTACTGTGGTGAACTTCAGAAATTGCTGTGGCCATTAGAAGTCACAAACGGGCTCAACAGTGCCATAATGTGACACCCATTGATGGAGCACCTCGTTGCCTCCAAAAGGCTCCGTGTTGGGGTCCGCCACCTAATAAAAACGACAGAAACAAGAATTCTGGGAATGTTTTGTTACGGCCATTGGACTGTGTACCCCTCCTTTGCAGGTTTGGGTAAAGGTTCCATACCTATATGTGCAGCGGTCCCCCACAGGTGTTCCCATTGTCTCCATGAATGGTGTTGTGTACTCCGATCCATGTGCTGTTGCCAGACATTTTGCTCTGCATTATGCTTGAGTCTATGTGTCTGAGAGTGATCACCCTGCATTTCATGATCTCATACAGCAGGTGGAGTGAATTCACTACCTTTCACTACATGTCACTTGAGGCCATAGAGAATGATTTAAAATTTCTATTGAAGGTTTCTAGGGATTGTAGAGGGGACTTACTAGATGATGATTTGATAAGGAACCCATGTCCAGAAATATACCATTTGGATATAAAATAAGTTTGAAGATTGCTTCACAGTATGCAGACAAGCTGAGAAGATGGTGGTGTCGTCAGTCCCTGTAGTAATTATGGCATCACATAACGCCTTCATCTGCCTCCAACAATGGTTGCGAGAAATTGATACGTTTGAAACTTGGAGGGTTAGCTTTGGTGCTCCATGGACGCTATGCACTCTTAACTTTGTCGTTTAGAAAAGATTCCAAAGACAAATAATCTAAACATTGCCCATGCCATGTGCTCCTACAGCGCTTAGGTCAGAACTCATTGTCTCCTACCGAGCGAGGTGGCGCAGTGGTTAGACACTGGATTCGCATTCGGGAGGACGACGGTTCAATCCCGTGTCCGGCCATCCTGATTTAGGTTTTCCGTGATTTCCCTAAATCGCTCCAGGCAAATGCCGGGATGGTTTTTTTTTCAAAGGGCACGGCCGACTTCCTTCCCCGTCCTTCCCTAATCCGATGAGACCGATGACCTCGCTGTCTGGTCTCCTTCCCCAAACAACCAACCAACCAACGAACCAACTATTGATTGTGTTAAGATGGCGGCTACAGTAAAAGTTAAGCAAGTGTCCTTCCAGAAAAACTTAAATTTTGCCGTAAAAAAGAAATCGTGTGAAAATTGTAAAGACGAAATCAAGAAACTGAATGAACGCATAACGAGCATACAGTTCATAATCGGCAGTTTGAAAACGGACATTTCGAAAATACAACAAGAAAATAGTGAACTGAACACGCTAAAACTTGTGCGAGATAGTTCGTCCGTTACGGAAAAGTGGTCAAATGTAAAGTGCAAAAACAGCAAGTCCAAAGTGCAAATTCGGAAAACCTGCGAAAGTTACGCAAGCTTTGTGCACGAAAACACATTTCAAGTACTTTCGATCGCCGATAGTGAAAATGCAACTTACAGTTCGCATGAACGTTGGAAAAAGCAAAATGGCACTTTGGGGAATAAGGTAAGAGAAGAAAATTTACTGACGCAGACAACTGTGAAGGAGGTCAATATAAATGTGCCGACCAAAAATTGTGTCGAAGTGTGTGGTAAAACAATACAAAACGATTCGCAAATTGTGAACTCCAATAACAGGAAACTGTTTGTGTTTTCAGACAGCCATGGTCGTGGACTTCCTAGTAAACTAAAAGAAACAACTGAAACATTTTCGTGTGGTATAGTGAAACCGGGAGCCCCACTTAGCGAAATTAAAAAAATGACTGAATCCGCAGAGGCAAAAAATCTGCATGATAAAGACTTCGTTGTACTTATGGGAGGCGCAAACGATGTCTACAAAAATGAAACATTGAGTGCAACGCGCGATCTTAAACAGTGTCTGAGGAACCTCACTCACACTAACGTAATACTTGTCAATATTCCGCATCGCTATGATCTTGTAAGATGGTCATGTGTTAACAGGGAAATAGAAAGTGCCAACAGTCAGTTTGCAAAAATCTGCAAACATTTTAAAAACGTGAAATGCGTTGATATAAGCAGTATTGGACGTAGATTCCACACGCAACACGGACTTCACCTGAATGACTTGGGGAAAGAATATCTGACAAGCCTGATAACCAGGGTAATAAAAAACCACCAAAACAAATTCAAAACCAAAACGATAATTGCATTGCCATCGCCTGACTCCATTACGAAAACACTTCAAAAAAATTCATTAGAAACTTCATCAGCAGCAGCAAAACATGTAAAAAAAAACCAAATTTTAACAGAAAGAACAGTGGACATCGATTTCAACAACAAAAGAACTACTGTTCCTCATCAGCCAAGTATTATTTTAGACGAAAATAACAAAAACGAGAAGACTCCAAGTTCACAAGGAAACACAGCAGTAGTGGTAGAACCAACATTTGAAGTGTCAGAAACAGCACCACCATCAACAACAACAAATAGAAGGCTGTTGGACAGAAGAAATGCTGAGCCTCCTTCTCATCTCAACGATTTTTTATGTGTGGGCCCGAAGAAAAAGAAGGGACAACAGTAGGTAGTGTCAGGTGTCTCCTCTCTCCTGTCTCAAGGCAGACTCCAATGGATTCTCAGTCAGGTAACAGCACTAATAGAATGAAAAAGCAAGAGGAAGGCATCTCTTTCTTTCATCAAAATATAAGGGGCCTCTTAAACAAAATAGATCAACTCCTTATTAACATTAGTGAAAAGGACAGTATAAATAATGCCCAGATTTTGTGCTTAACTGAGCACCATGTTACTGATAAATGTGCCTTGCCATCTATAGCAAGTTATACTTTAGTAACATACTACTGTAGGGAAAGTAAAGATAAAGGTGGAGTAGCAATTTATGTTAAGGATAGTGTAGCATACAAAGCTATAGATATTAAGAAATATTGTGTGGAACAACAATTTGAGGCATGTGCCACAGAAATAACAACTGAATTCTATCCAATAATAGTGTTGGCTGTCTACAGGGCTCCTTCAGGTGACATAAAAACTTTTCTGCATTCAATGGAACTCCTTCTGTCATGGTTACTTTCAAAAGCGAAGGATATTGTAGTATTAGGTGATTTTAATATAAACTTTTTGACAGAAAATAAGAATAAAATAGACTTTGAGATTGTGATGACCTTACTCAATCTGACTTCAGTAATAAATTTCCCAACAAGAATTACATCCGAGTGCCAAACTATGATAGACAACGTTTTTTTAGATGTAAATAGACATCAGAATTATATTGTCAGGCAGGTTATAAGTGGGCTTTCAGATCATGATGGACAAATTCTCACTATTTATGACGTTAATCTGTTCAAAAAAGAATTTCCTCGATGGAAAGTCATAAGAGTAATTAATGAAAAGGCGAAAGGAACTTTCAACCACAGGTTGCAGCAAATGGATTGGTCTTTAGTATATAACCATGATGATGTTGATACTAAATTTAACTGTTTTATAAATGAATTCTGTGCTCTTTTTGAAGAAATATTTCCCAAGAAATGGGTCAGAAACAGTGCTTCCAATTCTGTAAGCAAGCCTTGGATTACAAAAGGTATAAAACAGTCATCTAAAACCAAAAGGGAAACTTATGCTGCAATAAGATTCTGTAAAGATGTAGAAAAATGGGAACACTATAGAATATACTGTAAAATTTTGAAGAAACTAATACAGAAATCAAAAGCCCTTTATTATGAGAAGAAAATAGATAATTCTAATAATAAAATAAAAGCAATTTGGAGCATTGTAAAAAAAGAAACAGGAAGAGATGCAACAAGTAAAGAAGATATAAATAATATCAGATATGAAGGTATCCTAGTAGATAACCCCAAAAGGGTGGCTGAGATTTTTAATAAACACTTCCTATCAGTATCTCAACAGATTGGTTGCAAGCCCGATGTTGATGAAGCTGTAACTCTTTGTCAAGCTGTATATTCTAACACAATTTCAGAAATGCACCTTAATCCTGTTACTGTAGAAGAAATTCAAAAAATCATCATGTCTCTAAAAAGTACGAATTCTGCAGGGGTTGATAATATATCTAGTAATTTATTGAAATATTCTTGTGTGTGGATAAGGGACGTTCTCTGTCATATTTTCAATGCTTCCCTTCAGAAAGGTGTTGTTCCCAGTAGACTTAAGTATGCCATTGTGAAGCCCCTGTACAAAAAGGAGGATAAAGCTGAACTAACTAACTATCGACCTATCTCTTTGCTGACAGCTTTCTCCAAAATTCTAGAAAAGCTAATACATGTAAGAATTACTGATCATCTCATGAAGAATGGAGTTCTCAGCAAAAGCCAGTTTGGCTTTCAAAAGGGCCGTTCAACAGAAGACGCAGTCTACGCACTTGCAAATGAAGTTCTAGAAACCCTTAATGAAAAAATGCTAGCACTTGGTGTCTTCTGCGATTTATCCAAAGCGTTTGACTGTGTTGATCACCAGATTCTCTGGCAAAAAGCAAAATTAGTAGGAATAAGTGGTGTTGCAGGCAATTGGCTACAGTCGTACCTCCAAGACAGAAAACAAAAAGTTGTGTTGAATAGCTCGGGTGGAGTATGTGACACTTCCTCAGATTCTGAATGGAGTTCCATTATATGTGGAGTGCCCCAGGGCTCAATTCTTGGGCCACTATTATTCCTGATTTTTATAAATGATCTACCATCATGTACAAGCCTGCTGTGTAAATTTACATTATTTGCTGATGATACCACAATTTTTATGAGCAGTAGAACAGACAACAATCTTGAGGAACTCAGTAATCACATACTCTCAGATATGGTTAATTGGTTCAAGGTGAATGGTCTCTCATTAAATTCCAGTAAGACCAGCTTTATTCAATTCTGTACAAAAACAGAAAAAGAGAGAGAGATAAGTGTGACATGTGGTAATCAACCAATAGTCAGAATGGAAACAACAAAATTTCTTGGAGTGCACATTGACAAGAAAATGAACTGGTCTTCACATATTATTGATCTCTGTAAGAGGCTTAGCTCTGCTACCTATGCTTTACGGGTTGTCACTACATGTGTTGAACCTAACACTGCAAAAGTGGCCTATTATGGCTATTTTCATTGTCTCATTGAGTATGGAATTATTTTTTGGGGCAACCAGCCATTAGCAAGGAAAGTGTTCATTGCACAGAAGCGAGCTTTAAGAATTATATGTAGATTGCGCCCAAGAGACTCTTGTAGAAATAGTTTTCGTAATCTTAAAATATGCACAACTACATGCCAATATATTTTTTCTCTCATGTGTTTTGTTTGTAAAAATATAGATATATTTCAACCAAATAGTAATTATCATGAGCATAACACACGGAGGAAGAATGACATACACAGTGAACTCAGAAATTTGAGCTTGGCACAAAAGGGTGTCCATTACACTGGAGCAAAACTTTTCAATGCTCTTCCTCCCGAAATAAAGACAAAGATTCATAACAATAGCGAGTTTAAGAAAGCACTAAAAATATTTCTGCTAGAAAAAGCTTTTTACAGTCTAGATGAATTTTTAACTAAATAAATTGTAATATTTTAATATTATGTAATACAAGTTGACATAATGCCACTACGAATTTTATTTAACCTGAGATCTGTATCTGTGTGTGCTCCGTATCTGTTTTCTGTAGTGTTTTAATAATTCTAAGAAAATATGTATTTTCTTTTTCTATATTGCTGCCCAAAGAATTTACTGTACAAGTTTTTATATAATTATGTACTCAAATTTCTGTATATGCTATAAGATTATCAGACTGTATTTGTAAAAAGCTGACTCGTTCCATGTCCTTGTGTATTCAACACAGTTGACCTATGGAACACGAAATAAATCAAATCAAATCAAATCATTGTCTCCGTTGTGTGCAGACTGTGAAGCAGGAGATTTGAAAGTGATCCTCAAACTGATTTTACATCAAAATTGTACATGTATGGACATGGGTTCCTTATCAAAACTTAATCTACTAAGTTCCCTATACAGACCCTAGAATCCTGTAATAGGAATTTTGAATCAAGTGTATAATGTGCTCCATTTAGTGAGTGGTAATTCCTCTGAGCCTAGCCCTTTGTACTGATACTGCTCCAAGGCCAGACAGCACCCACAGCGAAACCCTGAAACACACATCAGTATATCAGTGGATTGCCTATGTCATGCCATTGTCATTTTGAACCGTATATGGAAAGAGGGTGAGTTCCCATCTCAATGACAAGAAAGCACATTATTCTGGTAATGAAACTGGGTAAACACCCCTTTGAGATTGACAGCTGCCAGTTAATCTCACTATTGTTCTCTGTGAGTTGCTTGAACATATGGCGAACTGGCAGTTGTGTTGGTACCTGGAGTCTGGCTCCATTGTAGAGCAGTTTTTGGCAGGGCCGTTCTGCTGCTGACAGTTTGGTCTGCTTGGAGTCTGCTACCTGGTCCGCTTTTGCCCAGAGTCAACACGTTTTCTCCATCTTCTTCAACTTGCAAAAGACTTATGACATGACGCGGTATCATAACATCCACATTGCCCTATATGAATGGGATCTCTGGGGCCCACTCCCGATTTTTGTCTGGAACTTCCTGTAACACTGTACTTTCCAGGCTCAAGCTGATGCTTCCCACACTACAATCCCCTCCCCCTCATATTCAAGAGAATGGGGTCCTGCATCCTGCAGGACCCTGTATTGTGTGTGTCCATCTTTCTAGTGGCTGTCTATGATCTAGCTGCAGATGTGGGATATATGGTGTCGCCCTCCTGCATGCTCATGATTTTGCGTATATTATTGCTCCTCCACTGTGAGTATTGCTGAACACCTACTGCACTCCTGAGCTCTCACCCACGGCTTAACTGTTTTCAGCTGTCAAGATATTCGTCATGCACTTCTGTCACATTTGTACCATCCGTCCACAACAAGAACTCTGCCTTGACACCCAGTTGCTCAATTTTGTGGAGTCTTGTCACTCTTTGGGACTGGTCTTTGATGACCAATTGGCATTGTTTCCCCATCTTTGCAAACTTAAGCAAACATGCTGGTCACATCTTAATACTATTTGCTGCCTCAGTAACACCAGCTAGGGTGCGGACTGCTCTACCCTTTTGCAGCTTTACATAGCTATGATCCTGTCCCATTCTAACATGGTGTTCTGCAGAAATATACAAGTACTTCCTAATCAGTCACAAATCATTATGGTGATACTATCCCTCCCACCTGCCTCGAGATGACTGGGTGTTTGTTGTCCTCATCATTTCATCATCATTCATGAAAGTGGGGAGATTGGGCTGAGCAAAGGTTGGGAATTTGTATGGGTGCTGACAACCGTGCAGTTGAGTGCCCCACAAACCAATCATCATCATCATCATCATCAACTATCCCTCCCACATTTTCCTTCACTCATAGGCTGATATACATCATTCCTTTATTGCTCCACCTAATCCTTTCCTCACACACTTTACTTTCTAAGAAGTACAATATACAGTCCAAAATAAAGTTTTTCCATTTATGTTCTTGAGGTAATATCTCCTTTAGGTAGAACCTACTCTGAGCTATGGCGTTTACTCATTACTAACAACTACTGTGCTCCTTTGCTCTAGAAATCGTGTACCTATGCCTTACCCTCAGGTGCTTGTGTGGGTGTTAGTACATCACATAACCCGCCTAGTGGGCACTAAATCTTCTCTTCCCCTCATTAAATGTGGTATGCTAACATCTGGCTCATACATCTGTCTGCAATAACTCACTCTCGAATGCACAGTATAATTTTAATCTTTATGTGTTGTATATCTGTCATCTTTACCGTGTGTACTGAATACTGTGAGAAGTTTATCGTCTCTTCATTGATTCTTATTGATCCATTGTGTTAACAACAGTTTTGGTATTCGTTTTGTGCTTTTTAGAATATGTCATGTACCCAAGACTCATCCTTCAAGAGAAAAAATGCTTATTGTAGGCTGACTCACTGTCCCAAGACTTCACATGTCAAGCTTTACCTAAAGAACCTCTGGGCACTCTCTTATTTCTATGTGTACTGTCCTTGTTCACTTGCCTGCGAGAGAGGGAATTAGATGCTTGCCTAATGATGCAGCACTACTGTTGTATTAAATCCAGCTCAGAGTCAGATATTACACTCATTTTGGATACAGTTCCATCTGTCTCAGCTGCTAGTTGTGTGTTAGCCGAACTGAACTGCTTTTTCTCTTGTGATGTCAGTGATGCTGCCATGAGCTGCAAGGCACCAAAGACAATAGCAAATCTCCTAGGTGGAATGCCAGTGGCACAGAATAATTTCTAAGTTGCAAAGTTCCCAAAGGGAAGTCGACTGGCCATTCGTCGTCTCATCTTGCAGATGCACTGTGTTCAGCCCCACTCGTGTCACACTCACAAGAACACGGAAAATTTGCTGCAGTGTATAAGGCTTGATACCAATTTCTTAACTGCTGTTAAAAAAAACTTACTATAAGTCCTGATCAGCTTTTGTTGTCTGGAAGGACAAAGGGGGTAGTATGTCACTTCTGTGAAATCATCTGTTACATTTCAGTACCTGGTTTTCCACTTGTGCTGGTGAAGATTTTATTCTTCTTCCCTTAGCTAAGAAGTTCTACAGCCATAAATGGAAAATTACATCCTTTAAACAAACCGTGCAGGTTGAGGACCCATGTTATGACAAGTTAATAATAGTCTTTTTAGACACTGACTTGTGTGTATTTGCACTCATACAATACCTGACTGTGCTGGCACTAACAGTGCTGTAGCACTGACTGTTCAGTGACTGTCAGATCTTTTGCAGTCCTTAGTTTTGTAATAATGCCTTGCAACTGGTGGAATGTTTGTACTTTCTTCTGATTTTCCTTTTCGTAGTTTGCTGTCTCATTTATCACTGGGGATATGAATGAGGGAAAAACTTGTTGCTACTATGGTATGGAAAGTTGTGGCAGAATATAAATGATGTAAGAGTAAAGGTAACAACTCAGTGAATAAACCTCACTAGCTTTTTGATAAATCCCTTTACTCTCTCTCTCTCTCTCTCTCTCTCTCTCTCTTTCTCTTTTTGTGGTCACAATGTAGCTGTACAGGTGTAAAAATTGTCATTCTTCGAATGGAAGAGGAAAGAAATGGTATGAAATTCATGTTAACTTTAATTTTTTATACTACATTATTAACGGACACATCTTATGAGCTTAGATTGTAAATCCTTTTTTGTAGGTTGCTCATCAGTTCCAGACAGTATATTTCAAACTTACATTTCCTCATATTTAGGTATTCCATTACCAAGGTGGAGACACAGCATCGTATTTGAAGTATTCAGTGATTAATTCTTCTACACAAAATGTGTCTGTCCATGCATTCCTTCCTCGCAAAAATAAATTTTCTCAAATGCCACACCTAATCTGTTATCCGCTTGCTGAGTAATGGATTTTTTGTATTTATACCTTATTTTTTTAATAAGATTATGCATGCTGTAGCCACCAGAAAGATCGCGGGAGGCGGACATTGGCACGGTGCGTCACGGACGGTAGTTGCTGCAAGTAGAGTCCCGTCCACCAGAGGGCACGTGAGAATTCGGACCGTGACCTCTGCCGGGGTAACAACAACAACAACAACAACAACAACAACTCCGGCAGCACGGCCGGGCCCAGTCAGTTCACATCGGGCAGGTCTAGCAGACAGTTCCCGGTCTACACTAGGTGAAGTGCGACGGAAACGTGAATCGTGTTACTACACAATTTGGCGACGAGTTTCGCGTGTTGCGTCGTTGTTCCAGTTTCGCAGCTTCTCCACGGCATGGAGGATTTGGTGCGGGTTTTTGTTGCGCAGCAGACGGAGCTCATGGCCACCATGAAACAAGTGCTTCCGGCGCAGTTCCCTCCTCCCTTTCCCCTGTATGACGAGACGGCGGAGGATTGGGACGCATATGAACATCGCCTTCGGCAGCATTTCCAGGCGTTTCATGTTGCCGATGCGGAGGTATGTCGTGCTCTCTTCTTGTCTTGGATATCTCCCTCGCTGTATCACGTTTTGCGGCAGCTAGCACCATTGCAGGAACCCTCGTCCTTGTCTTTTGACGCATTGTGTTCCTTGCTGTCTTCATATTATCGCCGCCGCACACATGTTGTGGCGGCTAGGGTCGAGTTCTATCAATGCAAGAAACAGCCCCATCAGTCTTACTGGGCGTGGGCAGCTACCCTGCACGGTCTTAGTCGCAAGTGTCATTTTGTCACGGAACAGTCGCAAGAGTCGTATGCCCACGTTATGGTACGCGACGTCATTGTTCATTCGGCCCCTGATAGGGAGGTCCGGCAACGGGCCCTGCAGTTAGAAGACCCTTCCCTCGAGGAAGTCCTGGCCATTGCTCAATCGTATGAAGTCTCTCACGCAGCAGGTCAACAGCTGGAAGCGTGGTGCGACGTCGCGGAGGTTCAGGGCGGCGCGGCCGCGTCCACTGTGTCCGGGGTCGACGAAGTGCGAGCGGTACAGTCCGGCCGTTACGGCCGCTCCCGCACAGCGCGTAAACAAAATTCCGGCCGCCGGCCCCTGTTGCCGTCCTGTGCGTCGTGCTATATACATCATGATCAGTCAGAGTGCCCCCAGCGTTGGGCCGTTTGTCGCAAATGTAATAAAAAAGGTCACATTGCTAAAGTTTGCCGCTCAGCCTCAAAAGAATCGAAGGAAGCAGGTACAGCGGACATTGACGTTGACATTCAGGAAGTTTCATCGGGCCAGGCTCCTGACGCATCGGCACGCAAACTCTTTATCGAGGTGTCGGTTCGGTCGCGCCGGTTACAACTGCAAGTAGATACGGGCGCGGCAGTTTCGTTGTTGAATGCACAAACTTATTCCGACCTTGGATCGCCCCCGTTGGCGCCAGTTTACCGGCGTCTACGCAGTTATGGTAAACAGTTAATTCCCCTGTTGGGTCAATTCACTACCGACGTGACTTACAAATCAGTCACTCGGCCTATTACTTTTATTGTTGTCAGTGATGCGAGCTCCGCTAACCTTTTTGGCCTGGATGCCTTTGAAGCTTACGGTTTTTCTATCGCTGACACCATACAGTTGGTCTCCGAAGACGTTCCCTATCAATCATTGGGATCTTTGATCTCAGACTTTCCAGATATTTTTGAGGAGGGCCTGGGGCGTGTTTCAGATTTTGAAGCTCACTTAACGTTGAAGGTGTCGCCTCGCCCGCGTTTTCTATGCACGAGGCAGATCCCCTTGGCTCTCTGCCCTCAGGTAAAGGAAGAGCTAGACCGGCTGACAGCCCTAGGGTTCGTTCTTCCCATTTCTTCCAGTGAGTGGGCTTTGCCCCTCGTTATTGTAAGGAAGCCCTCGGGAAAAGTACGTCTTTGTGGCGATTTCAAGGCCACCATTAATTCACAATTGGTGGTGGACACCTATCCTTTGCCTCGTGCTGATGAATTGTTCTCCGCTGTGGCGGGAGGCCAATATTTTTCGAAAATCGATCTGTCGGAGGCTTATCATCAGATACCACTTCATGAGGACTCCAAACGGCTGGCGGTCATCAACACTCCGTTTGGCCTTTACCAATACCAGCGGTTGGCCTTTGGAATATCCAGTGCCTCGCCGATATTCCAGCGTTATCTTGAGCATGTCACGTCGACAATCCCTCATTGTATTAATTACCTGGATGACATAATTGTCACAGGCCGCAGCACGAAGGAACACTTGCACAACCTTCGCACCCTCTTTCTCAAATTCCGGTCTGTGGGCTTGCGTTGCAACCTGCATAAGTCAACCTTCTTCCAACCGTCCATTGAGTATGTGGGCTACACCATATCTCGGCACGGCATCCAGCCACTAGGAAGTTTGGTCCAAGGTATCGTCAACCTTCCTCGGCCCGCTTTGCTGAAAGAGCCAACAAGCATCTCCCAGGGCAGCGTTCTCTTAATGGCCGCCAGCAACCCAAGCATGGGAACGTGTTCACATCGATTTTGCGGGCCCGTTTCTCAATGGCTTTTGGCTCATTGTCATTGATGCTTATTCCCGATTCCCATATGTGGTTCGCTGCTCCTCAACCACTTCAGAAGTTGCAATCCAGGCACTAGCAAAAATCTTTTCTGTGGAAGGTCTGCCAATCACCCTGGTCTCGGACAATGGACCGCAGTTTATTTCGCAGACCTTCCAGGATTTTTGTAGGCGCTTCGGTATTCGGCACGTTTGCTCTCCCCCCCTTCCATCCACAATCGAATGGGGAAGCCGAGCGCATGGTGCGCACGTTTAAGATGCAGATGAAAAAGTATGTGCACGAATTTCCTGCGGAGGAAGCATTGACGTTTTTCTTGACGGCATACCGGACCACACCAATGGGAGAATGCAGCCCCGCAGAGCTCCTCCATGGGCGTCAACCTCGGACTCTGCTGCACCTCCTCCGGCCTGGTCCTCGCCAGTCTTCACAAAACGGAGTGCCTGGCTTTCCACTGGGTACGTCAGTCTGGGCCCATGGGTTTGTTCGCAATCCACGTTGGATACCGGCGGTGGTCCTGCGCCGACATGGCCGCTGGCTCTATACCTTGCAGGCGGGGGACCGGGTGGTACGTCGTCACCAAAATCAGCTACGTCCACGTACGGGCACCCACCCTCCGACCTCTCGGACACCGGCTTCCCCATTGCCGGCACCTGTGTTGGTTTCACAGGGGACGTTACCTCCTCTCCCCGCTGTGACTCTGCCGCACTGCGATGGTTCTCAGCCTTGGCAGCCTCCAGTAGCTCCAGCACCGGCATCACCATCGTTCGAGATGCCACAGCGAGAGCCGGCCCCCCTAGCAGGCCCGGTTTCTCAGGAGGCTGGTTCACCTGGGGTCGTCCCTTCCCCTTCGTCCCCGCCACTGGGTCTTGACCCTCCCGAGGTGGAACAGGATCCGGCGTTCGACAGCTTGTCGCCCGTTCTGTCCCGGGCTCCGGTTGTGGGGCGACGGGGGCCTCTTCGTGTGGGTCACTTCCAGCCGTATTCGAAGGTTCCGGCTCGAGGGTTGGCAGATCCCCTCGACTCTGGTCATCCAATGGATGTGGAGGTCATCGCTCCGGCCCGACGCTCCACCTTCCGACGCAGTGGATCACAGTGGCTGCACCCCCCGAAGGAGGAGTGCTGTAGCCACCAGAAAGATCGCGGGAGGCGCACATTGGCACGGCGCGTTACGGACGGTAGTTGCTGCAAGTAGAGTCCCGTCCACCAGAGGGCACGCGAGAATTCGGACGCGACCTCTGCCGGCATAACAACAACAACAACAACAACAACAACAACAACTCCGGCAGCACGGCTGGGCCCAGTCAGTTCACATCGGGCAGGTCTAGCAGACAGTTCCCGGTCTACACTAGGTGAAGTGCGACGGAAACGTGGATCGTGTTATTACAATGCAACCTATGTGCCCTATGAAAGCCTGTATTTGCCTATTGTAAAATCTCAAGTTTTTGATCATGATGCCAAAAATAAAGTATGTTTTGTGTTGTATGCCTTTCAAAGAACAAATAAGATTACATACATATCTCAAACAAACAGCGAGCTGGTCTCACAGCAATCATTGATAGTTCATCTACCATAAATACCAGTATTTTGCACACTCAAATTAAAAGTCAAATGGCTGACAGAATGAGTCACTGGCTGGTCATGGCACTGTCATGTTACAGTTGTGTGTGAATTGATCTTAAGTGTAGTAGATATTTGTTAAAACCAAGAAATATAATATACAATCCTATAGTTGGCAACATAACGACTTTTGCTGCATGCTTGCTGCTCTCCGCCCCGCCCCCTCCTACTTCTCCATCTCCTCAGTTAGCCCTAGTGCATGGCTGAAATGCTGCCTCCACTCTCCCTCCTGCTCTTCAAAAATCTGCATGTGAGCTCAGCTATCAAAGTTTTACCTATGAATGTGAAATGATTTTAGTATTAAGTTGCTAAATGATATAAACATGTTAACTTCAGCAATCAAAGTTTAGTCTGCAAATCTAAGATGACTCTGTATTTTGGAATGACCAATTTGAAGAATGCGCCTCATAGAGGGGTAAATATTGTTAACTTGCATAAACCAAAGGCCCCAACTCTGAGGAACTAAAGCAGACTCAGAAACAGGGGCGTCTTCCAGTGTGCACTGCTCTCTGCACATACTTCAGGAACATTTTAATGTCTGCAAAACATAATTTTTCTGACTAAATAACATGTTCTCAATTATACAGCCTTCATTCTAACTTGTTTGATTGGGCCAGACTGTCATAGTCATTGGAAGATTGATTGGTAATGAAAATAGTTCAATATTCAAATACAAACATTTTTAGCCACTTACCAAGTATCTTTGCAGCATTTGGCACAATATGAGGTACAATTAACTATTATGCCTGCCTTGTAGCTCTTAAGGCACTCTGGGATGCTCTCTGTGCATTTCTGAGAATCACATATCGATTGCGCAGCGCAGCGCAGCACAGAGCTATATGCCGTAGTCTGGTTGCGGGGATTGCTTATGTTCGGTTGCCCACGCAGCACCAGTAGCTTTACTTGCCACTGGGAGCGATTGTTCGCTGAAGCCAGATGTGTGTGGTAGTGATCAGGCTGTTATGTGGTTGTGCTAGGCTATAAGTAGCACTTGATACCAGCGCATGCTGCCAGTCTGGATCGGGCAACTGCATTGAACAACTCACGAGATGCATTGTTATAGGAGGAGTGATTCCTAAAGAAAAAACGGATTTCATTTGTTTATTACAGACAAACTGTAAAGGTTAGAAACACATTGCACATATCACTGGATGGAGGTAACAATATTACAAAAGGGATAGTTGCTACTCACCATAAAGCGGAGATGCTGAGTCACAGATAGGCACAACAAAAGGACTGTCAGAATGTGAACTTTCGGCCAACAATGTCTTCATCAGTGTGTGTGTGTGTGTGTGTGTGTGTGTGTGTGTGTGTGTGTGTTTTGTCTATTTCTGACAAAGGCCTTGTTGACCAAAATCTTATTTTTTGACAGTGTTTTTGTTGTGCCTATGTGCGACCCTGCCTATGAGCTGTGTGGTGAGTAGCAACTATCCTTTTCATTAAATCATTCCATTCCATTCTGGTTTTCCATTGTTGAATTTTTTCACTGGCTGGAGGAAGTTTCAAAATTTTGACACAGCTGTGCTGTTGCTTGTTTGTGGCAACATGATGACTACAGCACAAGAGAAATCATTTTGTGTTTTGGAATTTGCGCAAAGTCAGTCCAATCTTCAAGTGCAATATGCATTCCACCATCGATTCAGCAAGAAGCCATCTCAGCACAAGTAGATTTATGACTGGCATACAGAATTCTTGGAAGTTGGTTGTATATGCAAAGAAAAGACCACTGGTTGGCCACACGTCTGATGAAAATGTGGAGCATGTCTGAGATGAGATGCGTTCACACAGAGTCCTTGGAAGTCCACAAGATGGGTAGACCAGGGACTTCAACTTCCTTGAACAAACCTGTGGTGTATTCTGAAATGATGACTGCATATGAAGCCTGACAAGTTGCAGTTACTAAAGCAACTGCAACCACAGCAGAAGGTACAAATTTTGTATTGCAGTTCTTCCGGATGTGCCAGAGGACACTTTTTCTGAACTCTTTTCTTTTCAGACAAATCAGTGTTTCATCTATCGGGTAAAGTAAACCACCATAATGTAAGAATTTGGGGTTCACAAAATCTTGGTGTCATCATCAAACGTGAAAGAGACTCGACGAAACAGAATGTGTTTTGGGCCATTTCTGTTCACACAGTTTATGGATCTTTCTTTTTTGTGAAGAAAACTGACAGACTTGTTACAGCTAGGCATATTGCAAAATTGGTTGTTTCCTCAAATTCACAAAGATTCCAATGATTTTGTTTTTATGCATGACAGCGCCTCGCCTCACTTTCACCTTGGTGTGTAGCATTATCTTAACACCACCACCCCACTACACTGGATTGGAAGAGATGGACAACCAACTCATGGTGATTGATTTTGGCCTCCCACGTCACCAGACCTATGCACTGTGTGATTTTTTTTCTGTTGGGGTACATAAAAGACGAGTCTTTGTCCCACTTCCGGCAGCTTCTCTTCAAGACCTGAGAAATCAAATTGTTGAAACTGTCAATTCAATAAACAGGGACCTGTTGATTCGTGTGTAAAATGAAATGGGTTACCGTTTTGGTGTTTCTGTAGCAACGTCCAATGCTCATGTTGAGTGTGTTGGTTAGTGTCTGTGCAAACATAAAACTTTGAACCTTCCTCCATCCAATGACATGTGCAATTGTTTCTGTCTTCCATAGTTTGCCTGTAATAAACAACTGAAATCTGTTCTTTCTTTTTGAATAACCCTGTACACGACATCTGAATGACTGTACCTCCAGTGGGTACTACGCAGTATGCAAAACAGAATTGATCTTTAATTTGAGTCATAAAGAGAAAAAAAGGGCTTAACATACTAAATGCTAAGCATACTAGCTAAAGGCTAATATATACTAGTGCTGAGAGTAAAATGGATTACTGTCATGTCAGCCACTGGGGATGGTATCTTAGTAATGTTAAATCAGTATTCCACATTCTGTAGTAAGTGTCTCTTTGACCACTGTAATTAGGCTGCTTTGTATTCAAGTGTCTCTTGTGTACAGACATGTGATGTGATTCCCTCCACTAACTGTTGTGTTGGAAACAGGTCAGGTAGAACCAGTGTTATTGCCCAGCATCAATTCTTACTTCGTGAAAAGTTTTCAGCCATGAACAGAGACAATCTCTGGTGGTTTCAAATAATCATCATCTTCATCTTCTTCCTCTTCTTTTTCTTCTTCTTCATCCTTTTCTTCTTCTTCTTGCAGCTGCAACTCTGATAGCAATTCCTTCCTTACCAGAATGTTAGCATCTCAGCTACTGCCAGTATCTCTGCAGGACAATACACATTAGTACTCCGTGTCTTCTACTTGATACATGTGAAAGCGGATGGCCTCTTTTACCACTTTTTCACAAAGGCCTCTATGGACACCGAAAACCCTACATTTCTTGTGGAGTGGTTTTCTTAACTACCCAATTTGATGCCACTTACATCCCAGGTGACTAACATTTTGCCTGGTGAGCTTATTTCTTACATGTTATTGTGGGCAGAAAGGACACCAATCACATTGCAGAGGAATCATGAATAATGAGTCAACCTACAGGATGCTGCAGCTCAGCAGTCACCCAGTCTGTTTTTTCTGTTAGAGGCTGAGATGGTTTTAGGAAACCCTTAAATAAACTGTAACACTTGAACTTACTACAACTACTTGGATTATTACCTTCTGTACTACTGATGTCAGCTTTACATAGCACATTCATAAATGTTGTACTGTTACAGACTATGTACAGCTTGCATAAACTTGATGATATGCATCCTTCTCCTGCATCTCATGAAGCTCTGTCGAGAGATGTCATTAACTCCTTTTTACCGATAAGGAGGAAGAGAAAAACAAAACGAAGAGAATCTACAGGTTTGGCATGCACTTTCCTTGTCTAAAATTTGTTTTACATATTAACTAATAAATTTTTATACTTTGAGTCTCAATACATTTCTTGCATGCCAGCAAATTTCTTAGCTTAACTATCAAGATCCCAATTCATGCGGTGATTTTGTGGTGTTTTTGTGTTTCAAGGAAATGCCTCAAGCACAGGGTCTAGTGGCTCGAAGTGGGCCCGTCATGATAGTCTCTCTGCAGATTCAGAAAATCAGCCAGCTAATCACCATCAGAATTCATCGCATTCATCTCACATACCAGAGTCCGATGTCCTCTCTAATCCGGATACACGTAAGAATGACGACGGTGAAAGCAGTAATCAATCAGCGGATGAAACAGGTAATTTTCTCAACTTTCAGATTTTTGTAATTTCTTGAGGATTATATTCAACTCATTTGCGTGACATTGTCATTGAAAGCACCTAATCCCTGGTGAGTGGTGTTCGAAATGAAATTTAGCAACTGAAGAATATTTGTAGTTTCTGTTATAAGAGGTGAAGACTGAAATTTTCTAAGTAGGTGTGACGGTTGCTTGCTTTATTTCTTCGTTGATAGTCCTCGATGTCAATGTACAGCATTGTTGTACTGGCTGAAAAATTCGGGGTGGGGGGTTGAAGTTAAACACTGACTACAGTAAATGATGTAGCTGACAGTTGCACAATTGCATTTCACATTTCTTTACTTTTCACAACCCCCAATATTACACAATTATATTGCCAATTCACTATTGGTAAGTGTTGATAAGCCTCATTAATAGGTTTCAGGCAATATCAGCATACTGCTACAATAGTTGCTGTTGAATATCTATGAGCAGTAAAAACCAAACCACACAGTACACAGTTCTTGCAGAATAATATGGTATGTGCAACACTATTTTTCAAATAAATTAAACAGACATTCTCATTAATTGTTCTAACATACAGCCTATTTGTGTACACTTAGTCCATTGTTAAGTTGGTGCATTGTTGCTAATCTAACCAATACATAATACCTGTCTGAAAATTGGCCATGGACTGACTGTCTTGGTACAAAAAATTGGTCCTTTGTATATCATCACAATAATAGGCCCTGAAACTATACATGGTTCAATGTTTAAGTTACAGAAATTACAATTGAAACATAACTCATTCAATTAACTGAGTACCTCAAAAAATTCCTTCTTTTTAATTGTTCCTCCTATGACAAAGGTGGCCGAATTATTTGTTTAAATAATGAAATTAACAGATATAGTTACACAAACGATACTTTTTGACAAACCTGGTAATTTTTTTGGAATTAATTAAGGGCTGGCTTTGCTGATATGTTTTCGAATAGAGTCAAATAAATTCTTTAAGAATCCTAGTAGTTCTTCCAAATGTTTATAATTAGTACAGAATTTATATTTGTTTATGAGTCAACAATAGAATCTAAGTCACAAAACAACTACTGATTTCACTATATAACAGAAGTATTAACAAGGGATGATCAAAATAAATTAGGAAATTAATTACATACACAAAACTAAGCACTAAATTAGACCTTGTGCTACAGGTATATCCCTTAAGAGCGAGGGCGAACCTTTCTCTTTTATGGAAATGCATATTATACTCATGCATTTTAATGGTAATCAGGCAAAAATGAAAATAAAATGAATTTATTGAGGCAGGTGGCAAAAGAGAGGAAGTAAAGAGATCCCAGCTTGCTTCGTCACACAGATTCTTATGACAAATATGTGTCTTTCTTGACAGTTAAAGGCCTCAAAGGGAGAGCCGTCCACACAACAAATTGCCATACAGCAACCATTGTCCATCAATCATTTTATATTGTTACGACAACACTGAAGCTGTCAATAAAGACAAAATATGAAACTAACTAAATAACTGCCATAACTAGGGGTCTTTTCCCTCCTGCTCCCACTCTCCCCCTCCCCATACAAACAAACAGAAACTGCATGCGTGCGATACATGTAATTATTTATGTAGATCCAATAATAAATATAAATTAAATTTAGCTTTATTAACACTAAGAAAGGAAAAAGAATCAGGGTGTGATGAAATTATTCCTGAATTGCTTATGTTTGCATAACAAAACTGAAAGATAGGTTTTTAAACTTTTCAAACTGTTGCTTAACCCTCATTACTATTTTTGTATTCTGCAAGGTTCAGTCAGTCACTGTGTATTACATGCACTGCAAGGTTCAGTCAGTCACTGTCTATTACATGCACTGAACTACAACGAAGCAGTACGTGGGTTCATCTCCACAATCAACAGAATGAGAGTCCCACAAAACAGTGTATAGGTTTGAGTCCAAAACCACTAAATGCCAGTGGATTAGCTGGAGCACAAAAAAGTGACTTTCAGAGTTCATACGTGCTCTGAGATAGGGGAAAGTGGCTTCACAGGAGAAGTTGTGACCAATCATTCCTTCAACACGACAAAGTTTATCGCCAGCAGAGTATGAGCTGCCCAAAGAGAAATCCACAAAGTTCAAGTACACAGTGAGGTTGTCAACACTGGACTAGTACAACACATTCGGGACAGCTTCATACAGCACAGTGATGATTCTGGCACAGCTTTTGATGGAGTTACAGGCCACTTGAATACAGGTATATGCAGGTATAGACAGACAGGGTGCATAACAAGAATGCAAGAAAACAATACACCATAGTCAGTGTGTAAATATAAGCCAAAACAAGGAGAAGAGAGATCTGTTGGTCAAAGAAAATATGGACAGAGAAAATTCTTGAAGGTGTAACAAATCAGAGATGTTGATGAATTATTACGTATCTTTCAAAACTATCGGTTCCTTCCTGAGGGAGGAAAGAGGAGTATGTGGGAAAAGGTTGGAAAGGAGACACAAGTTGCTTAGGCCATACATTGTGATGAGTCTGAATCCAAAGCCCCTTCCACTTGAATGACTTTCTGACTTTCTTGTCTCAGTCGACAACTTGTGGCAAGTGAGTCTACTGCTGTGCCCCTGTCATTTTATTTCTGTACTCAGTATTATCTGTCACAGGTGTTTGTTTTCATTTACAGATCAGTGCCAAAAGTGTGTGTGTGTGTGTGTGTGTGTGTGTGTGTGTGTGTGTGTGTGTGTGTGTGTGTCACGGGAGCTTTATGTTGTACAATATCACCTGTAGGGTGAAAGTGAGATTATGGGGCACTGCCCTTTTTTTAAAAAAAGAAAAAATCAAAACATAGTAATAGAACGTTAGGAACAAGCAGTGATAACAGATAACAGAGTTTATTAATGGCCAGAAGTAAAGTTTGTAGTGGATGTTCTTGACAAAGATAGTTCGATAAAATTTCACACTGCTGGGAACCAAAAGGGTAGAAAAAGTGTCATCCCAATATTTTAGAAGTCTACATGCAATTTCTTGAAAAAATATATACTCACAAATGCACCATAAATTATTTAGAAAGCAATAACTAATATGTTTTTAGTTTATACTTTATTTATTTTTGTTCTAAGTGTGAAATAACATTAAAAATTATTTTCCTAATTAAATAAACCTGACTTTTTCACTGTTGAGTCAATTTTCATTAAGAGAATTCAGTCTGTTGTTTACATTCTTATACATTCTTATTTATGTATAATGTAGGGTTTTTGTTTGTCTAGGTATTGTTAACCAAAAATACCAGTTTGCTTTCAGATATATCGTCTAGCTTGTCACAGAACACTATTATGAAAGATACCAGCCCCTTGTACAACTTTTGAAATGTGTCATGGAAACAAAACGAATACAAAATAAAATTTGAGCAGACACAAAAGCACAAAATACATTATTATAACGAATAGACGCTTGGAAATAATAGGTTAACTTCCGATGCTAGCAATTGACATGAAAGTCCTCTGTTCCTATGTGTGCAGTCTGCAGCATACTCAAGTTTTTAGAACTCTAATCTTGGTTGACTGTTAATTTATATATAAGCTGTGATGCACATCCACAATGAGTAGTCGGATTTTGACCAGAATGTTACTTGTTTAAAACAAGCTTTCATATGGTGATTTGAGGGACGTGCCCCTCTTTTCTAACCTTTACCAACATACCCCTCTTTCTTCTTTGAGCCAGGAATTTACAGTTCTGAAAGCTAATTATTTTTTCTGATATGTATTTTAGTGTATCTATTGGCTGTACTTGAAATTTCATTCCCTGAAAATAATTATTTCCACATTGAGTACACATCTCTTCCAAAAGACCTGAGTGACTTCACTTCACCTTTACTCCTGACGCTGTTTGTATTTCACTCGAGACAGTGTAGTATTGTATTGACGATAACACATAATTTCCGAGGAGTGTCGCCTGCGTCGGGAAGTGGCGGCACGAAGATCCGAGGGGCTTCAGACCAGCCGGGCGCGTGCCCACTGTGTGGAGCACTGCTGCGCCAGGCACGCAACCTGCGACGGCACCTGCTGACGAGCTGCAAGTACCGCATGTCGGTTGGTCCCGGAGGGGGTCCAGGTGTCGGTGTTGGGGTAGGAGCAGCCTACTCCCAGCAGCCATCTGCCCTCGAGCCTGAAGTGCAGCTGCAGCAGCCCGCTACGTTTGCATCACTCCTGCCCGTAGCACTGCCCCAGCCTGGCCGTCCTTCCAGCCCACTGCGACCACTGTCTCTGCAGGTACATTTGGAATGGTGTACAGTTCTTTGACTTTTGGAAGGCATTATCTGCATCATCAAGCTGTCTTACATTGAATAAAAAATGTGTTTTCCAAATATCAGAATACCACCATAACTTTACACATTGTTGCTAATGGAAAGAAATTGTCAGCTGTGAAAGCAACTTTCAGGATACCCCAGTGGAATGTTGGAAGGCCTTTACTCAATCGAACTGATAATACTGGAAGCTCCATCGGGCTGTTTGTTGATGATGTTGAACATGGTGGTTGCAATTAAACTGACAGTGTTCAAAGTGCTGCAGTACATCACAGGACACTGAAACATCATAGGTATGTTTGTTAATTGGTGTGCTCATGGAGTATGCTGCAAAAAATAAGAGCTCTACTTTTTGCTGCCAGGTGAAAACATGGTGCTGTAAGCAGTCATAATGTGAAATGTTTCCTGTTCTGACATTGGTATGCTGTTTGTCATGTGACAACATATATTGATTTATTTTGTGAAGTGACTGTTGATGTAAAGATTAAGAAGGTTGAAGTTTTCTGTACGAAACACAGTGGCTATTGACAAGGAAGACCGTGCAATTCTGGTAAAGTGGCAGCATTGTGGGGATATCACCAACAGAAGTAGCTGTGAAAATGATCCCATGTCATTAAATGGGCGAAAGAACATGATCAAGAAATTTGAAAAAACAGACAAATTAGGTAGTGCAGCAGGGAGAAGGAGATGACCCATTCCCATGGCAGTTGTTGATGAAGTTGCTGTAGCTGCAGCCGACTGTGCAGTGCGTGCCTCAAATTGTGCAGCCAGTGCTCGAGTAGTGTCTTGGAAATTCTCTCTCCCCTGGCCAACAATTCAAGTGATTTTGTAGCGCATTTTACACTGCTATTCCTACACGATTCAGAATGTGCACCATATGAAGCCCCCAGATAGGATACAATGCCGTGACTTTGCCTTTCATTTTTTGGGATCCATGGAAATGGATGGCAACTGGCTGGGGAATATTCTTTGGATGGACAAGGCACATTTTACTCCGCACAGTGCCATGAATGCACAGAACTGACACGTATGCGGTATTACTTCACCACACGTTGTGCAGGAACATCCACTGCACTCAGCTTATGTGACTGTGTGGTGTGGTTTTGCAAGCTCCTTCATATCTGTCTGTTTTTCATCGAGGACATGGCACCCTGTGGGCCTGTTAGGGGTAGAGTGACATCTACACATTATGAGGACGCCCTTGTGCAACATGTGATTCAAGCTTTGCAAAAACACAATTGTGTCCACACCACTATTTTCATGAAAGATGGGGCGATACGTTATGTCACTTGCCAAGTGACACGTATGCTTCAAGAAACCTTTTTGTAATGACTGCATTGTCTCTAGGCAATGTAAACATTGTGGACTTCCAGATCCCCTGACCTAATGTGGCTTCTGGTTGTGGGCATATCTGAAAGATCGTATATGTCAGGGATGCATCTGGACCCTTCCTGACCTGTAGTATAGTATACAACGACATATCAGTTTGCTTACACCGGATATGTTGCAAGCAACTGTTGACCGTGCCATATGGATGCAACATGTTACTGAGTTAGGAGACCATATTCAAAAAAGGTTGTAACTTGTGATCACATCCTAATAAACATGCTGGGACCACCATTATCATATGTTTGATCATTTTTCACCTTCTCCTGCACCCACACTGCATCCTGACCTCTTACAGTGCCATATTTCCACCTTCCCCCCCCCCCCCCCCCCCCTCCCCAGCTTACTCAGCAAGAGTACAGATTAATGAACATATCTACAATGTTTCAGCATCCTCCAATCCTTCAACACACATGTATAGCACACACTGCACCTCTTGGAGCACTGTAAGTTTAATTATAACCATCTGGTACACAGGAAAATTGCAATGTTAGAAATAAGAAATGCAGGAGACCTGCAGAGAATTGACAACTGGTGCAAGGGTTGGCAGTTGATTTCCCTTGTAAGTAAATGTACTGTGTGTTGTGTGTCAACAGGCAGAAATTAATTCATTCACTCACTCATTGTATTGCATAGTTACTATCAAGAACTAGAAATTTCAAGAAGGAGAAATTTCAGTGGTGTGAGAAATTTCAGTGGTCTGGGAATCGGGGTATATTTTAACAAAAGACAAGGAAATCGATGGAAGTTAATCTGTGCACTTCATCAACAGAGAAATGCCTCTATACTGCTAGAAATTTAGAAGGAACGGCTCTAATCTGCTGCTTCCTCAGTTAAACTAAATAGCTGCTGTTTAACTCTTATTGGTAGTTTAATATTAATTTCCTTAAATTAGTATTTTTGATAGGAAGTGTGTACCTACATCTGTACTTACTGAGGTATGTTTGCAGTGCACTATTACTTGTTGTGCAGTTCTACAATGGAAACTTCAGCTTGACGTGTAGGTAACAGAAATTTTCAATCCTTCAGTTTAAATAATATGAGAGAAGGAAAGTGGCTCCTCACCATATAGCGGAGATGCTGAGTCGCGATAGTCACAATAAAAGATTCACACAATCGTCGCTTTCGGCCATTAAGGCCTTTGTCAGCAGTAGACACACACACACACACACACACACACACACACACACACACACACACACACACGCGCGCGCAAGCACAACTTGCCCACACGTCTGCAATCTCAGAGAGCTGAAACTACACCGCGAGCAGCAGCACCAGTGCATGATGGGAGTGGCGACTGGGTGGGTGTAAGGAGGAGGCTGGGGTGGGGAGGGGCCGGGATAGTATGGTGGGAGTGGCAGACAGTGAAGTGTTGCACTTTAGATGGAGGGCAGGAGAGAAGGTGCGGAAGGGGGAGAGGGTAAGTAGCGGAAAGGAGAGAAATAAAAATAAAAATAAATTAAAAGACTGGGTGTGGCAGTGAAATGACGGCTGTGTAGTGCTGCAATGGGAACAGAGAGGGGGCTGGGGATGGGTGAGGACAGTGACTAATGAAGGTTGAGGCCAGGAGGGTTGCGGGAACGTATCATGTGTTGCGGGGAAAGTTCCCACCTGTGCAATTCAGAAAAGCTGGTGTTGGTGGGAAGGATCCATATGACACAGGCTGTGAAGCAGTCATTGAGGTGAGGGGTATCATGTTTGGCAGAGTGTTCAGCTACAGGGTGGTCCACTTGTTTTTTGGCCACAGTTTGTCGGTGGCCGTTCATGTGGACAGACAGCTTGTTGGTTGTCATGCCTACATAGAATGCAGCACAGTGGTTGCAGCTTAGCTTGTAAATCACATGACTGGTTTCACTGGTACTGAGTTACGAGGGGAATGCTCCTCTGTGGCCGGACTGTGGGACTTTGGGTCTTTGGGAGGTGGTGGGAGACTGGAAAGATAAGGCATGGGAGATTTGTTTTTGTACAAGGATGGGAGGATAATTACGGTCAGTGAAGGCTTCAGTGAGACCCTTTTGGAGAGGGACTGCTCGTTACTGCAGATGCGACAACCACGGGTGGCTAGGCTCTACTTTGACCTTTGTGACTTCTCGCCAAATTTAGTGAGTTTTTCACCTTCCACTATCATTTCCCCCCTGTGCATCCATCTCGTACTTTTCACACATATTTGGGTGTATTTTTGCGTAATTTTTTCGGATGTAATTCTACTTTATTATGTACTTTTTCGGATTTTTGCACCACCATGGATCCTTGCTGCTTCAATCTGCATCAATACAGAAAAGTTTCCTTATCCCTAGCCAGATCCCAGTCCCACATACTGTTCCTGCATTGTTATTTGGCTCATGAAATCCCCCCTAATGGCCTTACCATCAAATTACCCATCTCTGGTTGCCACCCCTCCTTTCACAATGACCTCCACCTGTTCAGATTCTGCCAATCCTTAACCCTCACCAACATAGTTCTGCAAAACCCTATCAACCAAGCCCAATCGTCGTTGCAGTACCTTCTCTCCATCCGCAAAATTCTCCTGCTATGTAATCCCAAATTCCTGTAACCCATGACACACATTGAAACTCTTGCCCTGCAGGAACTTGGGCAACATACACAATGCCACCTCAAAAAGCTCTCCATCCTGCTCACTTCCTACTCCCACCTCGGAGTACCACTGTCCACCACTTCTACAACCACCTCCAAACCTCCCCCACGACCCCTCATAGCTGACAAACCCTGTCTCACAGCCCTACTACACTTACTCCACCCTCCAAAACTCCCTCCCACCACCACACAGAACTCAAAACCTAAACAGACCCGCAACGCAGTCATGAACCTTTCCTCCAGAAGCCTTAGTCCAACAGAAATATCAGTCCTATCCAAAGGCATCACCTTTTACCCCACTCCCAAATTCAACCATGCAGGACTAGTTAAAGACATTCTCTTCTTCTCCTGATCCCCACAGTGGAAACACTTTTTCGCCACCAACCCGACCAATCAGACTCAACCAAAGACCAATAATGAACTTTGCCTAACTCAGTTCACTCCTCCATCCAACCATGATCCATCCCCACTGCTTCCAAACCACCCCCTGTTAACTTTACAGAATTTCTTAGCCTCGAATCTTGCCCCACCATCATTCCCAAAATCCCTCAACATGCATACTAACCTTACATCTGCAGAAAGAACCGCAGTCCACCATCTAAAAACTGATCCCAATCTTATAATCCTAGCTGCAGACAAAGGCTCCACCACTGTAGTTTTGAACCACAAGGATTACATGGCAGAAGGACTCCGTCAACTGTCAAATACTTCCACCTACAAACCATGCCACAGTGATCCCATTCCAGCAATCCAGCAGGATCTCCAGTCACTACTCAATTTCTTAGGCCCATCCCAGAACCTCTCCCCAGAGTCCATCTCTCTACTTTCCCCTACCACTCCCTGCACTCCCACCTTCTACATGCTTCCTAAAGTCCATAAACCCAACCACCCTGGACGCCCCATTGTGGCCGGTTACTGTGCCCCCACTGAGAGAATCTCTGCTCTTGTAGACCAACACCTTCAACCTTTTACCCGGAACCTATCCTCCTTTATAAAAGATACCAACCATTTCCTTGACTGACTCTCCACAGTTCCTTTCCCTTTACCACACGGTGCCCTGTTCGTCACTATTGATGCCACATCCCTGTAGACTAACATTACTAATGCCCATGGCCTTACTGCTATCGAACACTACCTTTCCAGACGCCCTATGGATTCCAAGCCAACAACCTCCTTCCTAGTCTCCATGACCAACTATATCCTCACCCACAGTTACTTCTCCTTTGAAGGCATTACCTACAAACAAATCCACAGTACGGCTATGGGCACCTGCATGGCACCATCCTATAACCTATTCATGGGCCATCTAGAGGAATCCTTCCTAAAAATGCAAAATCCTAAACCCCTCACCTGGTTCAGATTCATTTATGACATCTTTGCTATCTGGATTGAAGGTGAGGACACCTTATTCACATTCCTCCAGAACCTCAACAACTTCTCCCCCATTTGCTTCACCTGGCCCTACTCAACCCAACAAGCCACCTTCCTAGATGTTGACCTCCACCTCAGAGATGGCTACATCAGTACCTCCATCCATATCAAACCTACTAACCACCAGCAATACCTGCACTTCGACAGCTGCCACCTGTGGTAGTCGCATATGTAGTGATCAGCAGTCCCTCTCTAAATATACCGAGGGGTCTCAGTGAAGCCTTCACTGACCGTAATTATCCTCCCATCCTTGAACAAAAAAAAAAAATCTCCCGTGCCTTATCTTTCCAGGCTCCCACCACCTCCCAAAGTCCCACATTCCGGCCACAGAGGAGCATTTCCCTCGTATCTCAGTACCATCTGGGACTGGAGCAACTGAATTACATTCTCTGCCAGGGTTTCGATTACCTCTCGTCCTGCCCTCAAATGTGAAATGTCCTACCCACTATCCTTCCCACCCCTCCTACCATGGTATTCCGCCGTCCACTGAACCTACAAAATATACTCATCCATCCTTACACAACCCCTGCTCCCAATCCCTTACCTCATGGCTCATACCCCTGTAATAGACCTAGCTGTAAGACCTGTCCCATACATCCTCCTACCACCACCTACTCCAGTCCGGTCACTAACATCACCTATCTCATCAAAGGCAGGGCTACCTGTAAAACAATCATGTGATTTACAAGCTAAGCTGCAACCACTGTGCTGCATTCTATGTAGGCATGACAACCAACAAGCTGTCTGTCCGCATGAACGGCCACCAACAAACTGTGGCCAAAAAACAATTGGACCACCCTGTAGCTGAACATCCTGCCAAACATGATACCCCTTACCTCAATGACCGCTTCACAGCCTATGCCATATGGATCCTTCCCACGAACACCAGCTTTTCTGAATTGCGCAGGTGGGAACTTTCCCTGCAATATGTGCTACGTTCCCATAACCCTCCTGGCCTCAACCTTCGTTAGTCACTGTCCTCACCCATCCAGCCCCCTCCCTGTTCCCATTCCAGCACTACACAGCCTTCATTTCACTGCCACACCCAGTCTTTTAATTTATTTTTATTTCTCTCCTTTCCACTACTTATCCCCTCCCCCCTCCTCACCACCTCTCCTGCCCTCTGCCTAAACTGCAACACTTCACTGTCCGCCACTCCCACCATACTATCCCTCCCCCTCCCTGTCCCAGCCTCCTCCTTACCCCCACCCAGTCGCCACTCCCATCATGCACTGGTGCTGATGCTCGCAGTGTAGTTTCAGCTCTCTGAGACTGCAGACGTGTGTGCAAGTTGCGCTTGCGTGTGTGTGTGTGTGTGTGTGTGTGTGTGTGTGTGTGTGTGTGTGTGTGTGTGTGTGTGTACTGCTGACAAAGGCATTAATGGCCGAAAGCTGTGATTGTGTGAATCTTTTTATTGTGCCTATCGCGACTTGGCATATCTACTATACTGCAACTTTCCTTTCCTCGTATTGTTACATTCCATCCTGGATTTTCCATTGTTTGACTTCAGTTTAAATAATCAGATAACCTGTTGGAGTGGCTGATGATTTGTGTTTTTAATTTTCTTTTGAACTTATTGGGATTGACAGTTTCTTGCTTCGTCAGGTACTAGCTTGGTGAATGCCTTTGCACCAGAGTACAGAAATCCATTCCTCTCTGAACCCTAGAAGAGAAGGCAAAGTATTTTAAAGTGGTTGGAAATAATAGTTTAGCTGAAATTCATTTTTATTATCAGAGATAGAAATGAGTAAGTTGTATATGTGCAGAGAAGTGAGTTAGAAAATTGCCAGATCCTTACTGAAAAATATGCAGTTATCTACGGTCTCAAGACATGAACAACAGTATGGCCATTATGAACCAAACGTCTTTTGTCTTCCACATTCAAAAGAACAATTGAGAGTATAGACACAAATGTAGAAACAATCCAGGTACTGATACAAGCTGCTGTTGACAATAAGTAAGAAGACAGTACCCGAGCGAGTGCCTGCTTCACAGCACTTATTGCTGGCCGAAGTGGCCGTGCGGTTCTAGGCGCCGCAGTCTGGAACCGCGAGACCGCTACGGTCGCAGGTTCGAATCCTGCCTCAGGCATGGATGTGTGTGATGTCCTTAGGTTAGTTAGGTTTAACTAGTTCTAAGTTTTAGGGGACTAATGACCTCAGAAGTTGAGTCCCATAGTGCTCAGAGCCACAGCACTTATTAAGAAGAGGGCTCTGGTAGATGGCGCAGCAGATGCCGTGCAGTGTGCACAAGTCAAGTGGCCCACTGCAGACTCCCTATGACGGCCATCCTGTGCAAATACCGTTGGCGAAATATTCGAAGTGTAGTGCGCCGTGTAGTGTTGCAGTGCATACCTGATTATGTTCAGAGTTATAGCACCCCTTCCCTCCATGGGGAAAGGGCACTTCTCTGATGCAAGCTTCAGGGTGACTATTAATATATCTGTGACCTGTGCGGTAGACACCACAGGCGATGGTGGTGGTGGCAGTAAGAGATTCCAAGCTGGAACTGGTGAGTAGGGCCAGAAGTGGCACAGTTATGGCATGTGTGGCGGGCATTCCCCCACGAAGAACCTTAACTCTTTCAGACCCTCTGGCTACAATTGTGTACAGTAATTTGTACTGTTTCTTAGCTGCAACAAAAGTATTTTTTCCCAATGGAAACCTGAGATACACATTTGTGAATGTTCAGCCTTTTCATCAGGCACAAGTGCTGCCAACTATTGGGCCCCACTATTAAAATATCAGCAAGCCAATGCAGCAGTGCGCAATAGCTTGTGACTACCGGAATACACGGATGTGGTTGATTCATTATATTCCACTGTGTAACTGAATATGCAATTCTTATTTTGCTTGGTAATTACGGAATGTTCATTATACTACTTATTACAACAGAGAATATTTTGTGATTAGTTATTTTAGTCCATAAAATGAAGTCAAGTGTACAAAATATGTTTTGAAAATGAGGACAAATTTTTGTATAAAGCTGGCATCTAAAATCATTAACAAAATCACTTAAGATTATTCTCACATAAAGAAAAATTTTCCATCCTCCAGAAAAAATTCAGGTCTGAATGGGTTAAGTGGGGCCCAGGGACAAGGGCACTGGTCTTATCTCTGTTTCTGGTTCCTCAACATGGTGGAAATGTGCCAATGGTGAAGGCACTAGCAGCTTGGTCAGAGGTGCCAGGGACGGCAGTGTGGAAGGACCCGAAGGCATCAACCGAGCCAGAGGCGGAATCACCAGTGGCAGTGAAGCATTGCAGCAATGCCTGGTAGCAGGTGCCAGGTGGCTGGACCCCAGAGGAGAGACAGGAGGGAGCAACATCCACAGGGAGGGCAGCTCTGCCCCTGCAGCAGGGACATTCTGTGAGGCTGGAAAAGGTGCTGAGGGAGGGGGCATGGGTGGGGGATCTGCAGCCCTCACTGTGGGATGAGCATACAGTCGGTCGTGGTGGTGCACCACCAGCTCATCATTCGTGTGCACTATATGGAAGTGGCAGCCTCAGCACCTGTGGACTGTGGCCAGAATCCACTTAATTCGGCAGCCAGTCCCCCTGGCCCAAACTGCTGAGCCAGGAGCAAACCATGACGAGGAATGTACCGATGGTCGTTTGTGGGGTGCATGAGGAGATGCAGAATATTGCACGACTGGCGACCATGGAGCTTTGTGGCTGGCCTCAGATGCCCTACTGGCATAAAACTGTAGGAACTCGAGAAGTGTGTCCCTGTGCAAACGAGATGTTCTGCCTTGCCATTGGATTGGAGGAGGGTAGCGGGATCAGTAAAGTGGCAAATGCCTGGATCGGTCCAAAAATTGTGGAAGGTCTGAGACTGTGGACCGTTATTAGAGCAGTTGATAATGTCGGTTCCAGGGTGCATCACCAAGTGTGTAAGACAATCCGTCAGTAGGAAAAATTTTGGAGAGGACCTGAATTGTAGCCACAGCTGATGTCAAAGGGCAACGGATAACCTATGGAAATTTCAGAGAAAGTATCAATAGCAACAACCAGAAACCAGAAAGAATGTAGGAACGGTCCTGTGAAATCAACAAGGATGTGTTGCCACGGATCCTGCAATGTGGGTCATAGAGAGAGCAACACGTGTGGTGCCGCCTGTTGGGTAGCACACTGAGAGCAAGCAGTGACAAGATGTACAATGTCACCAATGATCCTTGGTCAAAACAAGTGCCAACAGCCCAATAACTTGGTACGTGAGACCCCAATGCCCCTGATGTAGGAGATGAAGTGCATCCTGCTGTAGGGCGGCCGGGATCACCACCCTACCTGACAGGCCCATCTGTCGCTAAGAGAACAATGCTGTCAAATACTGAAAGGGAGTGATGAATAGGAAACCCTTCCACTCTATGTTGTACCTCAACATCTGAGTGAATACAAAGGAGTTCATTCTGATCAAATGTAGGATCTGGCCAGCTGGGGATGGAGCATTGGCATTGGTATGCTGTGCAGTGGGCCAGAAATGAATTTCATAGTTGTAGCAAGACAGAAACAAGAATCAACACTGCTGGAGGCAATCTGTTGCTTAGTCAGGCAATGAAGAAGAAGAAGGATTAAACGGTGAAAACAAGGCCTTGTGATCAGTAATGAGGTGGAACGTAGATCCGTACAAGAATGCTGGAGGCGATCTGTTGCTTAGTCAGGCAATGAAGAAGAAGGATTAAACAGTGAAAACAAGGCCTTGTGATCGTAATGAGGTGGAACATAGACCCGTGCAAGAATGCATAAAACTTTTCGAGGAAACACTTCCTTTTCAACTTGGGAGTAGTGCTGCTGAGCGGATTTGAGCATTTTTGATGCGTAAGCTATGGGACATTCAGAACCATCCTCATATTGGTGCGTAAGAATGGCTGAGGCTGTACTGAGAGGCGTCTGTAGCCAAAACCAGGTGGTGGCCAAGGTAGAAAGTAGCCAAACAAGGAGTCAGATGTAATTTAGATTTCAAAATCATGAACCTGTGCTTGCAGGCTGTTGTCCACTGAAAAGGAACATTCTTGTGGAGCAACTTGGGGAGAGTATGGACCAGTGGGGCTGCTCGTGGAATTTGTAATAGTATGCAATTTTACGTAAAAGTGCTTGGAGTTGTTTGACATTTGTAGGCTGAGGCAGAGTTCTGACCATGGTGACATGATGGAATAAAGGCTTAACAGTATTCTGAGAAACCTCGAACCCCAAATGCACCTTGGATGGCTGAAAAAATTGTGGCTTGAAAAAGTTGCATTTCAGTCCTGCAGTATATAAGACAGTGAACAAGATGCGTAAGTTACATCAGGGCAGATATGCCCCCGGAAATCCGGGAAAAACATAGAAATTTTTTCATCCGGGAGAAATTGGGAATTTTTTATAATTCCAGGAATTTTCATTGTTTTATTTATCATTTACTTTAGCACACTACTGCAGCAAGAAAACATGAGAAAGGGACTAACATGAAAATAAAACTGTAGTTGCCGAGAAAATGTGCCATTTATAACACAACAAATCACATACACAACCATCTGCCAACAGCAAAATTTGTCGAAGACTATGCAATACCTTATAACAACAAATTGCTTTTGATGCATCTTTCTTGTGGGCCTCACTTCGATGAGTGTGACATCACAATTGTTTACTGGTCGCAGGAAAATATTGCGAAGGGTAGTTTGAAAAACGTTACTTTCAAAGTAAATTTCATTTTACACAAGATGAATTATGTATGAGAACGCGTGATGGATTTATTAAATCACAGAGCGTTACACTCTCGTTCAAAACTTGACACTGAGGACGAGCCATTTAGAAAAATTTTGGGCCCAGAAGACCATCCATTTCTGCCATTATTTAAAATTTTACTTACTTATTTATGTTTGATATATCTTGGGTAACTCTTGCTAAAAAAGGATTTGAGCTACAGAATTAGTTTTTCATATTTATTTTAGTTCTTTCATAGTTTACAAATTATGCCATAACAATGGCAAAAAATATAATTATCCATTTAAAAAAAAGTGCGAAGTGATTTCTTGAGGAATTTCACACATAATTGGCTTTTTTATGGAAAAGTCAAAGTGCGTAGCGGAACATGTATTCAGCCAGGTAACCTATAAAATGATTGGTGTGCATCAGTGAAATATAGAAACGTGCTTGCTAGAAGTATTCAGCTGCTGCAATTTAAACTGTGCTCTAGGACCCTGCCTAACCATACCCTTCAGAAAACATGGCAAAAATGACAACCAGTATTATATGTGAAAGTTTCTTGTAGCTATACTTTACATATATTAATTTAAGCCATTAACTTTTCCTATTTGTGTGTTCACACTTCTTAACAATGATGTTGCTTTTAGCTTACTACATCACATGTCCTATGCTCTGAATATTGCTCTGAATATCTGTTGTCATTGGCTGGTGAGATTATGTTACATTACCTGTGATTGGCTGACAGAAGCACATCACGTGACCCAAACTCAATTTCAATGCTTCAGAAGCTACCATGCTGTATTTGGCAAAATTAATTTTTATACTTTCTTAATATGAAAATGTCCGCCCCCAGTAGCTAAGTGGTTAGAGTGACAGAATGTCAATCCTAAGGGCCCGTGTTCGATTCCCGGCTGGGGAGATTTTCTCCACTCAGGGACTGGGTGTTGTGTTGTCCTAATCATCATCATCATCATCATAATTTCATCCCCATCGACGCAAAAGTCGCCACAGTGGCATCAAATCGAAAGACTTGCACCCAATGAACGGTCTACCCAAAGGGAGGCCCTAGTCACAATATGAAAATTTGCATCGTACATATTGTGCCGCTATCAAAGATCTTTCCAAAGTGCATTGTTTTTTGCTGGATTTTCCTAAAGTTCCAGGAAGTTCCACAATGGTGTATAAAACATTTCCCATTCAAAGGGTAGGGGAGTTTTTTTAGCTCCAAGGGAAAATATATTATCACTTAACATGAAAATAAATGTACTTTCACTCAGGAAAAAGTGTATTTTTAATTGTGAAATCTGGGAATCTCTCTCTCTCTCTCTCTCTCTCTCTCTCTCTCTCTCTCTCTCTCTCTCTCTCTCTCTTCTTTTTCCTCTCCTTGTCCACGTGTATGCCCTATGCATAAATGCTCTTTCATAGATTCACCCCCGTCATGACAGTGTCATCGAGATAGCTGATACCTCCCAGAACAGACATCGTCAGTTGTAAAAATCACTGGGAGCTGAAGGGTGTGTTAATTAGAAGTAGCCATTTAGAATCCTCATCCACTGGAACCTGTAAGTAGGCTTCAGATAAATCAATTTTCGTGAAAAGCTGCCCCCCCCCCCCCCTCTTTTAGCTCCAAGGGAAAATATATTATCACTTAACATGAAAATAAATGTACTTTCACTCAGGAAAAAGTGTATTTTTAATTGTGAAATCTGGGAATCTCTCTCTCTCTCTCTCTCTCTCTCTCTCTCTCTCTCTCTCTCTCTCTCTTTCTTTTTCCTCTCCTTGTCCACGTGTATGCCCTATGCATAAATGCTCTTTCATAGATTCACCCCCGTCATGACAATGTCATCGAGATAGCTGATACCTCCCAGAACAGACATCGTCAGTTGTAAAAATCACTGGGAGCTAGCCACTCAGAAAGTGTGGTACTGATATTGGTACAACTTGAAGGGTGTGTTAATTAGAAGTAGCCATTTAGAATCCTCATCCACTGGAACCTGTAAGTAGGCTTCAGATAAATCAATTTTCGTGAAAAGCTGCCCCCCCCCCCCCCCCCTCTTTGCGAGTTTAGTCAGTAACTCGTTCGGGTAGGTGTCAATGATAGATGGAGCATGGAGCATTAACTGAAACTTTAAAGAAACTTGATGTAAGAGGATGTATGACCCCCAGACGATGTCAGCCTGTCCAATTCTGCTTTAACTGGTAAAAGAGATGAGAACTCAGAACACAGAGAATCTAACTGCTGGTAAGGGACCTGGTCGGAAATGAGGTGCATGTTTCTGAAATGGAAAAACCAAAAGCATTGAAAGCATGCAGACCAATCAGTGTTGCGGAGTCAGCATCATCAACTACCAAAAATGTCAAGGAATGAACAACGGCTGTATACATAGTGGAAGACATAAATTGCCCCAAAATTGGAATTTGCTCCTTGTTGTAACCCATCAAACATTGAGTAACCAGAGACAATACTGGAGATCTCAAATCCACATAGGTTTGTGAGTTCAGAAAGTCATGTTGAACCCATGTCCACTTGCAGTCTGAGAATTTTGTCCATCACTCGCTCATTGATAAATTGTTTGTTATGGTGTGGAAGCACTGGAGACACACACAATTAACATCCGTGTTCATGCCCGCATGAGCATCTGAGTGTTGTTGTTAGAACAACACACAGATGCTATATATCCTTTTTAACTACAGTTGTTGCAAGTCATTCCGCGCTTAGGCACACAGCCCTGTCATGTTGCATGAAACAGTATGGGCAAGATGGGAGTGCAGAGTAGTGCCACTGCTGTGGTTGTTGTTTTGTTTTTGTTTGGCACATTACTGTCCTGTGCAGCATGGAGGCTGCAATTGTATGGGTGCCATGTCGTCATCCCCCCGAGAATTGATGGATGCCTGCTGACCGTAAACAGGAGGCACTGTGCTAATGCCACACCAAGCTTCAATCTGATCACTTGCAGCACAAGATACTCCAAAAGATTAACGAATATTTAACACTTCAGCTAAAGGTGAATTGTCGGACTGTTATGCACATTGACGCACCTTCTTGTCATGCACATTGACGCACCCTCTTGTCAGGAACCAACCAAGCTATGGCATCATGGACCATAGGACCAGCATAGGAATCATGATGAGCAGCATTAACAAACTGACATTTGTGACTGAGGCAGTTCAACTGCCCAAGCCCAGTAGAACTATTGGAGCTGTTTATGAGAATGATAGAATGCTACACGCAGTGCAATGACATGTGTGCATCTACAATTATAATTTGACAACAATCCACACATTTCATTGAGTGAAAGCAACACAGGTTTCTGGAGCAGGGCTAATTGAAGCAACAGCTGGTAGAACTGAGGAGAAATCCAAGAAAGGAACAAAGCCTTATGCCTGTTTTCATCAGTGACACCAAAGGATGTATTGCCGATGCCGCTACTCATAAATCTCCCAGTCTTCGGCCACATTGTCAGGAGCGGGCAGGGCGGTGTGTGAGCCTGCCACAGATGCCATTGGTGGAATATTCATAGTGTCATGCACCATTGGCCTGGTGTTGTGGTACATATCCAAGTGTTACATACAGGGTTATTAGCATATACTTGACACAATATTCTACAGCTCCCTTCTAGTAGAGAAACATTGTATTTACTACAGATGCACTGTCCCAAAAGGTAATCCCATAAGACAACAAGGACTGACAATGTTAAAAGTAAGTTAATACTCTTGTTCATAGAGCAACATTACGTCAGAAACTTTTATACTTTGATTAAAATAACATTGTGATCAGTGTTTCATCAAGACTAGTGATGGGGGTTGGCCGGCAACCAATTGTAGCTCTTTCTTGAGTGCCGTGTACTTGCTGTGTTGCCTATTTTGTAGACACATGGGGGCTCTTATTTAGCATGACAGGCAGTACACCAGTAACATTGTCCTTCCACTACAGTCTGTCAATCATGAAGTTATTTTATCCAAGTTATAAGAGCAAAACATGGTGAATTGATCTTGAGTACTGTTGACTCCATTTGAATTTGTTATCCAGCTGAACCCCCAACGAATTTTACACAGTTTTTCACTTAGTATTTGACAATTACTTTAGACTAACAGGTCTGTCTTCTATGTATGATTTGGTACAATATGAGTCTTTGCAAGATAGGATTTTTACTGTTAGCTGTGAACCAGAACAAGTTGCAATCTTGTTCAACTGTCACATGAGCCATGTCTGGATAAAGCTGAGTTTGGACCCAAGAAAATGCGGTTGTGTTATAGCACACATGCTAGACCATCTACGGATGTTTGAATAAATCCAACGCCAATCCTAGTGGAACCCTACACTTTTCCCATTTTGTGGTTAGTTTGACGCTTCATGTGCTGCAATATGTCATTGTAACTCTGTGATTTCTGTTGTGGAGGTAAGATTTCATCCATGCAAGAGGGTACCACTAATCCAATAAAACCTTAGTTTGCCAAATAGAATTGTGTGTTCCATATAATCAAACTTTAGAAAATATAGCAACAAGATAATTTTCCTTGCATTTGTTCTTCTTCTAGAATTTAATTTGTGAAGTCTTGCATTACTTTCTCTTTGGAGAATCCCACATGAAAACCAAAATGAGAGGATGTTACCATTTTCTGCTCAGAAAAATGAGTCAGTGTTGTATTGTAGCTGACTTTCTGAAATACTGTTGAAAAAGTTGGAAGAAGAAAAATTGTCTGCAATTGGAGATGGTTCATTTATCTCCATTTCCATAGGTGGCTTATACTGCAACATGTTTGTGTGTCATGATTACAAGTAATCCTAACAAGTCTCCATAAGATTTTATGCATCTATACTCTTCAAGTCACTGTGTGGTGTGTTGGCAAAGGTTCCTTATGCTACCACTATCATTTCCCCCATCAGTGTGCCATTTGTGAATGGCACAACAAGAACAATGGCAAGAACAACTGTTGAGAGGCCTCTGTATGAACTGTCATTTATTTTATTTTCTCCTCAGGGTTGTTGTTGTTGTTGTTGTTGTGGTCTTCAGTCCTGAGACTGGTTTGATGCAGCTCTCCATGCTACTCTATCCTGTGCAAGCTTCATCATCTCCCAGTACTTACTGCAACCTACATCCTTCTGAATTTGCTTAGTGTATTCATCTCTTGGTCTCCCTCTACGGTTTTTACCCTCCACGCTGCCCTCCATTTCTAAATTAGTGATCCCTTGATGCCTTCTAACCTACCTGCCCAATTAAGGGATCTGACATTCCATGCTCCGATCCATAATTTTGTGAAATGTATGTGGGAAGACCAGCAAAGCTCTTCATGATGGACACCACCTGTCTTGTAGTATGTCCTATTGGAGTTAGTTTAACATCTCCTTCACACTCATGCCTTTGCTAAACAATCCGTTAATGAAACATGCAATTCTCTTTTTTCTAGTGATCCAATCTGGTAATGGATCCAGACTGACGAGCAATACACAAGAACCGATCAGGCAAGGATTCTGCTTGAAAGGCCATCATAGTTTGCAGAATTACTGCTTTTTAGCAGTCAGATGAATTCCACAGCTTCACCAGGATCTTTTAAAAAAGTCTGGTGGTGGTACATGTAGTGTCCACACAAATGAGTGTAATGCAACTGTATTTGGTTGTTTATTAGGGGGTACAATTTTTGCTGTAATTGTGAAGTAATAAAACCTAATTTTACAAATAATGAGCCAGTGGTAACTGTTTTTCTAAAATCTTTCTAATCACAAGTCATCTGCTCATTTGCAGTCACTTCTTAACTGTCGTGATCAGAAATGGTAGTGCATTAGTTATGGTGAGGTATATGTCCTAATGAAAGGTAGTATTTCAAACATAACTACTCAATTATTGTGAACTGTTCAAGTTCAGAACCCTTATTTAAGAATTGACAGTAAAAGAAGACTGCTGCATTTAAGCCATTTAGAAATTCTCACCAAATGTTGTCAGTAGTGCAAGGCAGACAAAGTGTACATAATGTTAGGGGACCAAGGGAACATAAATTCTTCACAGTTGATAAAATGGATAATACTGAAAGCAAGTCTTAGATCAATAATACTGAAAGCAAGTCTTAGATCAATAATACTGAAAGCAAGTCTTAGATCAATAATACTGAAAGCAAGTCTTAGATCAAAGGTTAGGAGACAAGTTTCAGAAACAATAAGGAATAAATTGGGATAAAGAGCAATGTAAGGTAGAAAAATTCCAAGAGATTGAAAATAAATTATTTTATAGGGTTGAAAAATACAATAAAACAATTCAATGAGAGGATGAGGTAAGCAGAGAAGGTGTAAGACCTGACACAGGCACAAAGGTGCCAGAGAATGTAACATGACAAGGCTGGAGAGAGAGCCTTAGCCTCCTGTTAACAGTTATTTTTTAAAGCTGGGGAAATCAGGAAAGGTTCCACTGCTGTGGTAAGGCGCAGAACCATAAATAATAAGAGACAGTCCATACCAGGTACTGTGGAAAGACCAGAGTTTTAAAGGAGCATAACCATTATTTTAAGCTGCTGAAGAACACCAGGGATGGTTTCCTTTCAGTAAACACATCCAACACAAAATAACTGTAGAAAACTGTTAATTGTGCGGCGTGTATATGGACAGGGGGTTGGCAGACAGTAATGGGTTCCATCAAGGTCGGCATTACGAGGGCCTACAAACAAAGGAAGGATCAACAGGAATGAGGACTGGCCTTAAGTGGTAAGCACCAACAGGTGAATATTGAGAGGACTGCTAACAACTGTGTGTGAAGCTGTATTCTTTGGAAATACCAAGACTCTGAACAGAATGAATACTCTAATAACTTAGAATGAGACAAGGAATATTGCTGTAAGCTTAAGGGTTATATGTGAGTCCAAGAAATGCAGTCCTATGTACATTAGCATGAACTATAATTACAATCTTAACTGGACTCTACACTATAAACATTCACACACTGTAAATGACAAACAAGGCTGTCTTACAAGGCAGACATAATGATAGATAATGGCATTGCCTAGTAGCCATTATCATGAGTAGCATGTAAATTATACCATTATTAAATGTGTTATTATGATAAGTGTTTACATTGTGTCATACAAGAAAGTACTCCACACATGCACTTATAAATGAAGTTGTATGTAGTTGATAGTGTAACAAATTAGTTTAACAAATTGACTTGTTACAGTACATCTTTGAAAGTGTAATGAATGTGTATCTTTGTCTCTACAAATCATACACCTGTGTTTAAAGGAATAGTAATTAGTGTCAGTAGGTACGGTCTCAAATAATGTTTCATGCAACATATGTAAATTAATTGGAGCATTGTTAGTGTAGGATTGGTGCACCAATTCTATACATATTTACTTTTCAGTTCACCTTCATTCCATTTCAATTGCACATGATGTTTCAAAGTGTTGTAAGAAGTACGTTGTGTGACGGGGAGCTACTTGAGATACCGTTAACTAAAGTTGGGGTGACAATGGTGGACATGGTGGTGCAGATGTGCTCTTGGGAGCTGCTGGAAGACGAAAGGCAAAGAGTGATGTTATGCCTGTTGGAGAGAGATGGCTGATTTTGGGTTTTTAATGTGAGAATGGATGTTCGGTTATGACCATTGGAGACTTATGTTATTCGTTATCCGGAGTGCAGCCAAGTGAGGGATTATGAGTAGATACCTGTGATTGTGACTTTGGCTGTCAGAGCATGAGGCTATTTTTTGTTGTACTATATGGACTTTGGTATATGCATCAGAGCTTTGGGTTAAAAGAACTGCTGTATAAAAGCATTTAGTAATTTGAGCAAAGTGGAGACTACCATGACTTGTGTACTGCTAGTTAGGTTGGAAACGGGACATTCTTACCAGATGAACTAAATCTTGCTGAATAAACCAATTACATAAAATATAAGTCTGTATTTTAGCATACCGTATTACTTTGATTTCCCTGGTCTTACGTGTTTAATGATCTTTTACTTGCATTACATGGCTGCCATCAACAATTTGACCACAGGACCACCAAATTAGTGGATTGACTAGTCGCTGCTGTATCAGGGCGTAAAGCAGGCAATGTACAGCATAAAGTCAAGTGGATAATTTGGAAATTTAAACTAATCATTATTGCAGGCAGGTTCCTTAGTCTTTGTGGAACATTACTCAAACCATTATGACTCAGTTCAGAGTGACAGGTTAATATAATGTCTTGTTGTTGTTACATGTCGTCTGCAGAGTGCCATAGCAAGTAAACAGATGCACGTAATCTCATAGTCAGCCAATGCAGTGTTTTGCAGTGAAAGCCTATGGTAGACAAATCGAGGCCCAATGTTTTCTCTGTAAATACAGGATGTATCAGAAAAGTCGTAACTATTATGTTATTTGAGATACATGCGTGAACATTGTACTGTTGGGAAGGTCTACATGGTTCCTGCTAGGACGTAGCAGTGGTGTGCCCACTTCAGTTCTAGTAAAAATGGTGTCGGGACAACAGAAAGCGTTTTATGTTTTATGTCTTGCGCAGTGCGGGTCAGTAATACTTTCGTACTATGTATGGTGTGGGTCCTCCTACAGCACAGAGCATTAGATGATGACATGAACAATTCTGAGAAACAGGTTGTTTTTGTAAAGGCAAATCGCTGGGCAGTCGCTGAGTGTCTAATGCAGATGTCGAATGCATCCGCCACAGCTTCACAAGCAGTCCACAGAAATCCATTCGCCATGCAGCTTGACAGCTCAACATGCCTCCAATGTCCATCTGGCATGTGTTGCGTTGACGTTTACACATGAAACCATACAAAATTCAGCTACTGCAAGCTCTTCGTGAAGGTAACAAACAACATTGTGTGGAGTTCATTGTGGTTTTTGTTCTTGGCAAGGTGGAGTATGACAGTTTCCTTCCATGCTCAGAGTTTAGTAACAAGGCAACATTCCATTTAAATGGGAAGGTGATCTGTCATAATCTGAGAATATGGGGGTATGGAACAACCACATGAAATTGTACAACATGAAAGGAACTTTTCAAAATTTAATGTGTTTTGTACAGTTTCATGGGAAAAGGTGTAGAGTCCATTTTTCTTTGCTGAGAACACTGCTACAGGAAGCACATTTCTCAATATGCTTGAGAACTTTCTTTTCCCACAGTTGGAGACTGCTTCGAATGACTTCATTTACCAACAGAATGGGGCACCACTACACTGGCACCTGGAAGTGCTGGAATTTTTAAATCAGAGGATTACTGAATGATGGATCAGTTGCACTGGACCAAATGATTCACCTTACATTACTGGCCTCAAAGGTCACTGGACCTAACTGTATGTGATTATGTCTTGTGGGGGTTTATAAAACTCTGTTTATGTGGCCCATTACCAACAACAATGAATGAATTGAGACATCGCTTAACAGCAGCTGTGGAAGCTGTAACTCAAGACATCCTCGCTACATTGTGGGAACAATTTGAATACTGCATTGACATATGCCGTGCATCTCAAGGGGGCTATATTGAACACCTATGAAAAGATATGAAAAAAATACAACTTTTTGAGATTCCCGTTCATCAAAAAACAAAATTCATTGCAAATGTTTATTAGTTTCTGAAATATAGACATGCCAAATGGGATGATTCTTTTTGATATACCTTGTATACCTCCAATATCGGTCCAAATAGTGTTTTGTTGACAGCTAGAATGCATTCCTTATGTTGTTTTTGACTTTCACCGTACCCTGACATTCACACGTGACACAAATCGTCACTCCAGACAACCTTTTTTCTGTGCTTTGAGCATTCTTGCATACTGTCTTTTGTGACGTATGGTGATCAGATGTAAACATGGGGTAATAGCTTCTGTACCCTCTTGATGAAGTGCTAGCTCTGGATGGTATGGACACTCCATGATTGCTTTTGAGCATGAAGTTTTTGAGTGTGACCTGTCTGTTCACTGTTGGAGTTTGTTTTACTTCTGAGAAGTCTGTCATCATACATTTATGCTAGTGATAATTTTCCCCAAATCAAGGTACTCGTGGTCCATGCCCTGACATGGTACCACGTAAAAAGACCAATCCCTGAAACATGACATTGCAGCTTTCACATGTGGATCTACTTCTGACGGGGTAGAACATGCCTACGATGGAAATAGGATGCACTGGGTGAGTGTATGAGACAGGTCTTGCTCCAGTTGCCCTGTGCGTAGGACAGAACTACTTTCAGCAGTCATAATTTATTTTGATATTAATAGTGTTTTCAATAGGAATCATATTTTGTGCCCCTCTTCACTGCTTTTGTGTGTGTGTGTGTGTGTGTGTGTGTGTGTGTGTTTTTTTTCCCCTTGCTACACATCAGTGTTACCTCCAGAATATTTTATCTTCCCAAAACCTCATGTTAATGAAACCACACCACAAAAACAATAGTTATATAAAAATTAAATATTATACTTCAGATATAATAAATAAATGTTTTTTCCTCTAAAATACTGGAACTGTGTACATTGGAAAAAAGTACCTTAAATAATTGTAAATAGAAATCCTTATGTGAAGACAGACATCTTTCAGTTAATAAATATTTTAATTTATGCAAAAAAGCTTCCAAAATAGAAGTTTTATTGCTCAGATTGCATTTGATATATGTCCTGATTACTAATTTTGTTATACTGCCTTCTTCATAACATCAAATACATGAATTATGAAGCCCCTTCGTATGATACAGTGCCATCTGGCCATTGAAAACATGGAGGTAAGCTCACAGAAAAGACATTCCCATGCAAAAAATAGAGCTGTAACTGTATCAGTATGGCACGGAGGTGTCAAATATGTTGATAGAGCACTCACTGCTGTCAGAATTGTGTGTGTTGATAACCAGCTCCATACCTAGCCATGTTGATGGTCAAATCTGGATGGGCAGTCATCCAGATGAATGGTGCTCAAAACGTGCACCTTGCCATGGGCAAATGGCAGGGGGGACAGTTTTATGTTGTGGGGGACATTCAGATGGATTCCATTGGACTTTTCAAATCTCTGAATCTAGATGTTCATATAATTTGTAGATAGAATGGTTAATGAGGTATGTTTTTAATTTTCTTTTGAATTAGTAGGAATTCTCAGTTTTTTATTTAATGTTAAACAGGTGCTTGTTGAATATCTTACTACCAGAGTATACAACTCCTTTCTGAATCCTGGACAAAGAGGCAAAGTTTACGTGAAAATTACATTTTGTCTTGTATTGTAACACTGCCTATCACAGTTCAGTTCAGACTGATTTTTATTATCAACACAAAACCATTAAGGAGTAAGCATATTGGGAAATTCGTGTAAGAATTCGAAACTCCTTAAACAGGCTTGTGCAATATGTAAAGTTATTTGCATTGCACAGTATTCTTACTGCTCATTTCTGCTGAATAAACACTTCATTTACATTAGGTGCGCTGCTCCAGAAGATAGCTACATAAGCCAAAGGAGTGAAAATATGCAAGTAAGCCAACACTCTTTTCTTTAGGACAAAACTGTGTATGATCCTTCTAAGGGCATAACAAGCTGAACTGAGTTTCTTGATTAGTTTATCCACATGTTGACTCCATTTTAACTTGTTATGCAACTGGATCCCAAGGAATTTTACACACCAAGCTTCATTTAGTGTCATGCTGTATGTCTTCACTGATAATGATGGCTCCTTCCAGCAGGATAACTGTGTCACAAGGCCAGAATCAAGCCACATTACGTTGAGGGGTGTCATAGTGAACTCATGTTGATGTAATGGCCATAAGATTTGTCTGATCTGTACCCGACGGAACATGGGTGGGATACTATCGGGTGCCAGCTCAGCACCTGCAAACCATCAGCTCGTAATTTACAGGAATTGCATTACCTGCGCGTAGACATCTGGTGCAACTTTCTATCGAGCCATGCAACACAGAATCACGGCCGTATTGCTTTCCAAAGGTGGACCAACATGCTGTTAATCAGGTGGTCAAAATATGTGTGTGTGTGTGTGTGTGTGTGTGTGTGTGTGTGTGTGTGTGTGTGTGTGTGTGTGCGCGTGTGTGTGTGTGTGTGTGAGGGAGAGAGAGAGAGAGAGAGAGAGAGAGAGAGAGAGAGAGAGTGCGTGCGTGTGTGTGTGCATACTCTATCCATACTCCAATTAATCCATTGTAGCTGTATCGTGAGCAGTGTTACATACCGGATGATTTTCATTTTGAACAAACAAACAATCCAAATTCATACATCTCTAATTTTAAATTTGTTATTTCTTAATCTGGGCAGTTGTGGACTATACTCTGTATGAATATTTACGAATATATTACATTATCTGTCATTCTGTTCAAACAAGGAGTTTTGAGTTGTCTAATTACAGACTTTTCTGACTTTGTTATGTGACCAGTTGTCAAAAATGTGTATTTTATTAGATGGATGTGGTTCCACAATGGGAAATCCACTTCTCTTAAAAATATTTTAAAGAGTTGATCCATATGTGTATCAATAAGATATAGGAAGTTCTGACAGAATGTAAATAATTTAGGAGTAACACCTCACCAAGTAGTAGAGGCGGTGAGTCATCAACAGGCCCATAAACTAGATTCTAGACAACTTAGTTTTTTGAGCTCTCTCTCTCTCTCTCTCTCTCTCTCTCTCTCTCTCTCTCTCTCACACACACACACACACACACACACACACACACACACACACACACACACACACACTTGCTTTGTGCTGGGTGAATACACAGTATTTGTAGTTTTTCCAGTTCGCTTCAGTATTCATGTTCTGAGCTTGCTCCTTGTTTTCTTCTCTGGATTTTTGAGTCAGTGATATTTTTTCAGAGATCACTGCCCCAAATCTTATAGCCAATCACTTAGGTGTTTCTTTATTGTATGGGGCCAATCACCTGCCTTCTGTATTGATTTCTTTTCACACTGTCTCATTAGTTTTCTCCTTCCTACCCAGGATTTTTCGTTACTCCCATGCATACCCTCACCTTTGCTGTTTCTGAGTGGTTCCTTTCCTGCTTGAATAATTGAGGTGAAAGGAATGGAAAGGAAACCGGATGGGAAAGAGATAGCAAGGAAACAATAACCTCCAGCTGCACAGGGCATTGCAACAATGCAACAGCGAGAGTTCAGAATTTGTATGGCTTTGCGAAAATACAACGGTGAGAGTTGAAAATTTGTGCCAGACCAGTAGTCTCAAATGCTCTTCTTCTCCAGAATGGTTGCCTTAACCACCTCGGCCATCTTGACACACTTACTGTCGGACTCAAATTCCTAACTTCCCACTTGGTGCACTGCAATGAGACCCGTTCATTAACCCCCTACTCACAAATTTCTGATTCCCATAGGAGTTCACACAATACATTATAGATACGATTGGTGTCTGTTCTGTTGGACATGTAATGTGAACATTAACTTTAATATTTTAATTGTATCTGAGAGAGCCTATTTTTATGTATGTGGTCAACGGCAGAATAAAGAATCATGTGCTTTCCAAGAGTTCACAAATAAAACACTACTAAGAAATGACTTGACAGATTTCTTCCAAGTTTTTGTACCTAGATGACTGTTAATCATTTACACTTATTTTTGAAGGCTTGTTTGCTCATTGTGATTCTTCTTTTAAAATCTGTTAGGCTTCTGTAGCCGTCCTGTACTGTACTGCCCAGAAGTATTATTTCCTCATCCTCTTCAGTTGTGTGGTCTGGTGTTGCTTCTCAAAAGATTTCTTAGTTTTTCTGTCAACATGTATTTTCTTTTGTTTATTTTTGTCTTTAGTGTGTGGTTGGCTATAGCATCCACGAAAATCTGTGACATGTAATTCATATGCTTTTCTGAGTCTTCTAAAATTATAGTAGCATCATTTCAATCTAAAACCACAGTATCTTTGTACTGTTATATTTATGCTTTTTCTGTTAATTTCGATTCTCTATGTTGCAACTTCCATATGCAAATTAAGTAGGTATAGAGCAAGAAAGCAGTTTTTTCTGAAGCTGCCTCTTATCTTAGCCTCTTTCTTAACGCTTTTAATATCTATTTTTGTGTAATGGTTTTTTTTGTATAAATTGACAATTTGTCTCCTGTCCTATAAATCTTTCTCTTTTTGTGATGGGGGAGATCTGTCTCCGTCTTTACTTATACAAGTTATACAAATACAATTTGTATACACTGTATTCCTGTATTGATTACAAATCACTATGCAGTGGTGATCTGAGATGCAGCTTATTGCATTAAATCAGCTTTTAGTTTTTGCAGATTGTTTTCTTCCACACAACACTGTTAATATGCTGCAGTTTTCTTACACTTCACTGCTGAACTTCACGTGTAGATATAACAGTATTAATTGTGTATGGGAAAATAAGCTTATAAATCTAACATAATGTGTATCAAAAATGCAACACTGAGAATCAAAATTAAAAATTTCACTACAGGTGTATTTAGTATCCATTCTCATACGAAATGTGGAGATTTCCTAAAGCAAAATCTGTTCATCCTAGTAATAGAGAAAGTGATCCATTGGACATCTAAATAAAGGCACACAATTATGTTGATGAAATAGTTCTTTTAGGAGATAATCAAAAATAAATTATAGCTCTCTCAAAGCAGATAATTAGTTACCGCAGAAGAACTGGTTTGCAATTAAACCTCAACCCAACAAAACATTATGTGCTTATATGTATTCTCAAAGATATTGTTAAAGTCCAAGTGGATACATTTGAAGAAGTAAATGTATTGAAATATCCAGGACCTTTTTTTGATAGAATGATTAATGTGAACAATGAAATTAAAATTAGAATTCAAAACCACATGCATTTATAAGTCATTTATACAACCAGGTCTAACATATCCATGCATGTGAAACCTGCACAGTAACAAAATAGTTGATGAAACTGTCAGGATACTGGAGAGGAAGATATTGCATAAAATGCTTAAAATTTTTGGAACATTGAAGGACCTTTTCAGTGGAGAGCAGGGGAACAAAGTAGTAAAGGGCATTGTCGGACACATTTTCATTTCTGTTTTGGCAGATATTTTGAGTTTCATTTTTGCTGTTTCATGTGATGCCCAATTTTTGTCGGAAAAGTATTGGTTTGTTTCTCATTACAAACAAAATGCATTTTAAAGTTGTATTTTGTAAGCCCACTTGATATAGTAGTCACTGATCAGTAGGCCTAGAGCAAAGAGCTTAAATAACCTGTTATTGTTGATAATGATAGAAGCTGAAGCAATGAATTACAATTTCTGCCACAGGTGGGATGTGAACCTGGGTCTCCTGCTTACGAGGCAGATGTGCTAGCCATTACACCAATGTAGCAGTGTAGCTGATACAGCTGCACGGACTATCCTAGTCCATTGTCCCCATAACACAAACTTTAGTTCACATCTTCAGCCCATTTTCCCCTTTTTAAATTGTCAGTATTGCCGAGGCTCTCCGGTATTGGAATAGCACCCCAGCTTTGTACATGATGGGAAAATCCTACCTGTACCCCCTGTTGCGGGGGTGCTATTCCAGAACTGGAGAGCCTTGGCAATACTGATGATTTAAGAATGGGAAAATGGGCTGAAGGCTGAATTGGAGTTTGTATTAGGGAAGGCACCGGACGAGAGTAGTCCTCGGAGCTGTGTTAGCTGTACTGCTACATTGGTGTAATGGTAAGCACATCTGCCTAGTAAGCAGGAGTCCTGGATTCAAGTCCCAGCCCTGGCACAAATTTTAATTCATTTCTTCAGCTTCTGTCATTATTGAATTGAGATGCATATGTCTCAAGGAAAGTGTAATTCCATCAGATCAATTGCTTATATTGCTTTTGCCTGTAATATAAAATGTTAATGACTCTAGGGGCAACACCACCATCCCCATCACCAACAGCAGCAGCAGCCGCCGCCGCCGCAACAGCAGCAGCAGCAGCAAGAACAGCAGCAGCAACAGTCATCCCATCAGCATCACCACCAGCAGCAACAGTCAACCTCACAGTCACAGGCTCAGGAAGACACTCCGATGCGAACAGTGCTCCTCCACGTGCAGCATTCACACCAGTCCTCACAGCAGCTGCTGCCGCTGCCACCCGAGGAACGCTCCGTCCAGCTGCCGCTACCGGTGCCACTGCTCGCCCCTCTGCACCATCATCATTCTCCACAGCAGCGACGACAGGAGACGGCCTGTGAGCAGATAGTGTGCAAAGTGTCCCCCGTGCCCTCGCCGTCGCCTGGTCCCTCCGCACCTTGCGCTGATTTGGTGTCTCCTTCAGCAGTGGAGTGCCGCAGGGTAGCGGGCACGCCACCCATAGCACAGCAGAGTCAGCAGTGAGAATCGTACTCCCTTACTTTTTGAGGCTGCGGGAACTCTGCATTTCTCAGGCTCCTTCTCTTTCTGAGATCACAAATTACTTCCTTTTTGTGTGTCATTTCCTGTGACTCATTTTGGATGGTTCAGCTACATCATGTGCACACTAGGAAGTCTCTCAGTGAGGTTGCTGGTGGGCGTAACTGAATTTATAAAAATTCAATGGTATTGCTAAAGCTAACTAGCAGAAAATACTTTTCAGTGGGTGTACACTTAAAAGCAGAAGCAATATATGGAGCTAATGATCACCGAAATACTGCATGTAATTGAGTTTGAAGTAATGCTATTTATTATATTTCTGTGTATTTTCGTACTTCTGTGTGTGTCCATCAGTAGTACTACCTCTTGAAGTTAAAGCCATTCTGTCTCCTTGTCATGTTAATTATTGACATGTCAAACACAAAATTCTTGGTTTGACTGCTAGCTGAAATTGGTATCAACTGAAAAGCACTCAAAAGTGTTTAGAAAATTTCATTTTTTTTATTGATTCAAATGCTCCCATTATCCACCTTGCAGAGAATCTTCTTAGAGTACATAAGTAATAATGTTCGTGTGTGCACAATTTGGAAATCAGATGATCAGTGATTGGAAATACAGCAGTTAATGTTGTTGTTTGCATCAGAACTGGAAAAGATGATCTTTCTTCAGTGCACGTGTTACAGTGCTGATGTGCAGTACTGTTACAGAAGCGTCATGTCGTTTGTAATTGTGGCAGTAAGAAAAAATGCAGGCTTGAGACACTCCACATTACTCCAGTTGCGTGAATAAGTCTTCCATATTTATCACAATAATTTTTTTCTCTCATTTGGCATACTAGTTTTTTTAAGATCTAGAGCTTACTGTCTTATTTTCTTTTGGAGGCCACAGATAGCATTAGTTGTAAACTCAAAATGCAGTAAAATGGAAAAATAATACTCACTCACCTATTGTGGAAACTGTCACAATTTGGATGCACCTGGCAGAAATATGAAAAGCCAAAGATGTTGAATCTTGACCTTTCAAAACATCAGTTTCTTTATTTTAAGTGAAGGAACTTAAGTGAAAGAAATTGATGTGGGAAAGTTGCTTAAATTAGTAGACAGGATGCAGGGTGAAAAGAACTAGACAAGTGTGTGCGCGCACTCTCTCTCACACATGCACGCACACGCATGCGCACACACACACACACACACACACACACACACACACAGAAAGAAAGAGAGAGAGAGAGAGAGAGAGAGAGAGAGAGAGAGAGAGGGATAGGGATAGGGATAGGGATTGGGGGGGGAGGGGGGATCGGCTCTGCTGGTTGCACCTTTTTTCTTTTGTTTCACTTCCTAAGTCAACCTGATCAGGGGAAATACTGTAATTTAAAAAAAAAAAAAAAAAAGAAGCAAATTTTTAGTTGATGTTTGTAGAAAAAAATTATAAAAAGCCATACAAAAGAATACTTTCTCAACAGGAGTATCAGTAGGTGATGGAGCTTTTGTTGTATGAGTAAAGCTTAATTATTTTTACAGATTTTCAGCCTGCTGGTAAGTTAAAGGGTCAGCAACTTATGATACTATTTCAGTATGACAAACAGCCAAGTTGCAGAAATAGCTCTTTTTATTACTTGATGAATAGTTTCAGGTTTGTATTCATAACCCATGCTCAAATCATCCATCCAATCACAATAAATATTGCTCCACATAGCAAAAAATCATGACAATCGTACCCAAAGGAGTAGCCCTGTCACACTACATTTTTGGAGAAATGTAATTAACATGATTTTAACCACTATGTGAGGCACATATATTTTTATTACAGACACAGAATATATCAATGTCTTCAACAGAACCAATAAACAAATAAATGTCTGTATAAAATTGTCTATCATTGAAGATTATAATGTTTGGCTCTGGCAACTGGCCTAGTGCCTTTTCATTTGATTCAGTGATGACTCCCTCAACCATCTGGTCTTCTGAGCGCTGTTGGCAAGCGGGGTGCACTCAGCCCCTGTGAGGCAAACTGAGGAGCTACTTGATTGAGAAGTAGTGGCTCCAGTCTCGTAAACTGACATACAGTCGGGAGAGTGGTGTGCTGACCACATACCCCTCCATATCCGCATCCAGTGACGCCCGTGGGCTGAGGATGACATGGTGGCCGGTCTGTACTGTTGGGCCTTCCAAGGCCTGTTTGGATGGAGTTTTAGTTTATGACTCTCTCAGTTTGTCTGAAAACCTTTATGTGTGTCATTGCTGCTGAAAATTTGTGTGGCTTAAGAATGGTGTTAGTTTTATCTTATGTTTCTGCATCTGTTAATTCACGTTCAAGATCTGCAAAATCTTGCTAGATTCGTCGCACCCATTGTCCTCCAATCTTTTTCCCCAGATTTCTCACCAGTGGTTGCTGTATGGTCCTGTTTCATGTTGGAATAGAGTGCTGCAATTGTAACTGAGTTTTGGGAGTTACGATTTTATGATATTACATCTTACTATATACTGATAAACATTTCTTATTATTGATTAATAAAAGCCACTTCAGCTGTTTTATTACGCATTTATTATGTTATAACCAATTTTGTTCGTTGAACATCTTCAGGTTACTGCAGTTAAACAAAACAAGAAATTAGACTAAAGCTACAGCATCTTAATAAAATAGACAATTCAAACTTATACTAAGTCCTCACCAAGTTCTGCTAAATTCATGAAATAAGTGGTCTGGTTGTCATAGGTAATATTAAAGACTAAATCCAAAAACAGTGATCATAAACATTCTTCCAGTCATCTGGCAGGAGTGTGGCGAGGAGACACAGCATGCTGTGTACAGTAAACTGGCCAGGCAGGGCCACTCCATGACTGAGGTAGACATTTAAACATAGTATTTGGCCTCCATCGAGTACGATAGTCGGCTGTGTGATCCAAATTATTACAAGCAATGTTGTAACCACTTTTATTCAGTAGTCATGATCACTTTGTGTGATCACAATTATGGATTCTCCTAATGATGATGCAGCTTTGTGCAACCGTTAGTGTATGTTCTCTTCCATTGTAGCTAACTTAACACAGCTTTCTTGTAATGTTATTAAGAGCGTATGTTATCCACTAGTTTGGTTGCCTTAGCTATTTTACATTTTCATAGACATTGCATCCTTTATAACTACATTATTAATAACTTACGTTAGTTCTGTGAGATCATAATTATCATTCATGATGTATTTTACATTGTTGAATCACTGATTGGAAAAAGGAAGAAAGTCCAATCACCTCTGTGTAGAGGAAACTAAAAAAAAAACTTGTTAACACTTACAATATTGTTCCTAGAGTTTTGTGATCCATTACAAACTTGTAGAACTAGGTTATCTGTACACAGTGATGAGTCATTCCAGCCCATTCGATAAATATTTTTGAAGCTATCCTGTTTGGAAGTTGGTGGATATTCGTCCCTTTTCCAATAACTGATCCTCTCGTGGGGAGTTCGCAAAGAATGTCACAATGACATAGATTTACACAGCTATTTATTTTTATTTATGTTACTAACAATTTGAAAATATGGATATTTATTGAGTAAAATATCTGAAGAACAACAGTGCACTGTGATACATATAATTTTTTTTAATTAACAATGTTCTTTAACACTTTTTAATCTTCTTCATCAGATTGTACTATGTTGTCTTCTCCATCAGACTGGAAATCATTATTTCCTGTGGGCCACTAAAGAATGCTGTTAAAAAAACTCTTGATACTCTAATGGAATGTACTTAATTGATTTATTAAGATCTTGCAGCTTCTTCATATTTATAGGAATCTTATTGTTGTATGCTATTGTTCTGAGATAATCAAGTATTTGTTTTCCTTTAAAAAGCCTGTATGTATTGTGAAGCAGTCCATCTGTCCATTCCGAAAAAATGACATACCATGGATTCTGATGTTTATAGGTCAAATGCTGAAATTTAGCAAGCAAAAATCTTTCCTTTTCTTGACAATTTATGGCAATTGAAGTTTTTTTAAAGTGGTGTGGCCACCGTTCCTTAAAGTCAATAGTGTCTTTATGTTGAATAATCTTGACTTGAAACGAATCCAGTGTTTTTCTTAAATTCACTATCATTTCAATGTACTGTTTGACAGAGTAGATTCTACCTTCTTGTCGTATGCCTCTCTTGATTATGGCAAAATCCCCATCAAATGGGAGGAGGGAGTGGCCTCTTAACAGCAAAATAATGCTTAGTTATTTGAAATTTCACAGTCATTGCGAGATACATCAGGTACTGTACAACTGTGTTGTTTTTATTTTGCCCACCACAAGAATCACGGACACATGTTCTTTCACTGAGTCAGGTAGTCCACTTACGTAGTCACTGAGAAATGTGCACATTTCATTGGGACCTCGATTGCCTTGTCCTTTATGGTAGCAGTAGAACTGTGCTGTATTATCTTTGAGGTTATGGATTCCAAATAGAAAAAGCCACAGTTTTCGTACGTAGAACATTTCCTGTACAGGAACACAAGGAAGGGGAACATTTTGCATATGATCAAACACCAGACCGATTACATCATTCCTTTTGGCACACAGTTTTATCACCTCTTGTTGTTTTTGATAGAACTTAGAAGCTTGTCACTTGTGAACCATCAATTCTGCGACAGCCACTCGTTTTGAAACTTCATTCGTTAACGAAGATTTAGTTTTGGCTAGAAGCTCTTCACAGGCAGAACGTACATCTACTTGTGGGTGACCAAATCTATAGTGAAAATTTTCATTGAAGTATTTGTGGTAATGTTCATACTTCGTTGTCAATTCGGGGTTTTTATCACAAAACAAGTGATGCATCTTTTTCAAATTTAAGTTGGAATACAAATATACAATACTTTTGCCACTGTAGTGGGTTGGGAAAGATTGAATATGAGCATCAATCTTGTCAATGACATCAAATCCAACTGTATATCCCCTGTTAATATACTTTCCTCTACAGTCATCTGGAGACTGGCCATTAACAAGGAGCAATTTTAAGTGTACAACAACCTTATCACTCACAACATGCAGACTGCAAAATGCTTTGCGACATACCTGTGTCCTTTCAGTCTGTTTCATAACAAAGAATCTGTATGTACCTTTCTTCACAAATGTCAGATTCTCTTTTCTGCTCCTTCTCCTTTGTACAGGTGAATACTCTTATCAGTCCCATTAAATGCAGATCTTTCTGCCTTTTAGTTTAACCATCATACAATCTCCTAATTATTTCCATTTGATCCTCATCTTTGGAATGTTCAAAACACATTTTGGAACAACTGCAATAAAACAGAATGTTGGAGCAAGATACAATATACTTCACTTAAGTATTTATCACTAAATAGAAGACAAATATCACATGAAAACCTTTATATAAACTTGCTGCATGGTGGACCAGACCATTTTGCTGGCACAACTAATCCTTTTGAGGTTATGTATTCCTGTTCTAGTGATCTACACTATGTGATCAAAAGTATCAGGACACCTGGCTGAAAGTTACTTACAAGTTTGTGGTGCCCTCCATCGGTAATTCTGGAATTCAGTATGGCGTCGGCCCACCCTTAGCCTTGATGACAGCTTACACTCTTGCAGGTAGGTTTCTTGGGGAATGGGAGCCCATTCGTCACGGAGTGCTGCACTGAGGAGAGGTATCGATGGTGGTCGGTGAAGCCTGGCATGAATTCGGCAATCCAAAACATCCCAAAGGTGTTCTGTGGGATTCAGGTCAGGGCTTTGTGCAGGCCAGTCCATTGCAGGGATTTTATTGTCGTGTAACCACTCTGGCACAGGCCGTGCATTATGAACAGGTGCTCCATCGTGTTGAATGATGCAGTCGCCATCCCTGAATTGCTCTTCGACAATGGGAAGCAAGAAGGTGCTTAAAACATCAATGTAGGCCTGTGCTGTGATAATGCCACACAAAACAACAAGGGATGCAAGCCACCTCCATGAATTTTACTGTTGGTGCTACACACGCTGGCAGACAATGTTCACCGGGCATTCGCCATACCTACACCCTGCCACCGGATCGCCTCATTCTGTACCGTGATTCATCACTCCACATGTTTTTCCACTGTTCAGTCGTCCAATGTTTATGCTCCTTACACCAAGCGAAGCGTCGTTTGGCATTTACCGGCATGATGTGTGCCTTATGAGGAGCTGCTCGACCATGAAGTCCAAGTTTTCTCACCTCCCGCCTAACTGTCATAGTACTTGCAGTGGATTCTGATGCAGTTTGGAATTCCTTTGTGATGGTCTGGATAGATGTCTGCCTATTACACATTACGACCCTCTTTAACTGTCGGCAGTCTCTGTCAGTCAACAGACAAGGTCGGCCTCTACGCTTTTGTACTGTACATGTCCCTTCACATTTCCACTTCACTATCACATCAGAAACAGTGGACCTAGGGATGTTTAGGAGTGCGGATATCTCGTGTACAGCCATATGACACAAGTGACACCCAATCACCTGACCACATTCAAAGTCCGTGAGTTCCGTGGAGTGCCCCATTCTGCTTTCTCAGAGTGAGGTCGCCGATATGGAGTACCTGGCAGTAGGTGGCAGCAAAATGCACCTAATATGAAAAATGTCTGTTTTGAGGTGTGTCTGGATACTTTTGATCACATAGTGTAGCTTTCTTGCTTCTTTCTTTGACATAGTATCTACATTTCTTATACCTTTTCTTCTTCCATGCGCTTTTTCAATTTCAGAGTCATTTTCTCTCATTTTGCTAAGAGTCTACAAATAGCAACTTATGTAAATACACTGACAATAATGTGGGACGATAAAACTGAAACAATATGTTTAAATGCCACTTAATAGCATTGTTGTAACATTCTTTGTCTGACATCTGGTGATGCTGCTTACACTAGTGAGTGGTAAACAGAAGAATGTCTGGACCCTCTTCTCGATTCCAGTAATTACAAACCTTAAAAGGCTGTACTGTCCGTATTATTACTGGATTTTTCTTCCCATTTCCACCCATTGATGAGTGGACAGCTCCAAAATTAAATGTATATCTCAGCTTATTTTCGAAAAAAAATGGACTTTCTTCCTTTTTCCAATCAGTGATTCAATTAGTTTGCAACTGTGTCTATAATCATTCACATACTGTCGTAGCTGCCAAATGACGATATAGTTTGGTGTAAGCACTGTTCCCTGTTCCCTTGTTATCGTGCACAATTGTGTTGCTAACTTGCACAGTTGGGTTGCTAACTTTAGTTTGGTTCTACTTTACAATATTTGGATTCATTGTGCACAAGTTCAGTTCTGCTTTTCAGTATTTGGATTCATTGTGCAATCTTTAACATCAGTCCTGTGCTGAAGGTTTTGCCGTTTCTTATGGCAATTGTAATCACACAGTTGACTGTTACACTTGCTGGAACCCAAATGCTATGTTTATGTGTTTACCTCAGTCACGAAGCGGCCTCGTCTGGCAATTTTACTGTTCGCAGCATGTTGTGTCTGCTCTCCTTACTTCTGCCAGGCAGTTGGCAGAATGTTTATGATCAGTGTTTTTGGATGTGGTCATTGACATCACATATGACAACCAGACCACTTATGTCATGCTTTTAGCACAACTCAAACTGCTGTAGCTTTAGCTTAATTTCCTGTTTTGTTTATCTGCAGGTGACCTGAAGATTTTCAATGAACGAAACCGGTTGTAACACAATAAATGTGTAATAATAGAGCTGAGATGTTTTCCTTTTCAATTAATCATTAACATTATCAGATGTGGTGCTCAACAAGGTTATTTCTTATTATATGTTGACCAGGTTAAAAATTAGTTACTTTTTACTTTGATAGTTCTGTTTTTCCTTTCGTTTTCTCACTTAGTTTGAGCACAATGATTTCTACCAGGTATTTAAATTGCAGCACTGTGTTAGTTTTACGATCATTTCTGGATACTGCATTTATCCTCAGGGCCATAGCCATAACCTTAGTTTTTCTAGAATGACACATGTAATCCTATTTTTGTAGACTGCTGATCTGGGCATGAATTTCTTGCATATTGAGAGCTAAGAGAATTAAATCATGTGCAAACCCCAGGCAGTTTGATCTTATTCTCCAAGTTTTATTCAAGTGCTTCATCATTTCGCCAAATGTTCATGATGTAATCAAAAGCCACATTGAAGAAATTGTGGATAACCCATCATCTTGTCTGATGCTAGTCTTCATTGCGAAAGCTTCGACTCTTCTTCTCTTCACTAGGGAAAGTGTACTCACCAAAATTAGTCTTTTTTTTAAAATTTGGATTGAGTACAGTGTGGCCTGAGGATTTTTTTAGTATTGGTCTATGGATAATGTATTTTGTTGTAATCTGTGAATGAGAAAGAGAGCTGTTTATTTCTGTAATTTTTATATGCTATTATTATTATGTGCATTGAAGGCGGAGAGGGGGTAGAAAGGAAAAGAAAGGGAAGGTATTATTGTTATCAGCTGCATTGGGATTTTGTGCGGCATCAGCGCCGATGAGTGAAAATGCATGCCGAACCGAGATTTGAACCTGGGATCTCCTACTTACTAGGCAGTTGCATTAACCACTGTGTCACCTGGACAAGTGTTTATCACAACTGTGCAAACTGTTGTGACGTGCCTCTCGACAGACACCCACATTCCCACCTAGTGCCATCTATGTGTAGTCTGTCTGTGTTCTCCATGCTCACTGCTTATGCATTCACACTGAATGTGGTGGATCCTATGCCCATTGAGGCAAATCAGTTACATGAAAGTGTGGTGTCAGTTCTTTTGGGCATGTCTGAAAGGCTAGACACCACATATTCATATACTATTATTAATTACACTGGGCAACAAAAAAAGATTTTTTTTTAAAAAGTCTAGGGTTTTCCCGCTGAATTAGACTAATTTTGATGCCCTGAGTCCGAAAATGACCTTGGTTTTGTTCTATCAGGTCAGGATTTTTTGCTACAGAAATTTTTAAAAATCGATTTTTCGTAAAAAAACAAATTTCTTTGTATCATCTGCTGAGAAACCCCGGAAAATTTTTTCCGTTTTCCTCAAGAAATAAAAGTCAACGTATGCAAATTCATTAAGTTTTTATTTACTCCATCAAATTAAATAAGCATATTTATCATAATATTAGTATAACAATGAGCGTTACGTGACACAAAAGTTCAGAGTTCACGGCATGAATCGGCGTTTCTTCGATTCCCGTTTGTGAGCAGCTGCTGGGTTGTCTCTCTTCAGCATCCAGCAGTAGTCCACCATCATGACTGCGTCCCACCTCCCCCGGTACCTATCCTCCATTTGGCGCATGTCCTGATGGAACCTTTCTCCCTGCTCGTCGCTCATCGCCCCAAGGTTTTCAGGAAACTTCTCCATGTGTGAGTACAGGAAGTGCATCTTTATACTCATCAAACACCCGAGCTTTTGAAAGGCCTCTATCATGCTGCTGATGAGCCTGGCGTGGTTTGCTGCCTTCGTGTTCCCCAGGAAGTTGTTCACCACCTGCACAAACGATTTCCACGCGGCTCACTCTAACGTGTTCATGGAGTTTTCGAACTCTGTGTCCTTTATGAGCTGCCGTATCTGTGGCCCATCGAAAATGCCGGCCTTCAGCTTCTCAATGGTCAGTCGCGGAAAGGCTCGGCACAGGTAGTGGAAGCACCTCCCATCCTTGTCCAGAGCACGCGTGAACTGTTTCATTAACCCAAGCTTCATGTGTAGCGGTGGGATCAATATCTTCTCCCGGTCAACAAGAGGTTCGTTTATGATGTTTCTCGCACCAGGTACTAACTGCTCTCGTGGCGGCCACACTTTCCTTACATAGTGCTGGGCTCTGTCTCGACTGTCCCACATACATATAAAGCATGGGTATTTCGTGAACCCGGACTGCTGACCAAGTAGAAAGTTCACCATCTTGAAGTCGACGCAGATGGTCCATTGGTGCTGCTCATATTGGATTTTGTCGAGCACGTACTTCACTGCTTCATATTTCTCTACGAGAGTTGTGGAGTGAGCAAGAGGGATTGAGGCGAACTCGTTCCCGTTGTGGAGGAGCACACACTTCAAAGAGCGCTTGCAGCTGTCAATAAAGAGTCGCCAATCTCTCGTATCGTATGTAGGAGCCCCGAGTTTAACAAGAAGACCGGCGACATCTCGGCAGTACACTAGGTCTTCCTCCTGGCAGAAGTAGCCCATGTAGTCCTCATGCCTTCTACGAAAGAAAGTGATACGCGCGTCCTCGCCAAGTAGATTTTTCTCTTTGAGTCTGGAGGCCAACAGCTCGGATGAAGTCTTCGACAAGCTGAGATCCCGAACAAGATCATTAAGCTCACATTGTGAAAAGAGCTGCCGACCATCTTGTGCTTCACACTCCTCGTCTGCTATATATCCTCCCTCGTCTGCAGTGGTGGCCTCGTCGTCGATGTTAGGAAGCTCTGTGAACGCTGGTACAGGAATTTCTTCGCAGTGAGCAACTGGACGGCGTGCAGATGGAAGGTCGGGGTACTGTAGGCTGTGCCGATTCTTCCGGTTGATGCCAGTAGTATTGATGGCGCAGAAGTAACAATCTGATGCATGGTCCAAGGGCTCCCTCCAAACCATCGGAATCCCAAACTTCAG